>NC_051328.1:9456209-9756209 GCF_015220235.1 Choloepus didactylus | reverse complement strand
TATGCCAGTCTGACATCCGGTGCCTGTATGCCATCTGCATCACCCTCTTTGAGCTTCAATTAGTAATTCTTACCAAACAAGACTAAACAATATTATCAACTCTATGGCTTTGACATGACGATCAAGTTATTTAAGAAAAGGATACCCCTTCTGTTTGCATGGTTCCTTTGAAGGCAGGCGATGCTGGAGAAGTCTTTACAAGAATGCTTTTCAGAACCTTCATAATGTTAACCTGCTGCCATGGTGTTTTGTGAGGGTTAACTAAGGTTAATACTTGTGAAGCTCCTAGAACATGCCTGGCATAAAGTAAGCTCTCAGTAAGAGCTGGCTCATTACAGAGCACTATCTGTATACATAAACATGTGTTGACTCTTTAATTCAACGGACGTTTATATATTTACAGATAATTTTTAGCCCTTATTTGAAGACTCCCCCAACCCCACCCCACCCTAGGCTTCATTTCATTTGCGTTTTTGCTCCAAGTGAATCTCTTTAAAAACGGAGGAAGGAGCACTGGGGAGATAATATCGGGAGATTAGTTTTTTCCGGTGTCACCAGGGAGAAATTTCTTAATCCAAACCAAGCTGAATTTTCCACTGCTCCATCGGCTCAAGCCCTCTCCTGGAAGGCAAGGCAAGGGCAAGCTCTCAGAGCCCTCTGGCTCCATTCAAATCCCCCTTTCGGGGCTTTGGCAGTTTTATGGCCTTTAACGACCCCCTATTGTACCCTGATTGCCGATCAGGGCACACGTAATGACCAAGCAGCATCACTTAGCCCTTATTCCAATGACAATGGCCAGAGCGGCTAGCTCACTGTTTTGACATTAGCGGGGTCACAGGGAAAGTTTTCAGGCAGGTGATTTAAAGAACCCAGACCAGCCAGCACCCCCAACTCCTCGGTTGCTGGGGCTCGGACAAAAGAATGAACTCTGAACTTTTCCTTTGACGGATGGAGGTCATTAAAACCATGGTGGGGTCCCCTTCAAAGGCAGGTGAAGACCAGGCTGTCCCTCAAAGTGCCTAATAAAGAGAGAACAGACGATTGTGTGGCTTTCGGAGGAGGGGAACTTCTGAGAAATTCACTCAAGTGGTTCAAAGAAATCATTGAGCTGCCCCTGGCCGATTGACAGGGGCAAGAAGTGCAGCAGCCATCCCTCCACCACCCATTGAATGGGTGGCTGCCCCAATTGTTCCCAAACAGGGGCCACCACAATAAATGCTTTGGGTCCTTTCTTAGGTACCCAGGGTTCCGGAGCCTTAGACCACAAGAGAATCTCCGAGAAAGCTGCACCCCAGACTCCCACTTTAAATTCCATCCGTTTTAATAACGTGCCGAGAGAGCTCCAAGCAGCTTAAAATATTAAAGGTTTCTTTTAAACATCTGGAAGATAACATCTAATTACTAGATAGCACTCTAGGTTATTAATATGTAATCAGAGCTAATCCCACCCAACACAAACAAACAGCAAACAAAAACATTTCCCTAGAAGCATCATCTCCGCAGGACACGGTGCTCCATTGCAAATGCAGAGGCCCCAACATAGCTTCCAGACAACAAACACAGCCCCTCCCCAGCCCCCATTCCCACCGCAGCACAACCAGCTGGGGCCACATGCTGCCCCTCGAGGGGCAAATCCAGAAATGGTGGCCTCCTGGCCAACGGCAAGACGAGGCAGCCAAATAGATTGACTGCAAATGACTTGAATCGTGGAAGTTCAACCATGAAGGGAAATGAAAGCTTGGGGAATTTCACCTCCCTCTTCTGTGTTTTTTGTTTTTTTTTTCAAAAGGTGTTTTTGCCTTTTGCCAAAAGGGTCAGGAATTTTGAGCCCAAAGGTCTGAGCAGGAATATAAATGCATTTGGATAAGCTGGGTCTTGGGGGAGTGGTGTGCTGCGTGCATCATTAGGATAACTCGCCCAGCGCATTACACCCACATGCATGCGGGACGCCGATCTCGGCACCCCTGTCCAGCCTGGCAACGGTTATTAAGGTAACGTGATCGGATGAGAAGGCGGCAAAGGGGCAACCACAAAGCCCAGAGGAAGCAGCTGTGGAGACAAATAAATGAAGGCCCCACCTCCCTAAAATGTACCCACAAGGCAGAGCCACATCCTTTGCATTGTCCAAGGACAAATCATTGTGGGTTCTTGAGTAGTTGGTAGTGTCAGCAAGGCTGAAGGAAAAAGTGATGACTCCAAGGCCCCTGCACCGGCTAGAAGCCCGCTTTAACCCTTCCCTACCTCCTTCCCCAACTATGAAATCGTGACAGAGTCCCATAAAGAAAAGACTAAGGAGGCAGTGAGAAATAATGAGTTTCCCTCTCTCCAGTTCCCCAAGGAAAATGATCTGATTCATCCCAGTGATTCACTTTAGTGTAACAAACATCCTTTGAGCATCTACAAGCACTGCCTTAGGTGTTGGATTATGTGGTGAAAAAGACAGGCACATCCCCCATCTTCATTGGGAAGACAGAAATTAAACAATTGCTCAAATAATGAATATTTTGAGAGATGCTGCAGAGGAGAAATAAACGATGCCCTGAGAACCTACAGCAGAGATCAGCCCAGTCTGGGCGGTGAGAAAGGCTGAGCTGGCTTTTCCTGGGCTGATCTGGGCTGGGTCCCATGTTGAGTAGAAGTGGTTCAGACAGAGGGGACAGCACAGGCAAAGTCCCCACGACGAGAGAAAGGCAGCTGGGACTTGACCAAGGAGGACAAAATGACCAGAAGGGTGTCGCAGAGAACTTCCATCCCAGCTGCCTCGGTTTCTCTGCAGGGTCTGAACAGAGAGGGTGGGTTGCCCCATCCCCCACCCCCACCCCGCAGATGATGGAAGGACAGGCTACTAGGTGGGCTGATCTATTTAGGAATTAGCTGAGGGGGGCCAAGTCTAAATTAAATTAAATTAAAAACTACAGCAGCAAATCAGTTTGTTTGGCAGGTTCCATCCTGACACTCGGGTTAAGGACAGAAAGATCCGGAAGGTGGAGACCTACCCAAACCCTGGATCTGCGGACTCCACCCTGAGGCAAATCACTCAGGACAGCTTCTGGGATGAGCTCACCGCATTCCACCCCTCAGGTCGGTGGAGGAGGAGAGCCTTACAATAAAACCTCGGTGTCGTGTTACTCAGTTCAGGGCTGACCCAGAACTCTTCCCTCTGGCCCTCTAAGCAATTTTGTTAATTGAAAGGTAAAAACACAAAATCCACTAACTCAACTACCAGTAATATGTAACATTTTCTCACCGTTTACTTTAGCCTCCTTTAATTTTCCCGACTGCAGGATTGGGTGCTATGATTACCCTGATTCTGCAGGTGAGAGAACCGAGGCTCCGGGGACGCAGGCAGCTTGCCCCGGAGTCGCGCAGCCTGCAAACGGCGGATCCGGAAGCCACAGCCAGGTAGCCTGGCCCCAGAATCCTTTCTTTTCACCACTGCACCCCTTGACCCTTCTGCTGGGAGACAGGAGACAAAAGGCTCCACTCCTTCCCTATCGCGCCGAATCCTGCTGTCCTTTCGGACCGGGGCTAGGGCCAAGCCCCCAGGCCCTCGGACGCGCCGCGGCTGGCATTTGGAACGGTCCCTCGCCTCCCACGTGGTCAGGGTGGTTCTGCTTTTTATTATTATTATTTTTTTTTACAGGAAACATCTCAGTTAAATGTGCCAGCGTGTTTAATTGCAGGGGCTCAGGCAACTTGTTTATCTTCCTTAAACACTGCCAGGGTGGCGCTGGTTTGTTGTCTAGGGTGTGAAGTGGAGGCTGACAGCAATCGATACCTCCTCCCAGGCAGCGCGGCGGGCGGAGCCGTCACTGGGAGCCGCGGGAGGGGAGAGTGACAGCGGCAGCTGACAGCCCCGCCCGCCGCCTCCTGAGGGGCCCCCACGATGAAGCATCCTGCTTTGTGGTGCAATCAACTTGCTATACACGCATTACCTCCTAATGAGCGCCGTGTTTAAACAAGTGTATAGAACACATCTGTCCGGGCCTGGGGACTCGAGGCTGTGTGACCAATTTCAGCATCTGAAAGTTAAATTAATGGTAAAGGGTTTAATTGTGAGTAAACAATACCGCATTAAGGAGCAGTAAACACAGCAGTGGGGACCCGCGGCCGGGTTCTGGCCTCACAGATGCGGCTGCCTCCGTGTGTGACAGTTAATAGCCCTCCCAGCATGGACTTTCTGACGGTGTCTTGAAGCCCATTTGTCATCGAAATGGGCCGACCCCTTCTCAAACAAAATTTTGGCCCACAGTCCATTCAGGGGGCCGGCGGGGTCTGTGTTCCTTGGAAAGTGGGCAAAAACGCTGAGGCAAGTGGGAAGGGCCTGGAAAATTTCCAGCTTCTACATCCAGGCAAGGATATGGTGGGAGGGGGACAAACTAACCTCCGCCTCCCACCCCACCCCACCCCCATATCCAGGCAACCAGCATCCGTCCATAGGAGTGAGTCTTGCTTCAGACTCCAGGATTTGATGGCAAAGATTCCAAAACCTGGTTTTAAAACACCCTAGGGTGTCTCCCAGGAACAAAGGATGCCTCAGAATCAAATTAAGTTCCCTTTAATTAAAGATCATAATATATGCCACAGAACATTCTATCACAGCAGGGGGAAGAAAAAGACTGTCACATAAAATAAATCAGGTCCCATAACTCCCAAAATTAAGAATTACACAGTGAGGGCTCTGCCCAGCCTGATTTGGGAACAGCTATCATCGTTGCCACCTTGGAAACTGAGCTTGGCCATCAGTGTACAAGCCAGAGTGGGGGATAAAAGAGAAGACAGGTTTCTCTCCAAAGACGTACATTGAGAGTAAAGCCCGTGGCCTTTGGGGAAGGAGAAGGGCACAGGTCTGCTCTGTCTTCCTCCCCATCACCTGAGACACCATCAGGGTATAGGGCGCCATGGGGCCCAGGTCTTCGGAGAGAGAGTTTCCAAAGAATCTGAAGAGCAAAGAACTAGGGTCTCCAGATGGGAGCCTGGCATCTCCCTCTCCATCCTTTACTGTCCCACCTGGGAAGGCCGGCAGCAGGTAACTCAGCCCCAGGGAAAATTTCTTCTCGTTTGCCCTCCCTGTAGCCTGGGAGGGTGCCCTCCAGCCCAGCCTGGCTCACTGGAGCCCTAATTGGGGCTCTGCCGGGCCGAAGCCTCAGCTACAAGCAGGGTAACCCTTCGCCTGCCTGGAGTGTGTGTTTCTCAAGGACCTCATAGGAAGCGGGGCTGATAGTGAGTAAGATCAAATACCAAGAGGCCCAGGCTTTCCTCTCTCTTCCTTCAAATGTAGATTATGTGGCTTCTAAGACAGAATAGTCTCCTGGCTACATATCCAGACTCTAGAGTCAGAGTCATTTCCTAGCTCTATTGCTTTTACCTCTCTGAGCGTCACTTTCCCCATCTGTGAAATGGGGATAATCACTGGGCTGTTGAGAGGGTCAAATCCATTAATACTTGTAAAAGGCTTCCGACAGTGTCTGGCACAGAGTAAGTGCTCAGTAATGTTAGCTGCTATTAAGATGGGTGTCCCTCTTGATAAGATCTGATCAAACTGACACATGGGAGCAGCTAAAGGAAAAGCAGGGCCACCATTGTGTCTGGATCACGCTGAGGTTCCAGGTTGCTGGGCCAGGAGGTGCAGGGACTGTGGCTTTCTGTAGACGGCAACTCTCAGCCGCTCGCTGCCCACCTCACTTAATGGCTGAGCAGACACGGCCTCCCAGATCCCTCTGGGCACTTCACCGTGCGGAGAGATGCGGCACCACATCTGCCCAGGCAAGGGGACCAGCCACACTCGGGAACTTCAGGGCTCAGTTCTCACAAGCAGGGTAAGTCAAGTCCTGCCACGTAAAACCTGCTCCGAGTCAAAACCTGCTGTCTAGCTCCAAGGCAAAGTTTTAGAGAGAACTTTCTTATAAAGATTTCCTAAAGTGTTGGCCCATTTTTGTATATTGCAAATACAGGTAAGCTTCCATTTTTATTTCTGACCACCCTCTCCTCTTGCCAATGATTTTTTAGTAACTTTTAATGGTTTTTTATATTTAAGCTGGGCAAACTAGGGTGCCTATCAGAGACACAAGAATTTCTAAACAGGAGGGGCCCAGTGTGACAAACTCATTGGAAGAGGGCACTAGGGATCTTCTCTTGATGCTGAGTCTGAGTGACATGCCCACTTCTTATTATGATCCCGCATCACCCCCCACCGGCAGTGCCTTTGGAAAAAATGGCTTTGGAAAAAATGAAGCCTCTGAGTCCCTCCTCCAGTCCCCCTCCAGTCCCCCCTCCAGCCCACCATTCTGGGATAGCCACTGGTGCCAGTTTGCAGATGGTCTAGTTTTTTGAAAAGAGGGACAAGAAATTATCACCCAGCTTTGCCACAGAGATTGGGTAATGGAGTTTCATCACTGCCAAATGGTATTGCCATATTTTTGTTGTTGTTGCCTCTTGGTTTTAAAATTATTCCTGTCTGACTTGTGTCTCCCATTGGTATGTCTCTGTCAACCAAGCCCATGGAGGATAACCAGGCTGAGATGTCCAATTTGGCACAGAGGAGTCTTTCAGTATTTCCAGAAATAGCTGGAACAGCACCCCCTCGCCCACCTGGGCCTGATGCCGTCTCCACTCTTGCCAGTCCTACCCTATTCACAGGAATAAGCTGGAATTAGCCCAAGCTAGATTTCCAGCAATAACTTGTAGGCATGCAACATATGTTTATAGCCCCTCAGAAGTGGAAGGAAACTTGGAAACCCTCTCCTTCAGTGATTTTTCAAACTTCCGTCTTTGCTGTGAAATTCTAACTTGAAATGAAATCTTTTGCAGAAGCCCAGAGCTGCTCTGACAAGGCGAGCTGGACAGCCAGAGAGCCCCAACCATCTGATCCAACTTCTTCCTTGAAGTTCCCCACGACACGTCTGCTGTGGTTTCTCAGCACAGAACAGTCTGGAAACTACCACACCTTACTGATCCCATTTTCCATTTGAGAAAACTGAGGCCTTGAGAAGTGCATGTATTTGTCAGCTGACAGACATCTCAAAATATGCCTGCTTTGGCCCCTGGGTGAGAATATAGACTTATCCTAAATATCATCTTCATTGTTCTCTGTGGCCCAATCAAATATTGGCCTGGCTAATGACAACCCTATTTATCTTTAAAAGTGCAATTTGCTCATTTTCTTTTTTTTTTTTTTTCAACACAGACTTCGACTCCACTCATCCCTAAAGAGGAAGGGAAACTGTAACCTACTGAACCAACAGACATTGTTTTCCTCCCCTCTCTGTGACTTTAGTTTGCCTTTAAAGCCCATTTTCACTGTTTATTGATTTTAGTTTCCTCTTGGTCTATGAATTAAGGCAACACAGGCTGAGAAGCCACTAGGCAGTGCTAAATGGATGCCCTGGGCTTCGTGGCAAAATGCCTCAAGAGGGTGCAGCCTCCTGATCACCCCAATCTCTTGAGGAGCTGTGGAATACAGAACCTGGCCCAGCAACGCCGCACAGGGTCCCATTGAGTCTGGGCAGATCTTGGAGATTAAGGGTGAGTTGGGAGCCACATCAACAAAACAGCCCAGCAGTCTCGTCCCTGACAGGGAGGTGACCTGTTCACTGAAGGGGGCTGTGTGTTTAAACAGTGGTTCCAGAAGAGGCAAAACATTCAGCCCTATCTCTGCCACTTCTGGACAGAAAGACCAAGCCTGCTTGGTGTGGTTCCCCCAGACTCATTTACACTTGCAGAGAGAAAACTCACCACATCAGCCCTTATGGAACTTAGGTCTCCTCTCTTCAAAAGCACCTCACCTTGGTCAAGTTTATGATAGAAATGCCCTTTAAGAACACCTTAAAAGTTGCATGGATAATATTTCCTATCCCTTAATCTATGCTGTAAATCAAAAATTAACACAGACATTTTAGCCCAGAAATTCTCCCTTTACTAATCCATCCTAAGAACATAACCAGGGAAATACATAATGCATCAGTAAGGACGTATATCACGGCACAAAGATCAAAGCAGAAACAACCTGAATATCCAGCAAGAGGGGATTGGCAAGTAACTTATGGTAAATCTATTCAATTAAATACTAGGCATCCATTTAAAATGATGGTGCTGAACAATATTTATTTACATGGAAAGCTAGTTACAGTACATGTTGCCAAGTAAACCAGAAAATTAAGAAACAATGTATCTAGTCCTATTCTTGGAAAAAAAAATCAAATTTTTTGGAAATCTTTCTACAATTATTGGCATAGAAATAAATGATGCTTGAGATGGGCTGGTGTGTTAAGATTTGGGGAGGTTTTAATATCCTTCTTGCTGATTTCTAGACATGTTAATTTATTATCAGGTAGAGTTGCATGATCCAAAAGGGTAACCTGGCAAAGTGCTCCAAGCTTCCTAAAGTCACCCAAAGAGAACTGCTGTCTTGTCATAGTCAGAGCTCCTTTTTCTCCAACAGCCATACTTGGCATGCAAGGCACTTCCGATTTTTTCTTAACTTCCAACACCAGTGGGAAACACTGCACAAATTACACTAATTTAGAAAGTCCATTCTTGCCATCACTTTGAGAAGCAGGAGGATGAGGAGAGATCTTTTTTTTTTTCTTGACCAAATGGACAGAGAAGACAGAGGTCCAGAGAGATGGAACAATTCTGACCTAACTCAACTCAATGGCTTCAGCATCCCCAAAGCCAGAGACCCAAGATCCTGGCTGAGAGTCAGTTTGATAGAAGACGACCCCCATCAAAGGAGCTCACACGAAGGCAATTCTAATAGGGTCGGGGACTAATTTGAGAATCCAGTGGAAGATTTAGTCCTCACTCAGGAAAAAAAATGCATTTAGACAAAATTTTGCACACATTTCAGTGGAGTTATGGACCTTCCATGGATCTTCTGTGGGTGACAGTGGGCCAGAAAGTCAGGGGAAGGCTCTACCCAGTAGGGACTTGTCTTCACATTAGCTGAGCTGCAGCCTCCATGTTTGAAAAGGACTTGACTGCAACCTCACGTCCACCACCAAGTTCTAAACCCCTTGAGGACGGTGTCCCAGAAAAAGGCTGCAGCAGGTCATGTAAAGGTCAACACAGAAGAGGGGTGAGGGGCAAGTAGTGCTCAGAAGCGGTGGTGAGGAAGCGTGGAGGCAGCCAAGGGCCCCACCGTAGCCCCTGCTGTTCTAGAAGGGGGCTGCCATCTTGTTACCCGGCAGCGGGCCGGACCTCCTCGTAATTGGGACTCTCTCCCCTGTTTTGCAAGGGTGTTAAAGAGGGCAGTTGAAGGGTACCACAAGTCAGACCTCACACAGGATCTGACTGGAGGCCCTGCCTGTCTGATCCTTTCAGCTGGTACAGATTGGGGCCAGCAACAAAAGGTGTTAATAGCCTGGTGAGGGGCCCACGCTGATAGATGACCCATTATGGTGATCGCTCTTGTGCGAATGGCAAATAGGTTTGATCAATTAGATTTTAATGTAAAGTGGGGCCTGGGGGGGAAAAACAGCAACCAGGAGAGGGAAGACCCTTTGTTACTAATGTGTCTGAAAAAAGCACTTAATTGAGGTCATAATAATATTAGCAGTTCTCATCATCAATAATTCAGCCTTATTTATTACTACCGATAAAGTCCTGTCAGGTGTGGAATGGAGGGGGCTTTTGTTAGCGGCTCTGTAAGGTAGGGGAAAGCCTCTCTCTCTCATCAGCTACTGAGTTACAAAATACCGAGGTGTCTTTAATTCTCAAAGCACTTTCTAGTCACCCTCTCTTTATGTATAAATGGGAGACTGTGAAGACAGAAATTTGCAATGAGAGTTGATTTAACCCTCTCCCGTCCTTCTCCACTCAAATTTTTTTTTAAGGTATTGTCTCTGAAACAGTAACTAATTTTGTTTAAGAAATCTGTCATTAGAAAAACAACTTCTATTCTTGATTTAGTACCCTAAAAAATGACATAAATTCTGCTTTTTCACATGCTTTTACTCACCTGCAGTTTGTTCTCTTTTAAAGCAAACGAGAATGTGTGTGTGTATGTGTGCTAAATGAATGTATAATTGTACAATTAAAGATGCTAGTGCCAGTGTTAAAATTTAAAATGTATTAGTCTCATAAAACCGCCTCATTAGTCTCCGCGTCTTAAAGGACATACTTGTCCATAATGAGGCGAAGGCAGGAAATGGCGCAGGGGTGAGAGCAAGGGGAAGGAGGAGACATTTGAGCTGGCTGCCATTTCATTTTTCCGAAAGGGGGAGGAAAAACACTTAATAAAGATAATTGGGCTGGTAGTGCCTGTTCCCATCTGGAATCACAGCACAGACAGACCCCAGGGCAGACGCGCGGTCATTAACCAGGAAAATAACCTATTTGGAAGGGATCCGTTTGTTTTATAAATGATGCTCCACTTCAGAACAGCTTAACTGCAATAATAATAAAAGTTCCTCGAAAACCCAGCTCAGGGATGGTGCTGAAATATCGATCCCACGTAACGGCTGGACTTGGCTCCTGCTCTGCTTGCGGGAAACGGCCTTTGAAGTTTTGCCTTTTTTTTTTTTTTAAGTATAAATAGAATTTAAACTGCCCTTCAGTGATCGGTGACTATTAGCAGCGTTGGTTAGGAAACACCAAGTCATGGGATCAGGGGAGGCGACCCAGGTTGAAGATGGCAGCGGGGAGACCTCTCTCCCTCCCCAGGCCCTGAGCAAAGGGGGAGAGAGGTCAGCTCCGTGCTCAGCAGCCGCCGCCGGGGTAAGTGGGAAACGAATCGCTGCAGCGGGGCAGCCCCAGCCTGCCAGGCATCCCAGGGACGTGGGCTTGGAAGAATTAATTCCCCCCAGCCCCAGCCCAGCCGTTGTGCTCTCCCCCACCCCACGCCTCCCTCCTGCACCACCACCCACCCCCAGCCCCAGCCCCCCACAGGCAGGGCAGAAGCACTTGGAAAAGCCATTCATCAAGGCAGAACTGAATTGTCTAGATTAGGGCAGTGAGGAGAAGCCCAGCGCCTTATCCGACTGCCCTTATGGTGAAGACGAGGGGGAGTAATTACTGTAATTAGAATTAAGGTTTCAGTGGCAAAGCTCCTCTGATCCGCCGATTTCCAGGGAAGGTTGCTCAGCCGCTTAGGAGGGCGTGCGAAAGCAGGGTCTTCTGAGACAAAGGGACGTGTCTTTTAAGGGAAATGAGGAATCCAAGCTCTGAAGGGTCCGAGGCTACCCCAGTGGCTTCTCACAAGGAGTGGCTTTGTCCCCCAGGGGACACTGGCAATGGGGGTAGACATTTTTGATTTGTCACAACTGGGGGCAGTGGGGGGTGGGAAGCAGGTGCTACTGGCCTCCAGTGGCTAAAAGCCAGGGAAGCCACTAAAGAGCCTACAGTTCACGGGACAGCGCGTGCACCCAAAATGTCCATGGTGGCCCGGCTGACAAACTCTACACAGATCACACTTGGTGAGTCAAAACCTGGCTCCTCAGTTCACTCTGTCCCCACCATGCCAGTCTCTGCCCTCAAACCCCAGGCCCCCTCCTCCCCTTCAGTTTCACTGCATAGAACATTACGTTCCAGAAAAGCACGTCCCTTTTTTGCTTCTCAGGAGTAGTGCTCCAACCCGATTTCTTCCTTGAGGTGTTAGTTTGAGCCTGGCAGCTGAAGGGAAGGAGGATGAATATTCACTGATAGCCTTTAGGGACCCCCTGCCTCCATCCCAGGAAGGGGTGTCCTCCACGGCTCACCACAAAGACCTGGGGTCAACTCTTGAGGTAACCTTGGCAGGATTTGAACCCAGATTTGGCCTCAGTGCTCAAATCTGTAAAATGAAGACAATAATTATGCCATTTCATAGGGTTTTGAGAAGGAAATGAGAAAACGTTTAGGCCAGTACCAGGTATATGTTACATGCTCAAAAAGGAATGGTGGAGGGTGGGGGGAGAGGAGGATTCAAGTAGTTTGAAGCACCGTGGTGGGCAGAGATCGCTGTCACCCCAAATCCCCATGGGGGGAAGGGCACTGGCCATGGCCCATCAAGGGACGGCTGTCATTTTCTAGTCATAAAGCAAAAAGCTGATGCACAAAGCTCATTAGAATTATCGTCCCCATCATCTGCCTGTCTCTGAGCCAAGGCCCATTCACCTTTCTCCTTATTTCACTACCTTGATTCTAGAAAGAAGAAAGGCAGGGAGAGGGGCTGGGGGCAGGGAGGGGATGGCCTTACTAAGTATCTTGCTGCATGCTCAACTGTTTCTTCTTGACAGTGTTTGACTGCGCTTATTATTTCCAACAAAGACCTTATCATTTTCAATGTGAATTTCAAATCGCACTGATCCAGCTCGTCTTAGCTAAAGTCAGCTTTATCAACCACAAGAGATGTGGGATTTGAGAGAGATCTGAGTAAATTCACATTGTTTGGATAAACTCATTCGGGGAGCTCAACAAATCAAAGCCAAAATGGATATGTATTCCAAAGAGACTGAGAACTGCTGGGGGGAAAAAGAAAAAAAAGTTACCATTAACATTTTTATTTCTTTAAAAAAAAAAAAGAAAAACAGCAACCATAGCGGTCCCTATTTAATGAGTGTGTTTGCAATCTCTTTTTGAACCATTACCAGAGCTCCCTAGGACTCCAAGTGAAGTGATATGAGCTGTGAGATTGTTGACAAGGGAAGCGAGTTATGGGAGAAAATCAAGTCATCCAACACCCCCACCCCCACCCCCTTTTGGTCAGCGAGACGGCTATCAAATATGGTAATGGGAGAATTTTATGCATTATCCCATAATTTAAGGCACTGTGTGCATCATGTATATTTAAAACTAGTTCTCTGTAGTTTTAATTATCTCAGTCTGCAGGGGCAAAAAGAAAAAAAGCAAGCAGTTCCCTTGCCTGAGCCCAAAATGAAAGCATTTGCCTGCTGACAGCTAAGGCGGCTGTCCTAGCTGGTTGAGATTTCCTATAAAATTTGCATTGGAAAGGCAGCTTTAAGTATACTTAAAATAAAAAGGGGGCATTTGCATCTAATTTGCTACACTTGCGGTATTAGAGTTTTATCTGAATAAAGATGCGTCAACTGGATTTATATAGTTAAGCTGATAGCTGGAAAGTCAACACAGAAAACAGCAGCTAATAACAGCAGCTAATAATATTTGCAAGTTTTTCCCCCTCCACTGATGACTTTAAAACTGTAGCAAATTATCTTCTTTTTTTACACAAGTCTGGTAATTACAAGTTTTTAAAGAAAAACGTCTTAATACATAGATTCCCCTCCCCACCCCACCGCCTCCACCAACACACACCCAAGTGTGAGCACAGGTGAAGGGAAAGGGTACAAGCCTGAGAGGTGTGAACCATGGTGTCATAATGAACCATGGTGGCTTTGGATCTCAGATCTAGGTTTAAATCCTGACTCTGCCACTTACTGGCTGTGTGACCTCCAGCCAGTACCTCCTGCATCTCGGTTTCTTCATCTGTAAAATGGGAATTGTGGTCGCTGCTATCCAGGTTCACTACAGTTGTGCAGTGTGTAGACTGCACGAAGATGCCCATCCAAGCGGCTGAAACCCAGCCCCCACCAGCTTGGTGGGCCAGTGATGTGGCTGGGCCATGTCCTCCTGGGAAGGGGCACCTTGTTCTAAATCACACACAGGTGCTGGGTGGCTACCAGCCCCGGACCTATCCTCTCAGGTTGCTTCTGAGCATTCAATGGGATAATATAGGCTAAGCATTGGAGGAGCATCTCATACATAGTAAGTGCCCAATAAATGTTAGCTTGAAGATGATGATGATGATGATGATGATGATGACAATGATGACAATGTATCAACTGAAATAACAAGGCCATGCAGCTGACTTATTTCTTATTACAGAAAAGCTTCAACATTATCTTCAGTCGCTTTGAAGACTCCATGCAAGGCAGGCAAAGCCAGGGTTCCAGTGGGATCCAGTCACCAGTGATTCTCTGTTTCCATCATGAGCCCTGCATGGGGGAGGCAGCGGTGACCTCGACACCTTTTAGATTTGGAACGCCCTTTAGCTCTAACACCCTCTCCTCAGCTGGCTGGAGAACAGTAAATCCCAGGCTTTAGACCCAACCTTGCACAGCTGGAAACAGATTCTTGCACTCTTGGAGGCCCCTCGAGGGCTACCTTTCCTTTCCCCTCTCCCAGCTTTGAGGGCAACACCCGCTCAGGAAGGGGGCACGATGCCCCCCTGTGTTGGCCTCCTGGCCTGGCTGTTCTCTGAGAAGCCCACCCAACCACTGCCCTGAAAGTCAAGCTCCTGGGACTTCAGCTGCCTCTCCAAGGAACTGGAGAGAGAGGCATTTCTACCAGGCAGCCCCGGCTTACTTTTTACCCCTGCAGCTCTTTCCATTTTCTTCCTCACCTCCGAGCAAATCACGGCTTGCCACTTATCACTTTTGTGCAGCAAGTCACTTCCCCTCTCTGACCTTCAGTCTCCTCATCTGCAAAACAGGAATAGGAGGAATATCCATTGCTCAAGGTTGTCATGGATTGCAGAGCACTTGGTATGGTGGAAGAGTGTGATGAAGAGTAGCCAACGGCAAATCACAGAACAGAGGGCAAAGCCACCTTCCACCAAGCTCTAGCTAGGAGGAAAAAGCTCCTGCTGCTGCCCAGCCATGGGCCCAGTGGCCAGAAGTCCTGACCACAGCTCACTGAGCTAGGAGCACCCCATTTCAGGAGCAGACCTTAGAGCCACTGCCCCAGGTTGATATCTGTGTTGACGGAAAGCAAAGCATCTCCCACCCACTCACAAAGTCCACTACCTGGGAGCGTCAACACACCAGCTGCAGGTTTCAGTGTTTTAATGGGAAAAAAATGCTAAAAGCCTTTCTTTCCCATGTGACAGAGCAAGATCCAGGGATCAAGAATGTGGTACCCCCAGCTGGCAGCTTCATCATGGCAGGCACCCAAACAGAGGATTTTGCTATTCAGAAACAATGAGCAGCATGCTTTCAACACCACATCCTTTGCCTCAATACGCCCAGGGTCCTGTTATCATGGAACAACAAAATTACCTCTCAGAACCGAGCTTGGAGCTGCTCCAAGGCAGTGTGCACTGGGAAGCAAATCTAGAAGGAGCAGGTACTGAGGACGCATGTGTGCCAGGCACTGTTCTGCATCATCTCATTCCACCTCCATCCTAGTTTGGGGGTCCCCACCTGTTCTAGTTTGCTAATGCTGCAGAATGCAAAACACCAGAGATGGATAGGCTTTTATAAAACGGGGGTTTATTTGGCTACACAGTTACAGTCTTAAGGCCACAAAGCGTCCAAGGTAACACCTCAGCAATTGGGTACCTTCACCAGAGGATGGCCAATGGCATCCGGAAAACCTCTGCTAGCTAGGAAGGCAGCTGGCATCTGCTCCAAAGCTCTGGCCTCAAAATGGCTTTCTCCCAGGACGTTCCTCTCCAGCAAGCTTGCTCCTCTTCAAAACATCACTCCCAGCTGCACTCACTTCCCTCTCTCTGAGTCAGCTCATTTATATAGCTCCACCGATCAAGGCCCACCCTGAATGGGCGGGGCCACGCCCCCATAGGAACATCCCATCAGATTCATCACCCACAGCTGGGTGGGGCACATTCCAAGCAAATCTAACCAGCCCCAAAATGTCTGCCCCACAAGACCACAAAGATAATGGCATTTGGGGACACAATACATTCAAACCGGCACACCACCCATACCCACACTCATACTCAGCAACAAAGCACACTCTGTATGAGAATCTGGGCACAAATGCTTATTTGGAAGGTGATCTTGGGGAGCCCTATGAAGGGGTGGGGAAGGGCGGAAAGCTCACAAAGGGCACACTAATGAGCTGATAACCCGTGTGGGCAACTGGGGCTCAATCTTGTTGAGGACCCTACTAGAGACTGTGTAGAAGACACCTCAGAATGGTCCCACTGAGGGCAAAGGAGCTGGGGTGTTTATCCACCAGCTCCCATGCCACATCCTGGAGCTTTCACCATGTGGACTGTCCTACTCACAGGCCATGAGAACACTCTGGAGCAGAGAGATGCAAAACCACTGGCAAGCATGGGAACCAGCTGCAGGTGCTCTCCAAGTGGACCGAGGGACACAGCTGGGGCCCTAACAGCACAGCTATATAAGGTGCTTGCTATTATTATCCTCATTTTGAAGGTAGGGAAACTGAGACTCAGATGACTCAAAGCCACACATGTCAAAGTCACATAGGTAGAAAAAGTAAAGCTCGGTGGAACTCAAGCCCCATCACATGTGACTCTAGAGCCTCTCCCCTGACCCACCAGGCCATACTGCCCGTCCTATGTCACAGTCTCCAAATTGCAAGAAACGATGTAAAATAAAATGTGAATTCTAATGGTATTCAAAAAAGGAAAAGCATATTAAAATAAAATAACTCGTGTCCTATTGAAAAGGAGATTCCGTGCGTGAAACAAGTGCTAGGCACACGAATGCTCAGCAAGGGTTAATTTCTATGCTTCCAAATTTCAGCCTCTTTGCTAACTAATATGCAAATAAGCTCCCATAGAGGAAAAGGGAACAGCTCCGAAAACTAAGCAACTGGCATGCTCCTTCCAGCAGCCTGGACAAATGCAGAAGGGATGAAGGTGTCCTAGATGCTGCTACTACCCGCTGTAGATGCAGGACTAGAGCCCAGATCATAGCCCCGGAGAAGGCCAGAGAAGGCCAGGGAAGGCTGCACCCTGGGCCCTTCAGGATCAGACTAGGTTGGGGAATGGGACTGGGAGAGAAAAGAAGGCAGATACAAGCCATTCAGAGGAGGGAAGTCTCAGCATGGGGACCTCCCCTGGGTGATTCTAGAAGCCTAGTTATGGCGCTAAGCTCAAAGCGTCTCCCTTTGAAATAGCCTAATGGCCTGAAATGTTTAATCAGCCAAGGGTTCTTCCCCTGGGATGTTTCCTAAGTCTGAACTGGCACAGGTATAATATCTGAAGATGCTCATTTCAGCAAATGTGGCCATCCCTACTTCCCAAAGAAGCCAACAAGACTTTCTAGTTCTATGCCCAGCCTGGATGTTGGATCTGAAGGTCAGCAGTCTCTGGGCACTGCAGGCATTGCCCTTGGCAACTGACCAGTTCCTGTAAAGATGTGACTGCTCCACTGGCCCAGATCCCTGGGTGAGCCCTCAGCTGTTCTGGACACTGACCTCATCAAGGGCATCAGTTACCAGTGTGGGTGCCAGAGACACACAGACCTGTAGTCGCATCCTAGCTCTCCCACATACCAGCCGGACGACAGTAGACAGAGTTTATCCTCACCGAGCCTGTTTTCTCAGCTGCAAAATGGGGATACTCCTGGTTACAGATCTCAGGGGACTGTTTCTAGGATTAATGAAATACTGTATATGAGGAGCTCACTGACCTGGTCCAGCATCATGGTGGACTGAATATTTGGGAGAAACTTTCCTGCTACATAACACACATACACAGAAAAAATGTTGGATAAAATATTTTTTAAAGAAGACTTCTTTCTTCATTCTTACTTTCTTTCTTTCTTTCTTTCTTTCTTTCTTTCTTTCTTTCTTACTTTCTTTTTTATTTTAATGCATGGGTGATCTGGCAAGAAAAGTTAGTGAAATCCTTGGAGGCCAGAAACAATGAGAGAGCTCAAAAGCAGACAGTAAGGAAGCAAGAACTAGTGTTTGCCTGGAGAGCAGCTGCTAACAGCTGGTGGAGTTAAGCCTTTGTTTTAAAGAGTCTCCAATGTGTAAGAAGTGAAGACAAGGCTTGGAATCTATGCGGGATGGATGTTTAGACTGGGGACTCCCTGCATAAAGCCAGAAAGGTGATACCTTGAGTAAGTAAATTAGGAAGAAAAAAAAAAAAACACCATCATCCCATATCTCAATAAAGCTGTTCCCCTCAAAAAGAAACAAACAAACAAAAACCCCTAAGAAGGGGGTCCTTGGGATTTTTTCTCCCAGTCTTTGCCTTGGCTCTGGGAAGAAGGAAAATGGGAAAATCTCCCCTATGAACTCAAAGTCACAAACCAGCCCTAACTTAGGTTTTGAGTCAGCACCCATTTACCATATCAACATGGCCAAAACAAAACAAAACAAAAACAAAAACAAAATGTCAAATATGTTGCTTAAAGTGGTCCTCACATTGGTAATTAACCAGGAAGCCTGGGGGAGCAAATGCAAAGTTTCTGTAGAGTAAAATATGACCAAAACATTCCCACAGATAAATGGTCAGAGAACAGGAATTCACAAAAAATCACAAGGAAACAAAGCACCATGAGAAGAAACTCTGCAATGTCTGCAGATGTTTGAATGAACAGAAGCAGAATATAAAATCAAATATGTTTAGCATGTTTTAAGAACTAAATTAAAATTTTAGAAATAGATGATACACAGAGCCACACCGATGAATCTTAACATACTACCGAGTAAAAGAAGGCAAGCTTACGTCATGTGTCGCTCCATTCAGGCAGAGTTCAAACAAGGCAAAACCATGGTGTTGGAAATCTGAAGAGTGGCTGCTGTGGAGAAGAGGGTGAACAGTGATTGGCAGGGAGCATGAGGGGAGCTTCTGGGGTGCTGGTCACGTTCTATTTGTCACGTGGGCTGTGTTTATATAAGTGCATTCACTTTGGGAATATTTGTCAGGCCATCAACCTATGATTTCTGCACTTCTCTCTATGTAAGTCATACTTCAGTTAAAAAGAAGAAACAGATGAGTTAAATAAGTTAAGCACAGCTGACGAGGAATGAATGAACTGAACAAAAAAGTGTGGAAATTTTGGAAAAGAGGTTAAAAAAAAAAAACATGGTGAATCGAGTGAAAAGGTCTAACATACAGACTAATCTGGATTCCAGAGGGGGGAATGAGATATTCAAGGAGAGGCAATGTTCAAATAAAAATGGCTGAGAATTTTCCGGAATTGATGAATATCATCAATCCTCAGATTCAGAAATCTGAAGCAGAACACATTTTTTAAGAAGTCCACACCTTAGACATAGCAGTGAAAGAATGCCAGAGACAAAGAGAAGATCTTAAAATCATCTAAAAAGAAAAAGAGACGTAACCCACTAAGAAACAGCAATGAGAATAATAGCTGACTTCTCAATAGTAGCATAGTAATGGCACACAGTAAGCATTTAATAAATGGAAGCTAGCATTGTAACAGTAGTAATAGTCCCAGAAGCTCTGCTACTGTCTTATTATATAACCTGGAGTAAGTCATTTAGTCTCTCAGAGCCTTAGTTTCCTTGTCTTTAAAATAGGGTTTGGGTAAAGATGAAATGAGGTCATGTAAGTAAAGCGCTTGGCACAATATCTTGTCCTTAGTTAATGCTCAATTAATGTCAACTATGAGCTCAGCCCCATCAGGCCAGAGCAGGAGAAATGATGGTCAAGTTCAACTCAAATTACTCCTACGGGCCACTGCCCCAGGGATTCTCATGTTTAAGCTCAGTTCAGCTCTCCATCAATAGAAAACGCTCATCTGGAAAATGCCAGACAAGGGCAGACATGTGAGGAAGCTCTGAGAAAGAAAATTAACTGGAAACCGGTTCCACAGACTTGGTCGCAGGCCACTTCCATTTCTGGAGACAACACTCCCTACACACCCCCACTCTACATGCCCGTCGGATGAAGAAACACGAATCTGTTCATCTTCTTCACAATTGCATCCTGCTCGTCACTTTACAAAGTGGCTCGTGGATCATCACACTGGGACTTCACAGAAACCTTGTGATATTAGCAGAATAAGTAAAAAAAAAACTGTAGGCTCAAAAGGGTGAACAGCTTGCCCATGTGTAAATGGTCAGGACTCAAACCCTGGCCTTCCGGCTCACCCTGCTGTTTCTCTTCTGGGGTCTAACCTTGGAATTCTTGAGCCCTCCAAAGCTCTTCTCCCCAGATCTTGGAATAAACAACTTCTTCTCATCTTTCAGGTCTCAGCTCAAATGTCCCCTTCTTAGAGAGGCCTTCCCTAAACCCCACCCCCCATTTAATTCTCTACAACCACCCCCTTTTCACTTCCAAAGTAACACCCTCCATTATTTCTAATTACACACGTATTTGTGGCTTGTGTGTTTAATGCCTTTTTACCACCACACCACCTACACCTAACAAGAGTTTCTGGCACGTGGCTGCCATTCAACACATGTTTGTTGAATAAATAAATGGAGAATTCATTTATAGTGTCATCTCCAATTATGTGATCAGCTATAGCATCACTTTACAGACGTCAAAAACTATATGTTACATTTCTTCTTACAACCCCTCCCCACCCTGCATTGAGCAACACTCACTAGGCTAATCAAGGGAACAGTTCTCGAGCCCATGTGCCCTCCTGCCTGCTGCCTTTTCTCATTCTAAGCCACTTCTGAGACAAAAGAACTAAGACAATGAAGAATTAGAATAAATCCAGACTCCGGAGCCTTCTCTTGCTTTCATGCAGTCATTCAACAAACATTTGCTGGGCACCTACTATGTGTCAGGTCCTTGTGCTCAGCTCTGAGTATCAAATCAGAGGCAGCCACTGCCCTTCCAGTGGCACAGACACAAAACGAGCTATGACAGTAAATACAACATGACTGTAGACAGGAGACAATCAGAACATGAATGTATCCCTCCAGACGATCGTCATTTAAGAAGCTTCCTCCTGCTTAAATTGGCTTTTGTTTTCTGGCTCTAGGACTTTACTGAGCCCCATCCCATCTCCAGGTACCGCGGGGGTGGGACACAAGAGGGAGGAGAGAGAGGAAGGAGGTGGAAATACATTAAAAACAAAAATGAGAGCGAGAGAGGGAATAAAGCAGTGTAAGGTTGGTCTCACACATTTGTCATTAAGTCAAAGCCGAATCGCAGTGCTTGTGCGAGGTGGAATTATCTCATTCTTTTAGCCCGTGAGTCTCTGTGATCCACCAGTCAAGTATGTGATTGGATTTCGGCTCAACAAAACCTTAAATTACACACCTATTGTGCCTGGGCTAAGCCCAGTTTCACAGCGGTGGAGAAGGCTTCTCCTGCTCCTTTGGCAGTGTTCGATCCAGCGCCTGTTCTCATCCGCTGGCTGATGAATGAGTAATAGGATTAGAAAGTCTCATCTCCAGCCACACTGTAATTGTCATGTTGGGTGCGGGGACAAAGGCTGGGTGATGGATAGGGGCTGCACAGAGGAGACGGCCTCTTGCCCCCGAATGTGGCCACTGGAACACAGGGACAGGCCAAGGACATGAGAGAAGGCACTGCCAAGTTCTGAGAAGATGCCCGCTGGCACTGACCAGGGGCCTGCCAGATCAGCAACTGCACTAGATACCTTCACAGGAGGCAACTACCTTGATTCCACACGTCTGCTCCCTGGGGTTGGGGACGAGCATCTTTTTGGGTTTTCCCACCCACCACCTTCCCCTTCTGGATTTAAAACCTACCTTTGCCAGGGGGAACCACTGCATCCCCACTTTCAGGAGGAGGTTCTGGTGGGACTGATTCCACCTCCAGCTCCTGGGGAGGTCATGCAACAAAGCTAGGCCAGTCAGAGCCAAGGACATTCAATTGTAGAACTGTTGCCAGAGCTACCAGGAAGTGGGCTCCTTCTCTCTGCAAAGTTGGCAAAAGGGCCAGTGCAGGGGAAAGCAGAAAAAAAACAGCAACGTGGGCAGTGGGACTTGGAAAAGCAGGGGTTCATTTTCTCTTCTACTAACCTCTTGACCTCTAAGACTGAAGACACATTTACCCCTTGGACTTTTCAGTAAATAAAAGGCAGTCAATTCCCTTTTTGGCTCAAGGTAGCTTAATATAGGTTTTCTGTCCAAATGAATTCTCGTACATTTTACAAATGAGGAATTGAGGCTGAAAAGGATCCAGCCCAGGTCACACAGCTAATAAGGGCAGAGCTGGGATTCGAGCCTAGGCCTTTTTATTTCAAGCCCAGAATTCTCTCCCATAAAATGTCCCTTCCCACCAGACCACTGTGGCCCTGCTCTGTGGAAGGACCCAAGGGCTCTGATACCTTCAAGGAAGGAGAAAATCCTGGAAGGCACATTTTGGGGAATGGGGTTAGGAAGAGTGCTGGTTTGAATCTATTGTGTACCCCAGAAAGGCCAATGTTCTTTTAATCCAATCTTGTGGGGCAGACCTATTTTGGGTGGGGCCTTTTGGTTAGGTTGTTTCCATGGAGATGTGACCCTGCCCATTCAAGGTGGGTCTTGGTCCCCTTGCCGGAGCCCTCTATAAGAGGATAAAAGGCAGAGACATTTTGAAGAGAGCTCAGAGATGCTTAGAAAGAAAACATCCTGGAAGAAGCAAGAAGAGCTCACAAGAGAAGCTGAGACAGAAGCCCCCAGTGACATTTTGGAGAAAGCCACTGAAAACAGAAGCCAAACCCAGGAGAGAAGGATCCGCAGAGCCAGCCTTGTGCCTTCCCATCAGAGGAGTCCCGGATGCCAGCAGCCTTTCCTCAGAGAAGGTATCTACCTCTTGATACCTTAATTTGGACATTTTCGTGGCCTTCGAACTGTAAATTTGGAGCCTACTAAATCCCCATGGAAAAAGCCAATCCATTTCTGATATATTGCATTCTGGCAGCTTTAGCAAACTAAAACAGACAGGCAAGACAGATTTTCTCTTTCTGTCAAAACCTCTGACCAAGGCTGACATTCTGCCCTGCTCTGGGGCTAGAGCAGGAAGAGGTTTAGAACAATGAAAAAAACAAGGGCTTTTCACATGGACCTGAGTTCAAATTCTGGCTCAACCATCTATCCTAGCTGTGTGACTTTGGACAGGTATATTATCCTCTCTGAACATCAGTTCTTCATCCACATGGCTTTCCCCATAAAGTTGCAAGACGGTTTCATTAGCTCTAAGTGCAGAATCCTCAGGACTGAAGGGCTTCCATTCCTACATCTCCTTCTTTAAAAGAGTACCCAGGACAACACCCACCCCCACCCCTCATTGGCCAGAACTGGATCACATGACCACCCCTAGCTGCAAGGGATGATGGGAAGGCAAGCATGTGAGAAAGGGAAAGGAAGTGGCTATGACTGGCTTAACCAATCACGCTTCATCCTCTAGGAGTCTACTAACAGGAAGAAGGTAGAAGATAGCTGCTGGGGAGACAACCAACAGCTATTGCCAGATTATGTAAAGCACTTTGGGCAGAGTCTGGCACATAAAAAATACTCAGTAATTGGGACTGTTTTTATTATTATTCTCAATTTCTGAGCAAATATCCAGAGAGTGCCTTTTCAGCAGACTTCCCCTACTCAGTTCAGAGCTTCCAAGAAGGCACAGAGCCCGCAGGCTTCCAGCTCCACTCCTACTCCGGCACCCACAGAAGCTTCCTGGGAGTAGGCAGGTATCTCATGCCAGCAAGATGTCTCAGGGGCCGAATGGCTGTCCTCTCCCTTGCTGCAGAAAGCGACAATCAGAGCAAGGGGCTGCAGACAGACAGCTGCAGAAGACACAGAGAAGAGATCTGAAGCTGAGAGTTCCCGTGAAAAGCAGATTTGGAGAGCCAAATGCAACAGGAGAACAGGCCACTGGCTGCTAAAGTCTTTGAGGGGCTGTCCCCTCGGGGGGTTATTAGCTGGGTTGCACCGCCAGCTCCTCTTACAGTGCAAGCTCTGGCCCCTTCCCACCCCTCCTTCCTCAGCAGACTCTTTCCTTTATTGACAAGAGAGAGGACAGCCGCATCTTACCCCTGCCCACAAGGAGCCTGAGAACAGGACACAGAGGTGTGCTCTTTCCTGCAATAGACAAAGTACCAGCCCATCCCCCAGTCTCTCCATGCTCATCAGGCCCCCAGTGACTGGGATATTCACTCATTCAGTCAGTCAATCATTTATTCAGCCAATAGCTTTAAGAGCCTACAATGTACCCACTTCACACTAGGTACTAGAACACAACCCAGCAGTGAATCCCACATGCCACTTCTGGGCAATTTTCTTAACCTTTTCAGAAGACACATCCCCAGATCTGCCAGGGGTATTATCTGGGGAGCTCCCAGCATCCCAGTTCCTCCCCCTCAATCTGATTCAGGTCATCCTAATTGCACACACATGCCTTGTGCATATCCCCAGCCCTTCACTTTGCCTCCCCCACCCCCAGGATAGCTATACTCAAAAAGATGGACAATAACAAGTGTTGGCAAGGATGTGGATGCACTGGAAACCACACACATTGCAGTGGGACTATCAAAGATGGGGCCGCTTTGGAAACAGTTTGCTAGTCCCTCAAAAAGTTAAACCTATAGTTACCATAGGACCCAGTCATTCCACCCCCAAGAGAAGTGAAAACATATGTTCACACAAACACTTTTACATAAATGCTAATAGCAGCATTATCCATAATGGCTAAAAAGTGGAAATAATTCAAATGTTCATCTATTGATGAATAAATGGATAAACAAAATGTGGTCTAATACCATGGAATATATTTCAGCAATAAAAGGGAATGAAGTACTGATCCATGCCACAACATGGATGAACCTCAAAAATATGCTATGCTTTTTTTTTTTGATTTCTTTTTTTTTTTATTAAATTCAGTTTTATTGAAATACATTCACACACCATACAATCATCCATGGTATACAATCCACTGTCCACAGTATGATAGCATAGTTATGCATTCATCACCACAATCTATCTCTGAACATTTTCCTTACATCAGAAAGAACCAGAACAAGAATGAAAAATAAAAGTGAAAAAAGAACACCCAAATCATCCCCCATCCCACCCCATTTGTCCTTTAGTTTTTATCCCCATTTTTCTACTCATCCATACACTAGATAAAGGGCGTGTGATCCACAAGGTCTCCAAAATCACACTGTCACCCCTTGTAATCTACATTATTATATAATTGTCTTC
The DNA here is from genome assembly GCF_015220235.1 of Choloepus didactylus. NCBI lineage: Eukaryota > Metazoa > Chordata > Mammalia > Pilosa > Megalonychidae > Choloepus > Choloepus didactylus. Next base: position 9,731,414 of record NC_051328.1, on the reverse strand, counting down.
AGGAGTCCAGACTGCTGGGTTGGAGTTTGGTAGTTTCAGGTATTTACTTCTAGCTATTCCAATACATTAAAGCCTAAGAGGTGTTATCTATATAGTGCATAAGAATGTCCACCAGAGTGACCTCTCGACTCCATTTGAAATCTCTCAGCCACTGAAACTATTTCGTCTCATTTTGCATCCCCCTTTTGGTCAAGAAGATACTCTCAGTCCCACGATGCTGGGTCCACATTCATCCCTGGGAGTCATATCCTGCGTTGCCAGGGAGATTTACACCCCTGGGAGTCGGGTCCCACGTAGGCGGGAGGGCAGCGAGTTCACCTGTGGAGATGGCTCAGTTAGAGAGAGAGAGGGCCACATCTGAGCAACAAAGAGATACTCAGGGGGAGACTCTTAGGCACAATTACATTATGCTATGCTTTTAAGAAAAAAAAAACAGACGCAAAAGGCCATATATTGTGTGATTCCATTTATATGAAATGGTCTGAATGGGCAAATCCATAGAGACAGAAAGTAGATTAGTGATAGACAAGGGACAGAGGGGAGGGGGAAGTGGGAAGTGACTGCTAAGTGGATATAGGATTTCCTTTTGGACTGATGAAAATTCTTTTTTGTGGTGATGGAACTAGATAGTAATGATGGTTACACAACCTTGCGAATATACTAAAAATATTGAATTGTATGCTTCAAAAGGGTAAATACTATGGGATGTGAATTATGTCTCAATTTAAAAAAAGAGAAAAAAAACCCCTTCCCCAGCTCTGTTGGCCATAAGAAAACCAGCATTTAGCTGGGAAGCAGCAGCTGACCCCGTCTGCTTCTGTCTTCCCTGGCATCAGCACAGACTCTTAAGTCCTTGGAAGACTGGCGCTGCATGACAAAGCCCCTGGTGGCCTCTTCCAGACCCTGACAGCCAGGCTGGGCTGCGTGACAAAGCCCCCGCCGGCCTCCTGCAGACCCTGACAGCCAGGCTGGGGAGGGGGTCACCCAACACCTGCCCCTGACTCTACTCTGCCCTGAGCTCACTGCCTGACAAGGGAGCCATGGTAGACTCTGGGCATGTCCTTGGGAAGGACACCAGAGTGGAGGCCTCGGATTTGTCCTGTCACCAACCAGCTTTGCCTGACTGTGTGATCCCAGAGGGGGAGAAGGCCAGTGGAGACGACTTTTATCATGACCCTTGCCCCCATCAGAGCCATCACACCTGCACGGAAGGCTCGCCAAGGGGATAAGCATCAGTTCTTTTACCTTTATAAATCATTCCAGTGAACCACACTGTAGTTAAAGAAGGAACCAGGTGGAATTTTCTTTCATGCAGAAAGCTGGGATGGAAACATCGGGGAATCTGCAACCTGCTCACTTTTCTAGGGATCTGGTTAACAAGACCCAACCTCCTTGGAAGTCACTAAAGGTTTTAAGTAGCATGTTTTTCCCACCTCGTTAGACGCATTCTCCAACTCTTAGGGATCTAGATTAAAAAAGCCCAATTCCCACACCCCCAAGGTGAAGGACCCAGTGCCCCTAACAGTCCTTCTGCTCCTTCCCCTCTCCAGGACTCTGCTGCCTTCCCCTGCTCAACTTGTGTGGGGGTCTCCCTACCCTTCCAAGGCTTTGGAAACCAGGTGCTATGGGAAGGGCTGCAGTGGGGAGGGCAATTCTAATGACCGCCCAGTTCCCTCGGGTGTGACAGGATTTCAGAGTCGAAGGAGAGTCCACGGCTCAGTGCAGGTCAGCGCCCTGTCAACACGGGCTGTTCCTGAGCCTGGGAGCAGGACGGTCAAGGAGGAGCTCCTGGAGTCCATGGAGGCCCTGAGGCCCATGGCTGCTGTTCCAAAATCGGGCTCAGCCACAGTGGGAGAAAGGATGCACCATGGGAAGGAAAGGCTCCAGCCCTGGAGAGGGAAGGGCAGGTGCCCTTGGACTCACCCTTCTCCCCGGGCAGCCACAGAGCATCCAGTACACACACGTTTAACCTGGTCATCGCCGGCTGGCCCTTCCAGCACCCAGGGGGAGGCACCCGAGTTGGGGGACCCGGTGATCTCAAATCCTCCACCGACCCCACCACTAGTTCCTGAGAGACTTTGGCCTTGGAAATCAATCTCTGAACAAGAAGGGGTCTTATCTAACCCACGGGCGCTTTTCACTCCCGATTTACTCACCTCTGAGGATAGATGCAAGGATCAAGAAAGGTCACAAATGGGGAGCACATCCATGTTCCTGAATGCCATGGAAATCTAAAGGAAGAATATCAAGAAGGAAAAATGCATCTGTTGCAAAGGGTTTTAAAAAGACATCAGAAAACGCTTTGTTAAACCGGTCCCTTCTGAAAGCTTATGTCCGTTGGGTTTAATCTCTTTTCTGGAGAATAAAGTTCCAGGGACAAAGCCTTCAGTTACCCAGATATTCAGCTGAACTATTCCTATTTTAAGACTCATTTATTAAGCACCGACTGCATGCCGGGCCCCTAGCCAGATGCTGGGGGATGGATATGAGTCACATGCAGTCCCTCACCCCAAGAAGCTCCAGGACAAAGAGACAGGAATAAAAAAAAGACTAAATACACCACAGAAGCGGAGGTGCTGGAATGACATCCGGGGTTTCAGGAAGATGCAACTGTTTGCTGGGAGACGTGAGTGCAGGAAAGCTTCAGAGAAGAGCAGGAGTGTGTCACTGTTTAGAGGCTGGACTTTGGGGGTCCCCAAACCTCGGCTCTGCCACTTAGACAATTTATCTGGTTGGGTGACTTAGGGAAAGTGAGTTTACCCATCTGTAAAATGGCAGAGGTAATGGCAACCACCTTACAGGGCTGGTGGGGGATTTTTAAGTCCAGAGTGCCCGCAGCCTGCTTCGGAGGCTGCTGGAAGCCCAGTGAGCACTCTTCAGTGGCTCCCAGAGGAAAGGTGCTCTGCTGATTCGTGAAAAATGACCCAGTACTCACCTATGATTGGGGGAATGAATGGGGAAGGGGGAAGGGAGTAAGGAATACGTGTGGAGGTCAAGAAAGACCCAGCAGGGGGGATGTGGAGGTGTTGGACTTCTTCACCTGGCTCGTTGCTGATGTTCTCACAAACACCAGGGACTGACGGCTTAACAGGCTGAGCCCTCTGTCTTGGGGCTGGCCCCTATGAAGCCTGTTGCTGCAAGAAGAGGCTAACCCTGCTTATAATTGTGCCTAAGAGTCTCCCCCTGAGTGCCTCTTTGTTGCTCAGATGTGGCCCTCTCTCTCTCTAACTAAGCCACCTTGGAGGGTGATCTCGCTGCCCTCCCCACTACATGGGACCTGACTCCCAGGGGTGTAAATCTCCCTGGCAATGCAGGATATGATTCCTGGGGATGAATCTGGACCCAGCGTCGTGGGATTGAGAGCATCTTCTTGACCAAAAGGGGGATGCAAAATGAAACGAAATAAAGCTTCAGTGGCTGAGAGATTTCAAATGGAGTCGAGAGGTCACTCTGGTGGACATTCTTATGCACTATAAAGATAACACTTTTTAGGTTTTAATGTATTGGAATAGCTAGAAGTAAATACCTGAAATTACCAAACTCCAACCCAGTAGCCTTGACTCCTGAAGACGATTGTATAACAGTGTAGCTTACAAGGGGTGACAGTGTGATTGTGAAAACCTTGTGGATCACATCCCCGTTATCCAGTTATGGATAGATGAGTAGATAAATGGGGACAAAAACTAAATGAAAAATAGGGTGGGATGGGGGATGATTTGGGTGTTCTTTTTATTTTTATTTTTTATTCTGATTCTGATTCTTTCTGGTGTAAGGAAAATGTTCAAAAATAGATTGGGGTGATGAATGCGTAACTATATGATGGTACTGTGAACAGCTGATTGTACACCACGGATGATTGTATGGTATGTGAATATATCTCAATAAAACTGAATTTAAAAAAAAAACATAAAACACTTTTTAAAAAAGAAAAAAAGAAAGGCCCAGCAGCCTGGTGCCCTTGGGCAACTGGGATTTGTTTGAAGCGACATTCCTCCTGGACCCCAGCACACTATCCCACCAGGCATCTATTTGCCCAGTGCTCACACAGATGTCACCCCTCAGGCTGTCCTCATCTAAAAAGGCTCCTCCAGTCAGAGTGCATTGCCCCACTTGAAGGGAAGCCCCTCATGGGCAGGGACTGTCTCCTTGGCTCCATTTGCCCTTCCAGCACAGAAAACTGGGACATACATCCCGTTGAACAACTGGATTTGAGAGCAAAACTAGTTCTGCCTGGGCTAGGTTGGTGTGTGAGCTGATGAAGTCTCCGCCCCACAGCCTCCCAGCCTGCTGGGAGCAGGTGGCCTGAAAGCTTTGCAATGTGGTCAAACAAGTGAGGGCCCAAGAATGCAGCCAGATCGGTGAGGGGTGCCCCGGGGGTGGCAGGTGGCTGGGCCTCCCTCGCATGCAGAAAAAAAAAAAAACGTTCCCTCCACACAACACTCGTGGAATGAGAAACTGATTAGCCAGTGAATAACTTCCCTGAGTAAATTCTTCTGGGGTATTTCACCATCACCAGCTGGTGTTTCTTGGCAGCTGAAGCAAGGTAATAACCATGTTGAAATGGCACCCACAGCCTTGTAGGAACAGGGCATGACTTGTTTCCTCTTCAAACGTGCACAGCCTCCACCTCTGCTGCCCTAAATCTCTTCCCCGAGTACCCCTGGGGCAGCTCCTTCAGCTCTATGCCAGCCAGAGGGGCTGTGGGAGGGCAGGTACAGCCCCTTCCCAGACACCCCTGCCACGAGACAAATGGCACCAAGACAAATGCCCACTGCCTCCCAAGGCCACACCCCATCTCCTCTTCCAGCAACTCTGCCCACTCGCTATTCCACCCTGGTGTTCTTGGACATGTTTTTAAAATCTGTTTAATAAATTACCATCTCTACATGACCTGACAATAGCCACTGATAATCCAGGGCTATTAGAAGGCTTGTTTACAACTCCTATAATTCTAGGTTGTGCAAAACCCAGCAAGTTAAAAAAGGTGTCAACCTTCCCCTCTGTCAATGGCATAACATGTATTCACAAATTATATGTAATTGATCCAAAGATGTTGCAGGCATTTAAAAAACAAAAGAGATGGCTCCTCCCTCCCAATTCCTCCTTCTGGGAGTTTAACCCCAGGGAAATTACTGGGAACGTGGGCACACGCACACACAAATTAGTACAAGTCTGTTCATAGCAGTGCGGTTTATAATAACAAAAAGTTTAGAAACAACCTAAATGTGCAACAATAGAGGATTAGCTAACCAAGACTTGGAACATGTACACGATGAAATACTAAGTAGCTACTTAAAAGAGTAGTACAGGAGATTCCCCAGTGACACTGGGAAAACATTAATGATCTATTATTACATGGGAGAAAAAGTAGGTTACAAACAATAGCTACAAATTAAATATTTGACACAGGGATATTTACTTGCCCAGTGTTGGGGAGGTGGGGTGTGCTCTGCAGACAGGCAGATTTAAATCTTACTAGCTGGGTGACCCGACCCGGGACAAGTTATATAACCTCTCTACACTTCAGTTTCTTCTTCTGTAAGGTGCAGAAAACCACCTACTTCACAGGGCTGTCGAGAAGATTAAGTAAAAGTATCCAGATAAAGTGCTAAGCCTTGTATCTGACACAAAATAAATGCTCAGTAAAAGGTGATTCTCCTTACTGTTATGGTTCTATAAACATAGCTAACTCTGGGTGGTAGGATTACAGGCATTTGTTTCTCCTTTTTCCTTTTGCTTAACTGTTTTCTAGAAGGTACTGCTACTATGATGAGCAAAAATGTAAAAATTCATGGGTAGGGGGTTTTGCTTTGAAAGGGGGAAAGTGAGACTAATCGAAGGCCGGGCGTGTGCAGCTGACAATCTAATTCTAATACCTCCCACTACCTAGAAAAGAGCAGAAAAGCATCAGGGGCCCCCCAGATCTGCATCTGAATCAGTGAGCCTGGAGAAGGCAGCGCAGAGCTGGGCCCCGCCTGGGTCCTGGCAGCTCGCCAGCCCCCCACCTCCATCACCCCGTCTCACCTCTCACGGAACTGGGGTCAGAGAGGCCGGAGTCCCTGGTGGGTGAGACAGGAGCTGGTGATGGGAGGGGGTTATTAATAAAGTCAGCAAAGGGGGAGCTGAATTGGAGGAGGGGGTGCTCAGCCGTGGTCCCAAGGCTTGGGGTGAGGGATGCAGGAGCATGTGCTGAAAGAAAGGGAACGAAGGAGTGGCTCAGCAACGGTGCAGTCCCCAGGCTGCAAAGATCTGGGCTACTTGCTAAGATGGCTCAAGCCCTCCTCGCCCGGGATCCAGCAGCTGTGGCGGGCATTGCTGAGCCTCCCTCACTACACCTGATCTTCCAGGTCACAGGGCGTGGCAGCAGTGACTGGGGACAGGGAAAGGACTGGGGCCACTAATCCAGAGCCCGTCTCTACCTAGAGCCCCGTGGGGTCCAGTAATGGGACCTCCTTTCACAGGTGGGGAAGTGGCTCCTGGGCCAGGGGCTGGGCTCAGACCTACACCTGTCTTGAAGGGCTGGGGAGGCTGGACTTGGTTCTTAGGCAGATGGAAAGCTACGAGAGGGTGGAGCCCCCTCCCTGGTGCTCTTGGGGAGGGCTGAGGAGGTTGGGGACAGGGGACTGAGAAGGCAGGCCTCTTTCTGGTTGACAGTGGTAAGGCCCACCGTCCCAAGCTTGCCTGTGTCTCTTCAGTCCCCAAAGCAGAAACCCAGCAGCGGCTGAGAAGAGGCCCAGGAGCTTCACATCCAACCCCTGGCAGCTCCAGCTTGCCCCTCCCCCCCCATGCCACCTGCCCTAGGGACAACCACATGGTTGAGGAAATGCGAGACCAAAAGGAGACAAGCCCAGCTTCTCTTGAGGAACTGTCTTGAAAGTCTGCCATTTCTACCTCTTACGAATGAGGGAAGGGAGAGCTGGAGGTCCCCGCTGCCCTGGGCATTCGCAGCTCTGGTGGGTGAGGGAGGAATAGGGTTAGGAGGGGGCTCTCCTGCCTTCCAGGGTGTCTGTGGGGGGACTGAGGGCCATGCCTAAGGACCGACCACACTGGCTGCCGCTGACAGCCTTAAAAGGCTGCTACTCAGGAATGCCAAGCAGTCAGGCCTCCCCAAACCATCTCCCTTCCTGCCACTGCTTAGAAATAAATTATAACATGCCACTTCACACCCACCAGAATGACTACAATAAATACACACACACACAAAGGAAAAGAAGTGCTGGTGAGGGTGTAGGGAAATTGGAACCCATTTCAGGCACTGCTGGTGGGATGTAAAATGGTGCAGCGTCTGTGTGCAACTCTGGTAGTTCCTCAAAAGTTAAACAAAGAGAAATCGCCATATGACCAGAAATTCCTCTCTTAAGGGTACACCCAAAATTATTGAAAACAGGTACTCAGGCAAATAATTGCATACTGAAGTTCATAGCAGCACTATTTGGAATGGCCAAAAGGTGGGAATGACACAAGTGTCCATCAACAGATAAATGGATAAACAAAATCTGGTATAGCCATGCATCAGAATATTATTCAGCCATATAAAGGAATGGAGAAAAGAGCTGGACATCAACAAAGCCCAGAAGACAAAGGAGAGGACATCACCAGGTGACATGAGGCAGGGACTCAAGCAAAGAACCAAAGGATCGCCAGGATCCAGCCCCCGAACATCACAGTCTTCAGGGAGAAAGCATCGCCTTGCCGGCACCTCAATTTTGGACTTCTTCTAGCCTCAAAAACATGAGTCAGTAAATTCGTGGTGTTTAAGCCAACCCCTCATGCGGTATTTGTGATTGCAGCCTAGTAAAACTGAGCCAGCTTTTGGTTGCGGGAGTGCAATGCTCCTATTACAAAAACCTAAAAATGTGGAAACAGCTTTAGAATTGAGTAAGAGGTAGAGGCTGGAAGAATTGGGAGGTGCCCGGTCGAAAAAGCCTGGATTGCTTTGAAGAGACCGTCGGTGGAAATCTGGGTGTTAAAGGTGCCTCCTATGAGGCCTTAGAAGGAAACGAATGTTTTATTGGAAACTGGAAGAAAGGCAAACCTTGTTGTAAAGTGGCAGAGAATTTGGCTAAGTTGTGTTCTGATGTCGGATTGAAGGTGGAACTTTTAAGGGGCAAACTTGGATATTTAGCTGAGGATACGTCCAAGCTGTGTGTGCAAGGTCCAGCCTGGTTTCTCCTTGCAGCTTGTAGTAAAATGGGAAGCTGCAACTGAGGGAGCTGAGAACTGAACTCTTAAGCACAAAGAAACAAAGGATGATTTGAAAAATTCTCAGCCTCTCCAGGCAGCATGCTGTGAGCCCAGGGCCAGAAGTGGCTCATCTGGACCCGTCCTCAGCTTCCGGCAAGCGAGTCCCCGAGAACAGGGCTCCCCACAAGCATTTAACTGAGCACCCTTTACTAAAGAGAGTGTGGCCAGACACGAATCCAGCCACATCTCAGAGGATGCCAGGATTGGGAATGCAGTTATCCAGGAAGGATCTGTGGAAAGTCTTTTTGTCTTCAAAATAAAGCAGCACTTGCCGTAATCTGTCTAGATTAAAAAAAAAAAAAAAAGAATGGAGTTATTTTCAAGGTGGATGAGCCTTGAGAACAGTAGGCTAAGTGAAATAAGCCAGACATCCGGGTCACATATTGTAAGATTCCATTTATATGAAATATCCAAAACAGGTAAGGCTACAGTGACAGAAAGCAGATTGGTGGTTGCCAGGGACTGGGGGAAGGGGAAAGGGGGAGTGAATGCCCTTTGCAGATGAAAATGTTTTGGTACTAGATAGAGGTGATGGTTGCAGGGCATTATGAATGTGCTACATGCTGCTGAATGGTTCTTGCATGTTGTGTGAACTTCACCTATTTTTCTAGTGAATCATGGTTAAGAAACTTCATGCTGGGCCATGTGTTTCATCCACATGATCTTTCATCCTCAGAATAGGCATATGAGTCAGAGATTTGTTATCCCATTTTGCTGATAAGAAAAGTGAGGCTCAGAGAAGTGATTTAATTGCTCAAGACCTCAGAGCTCGTGCTCTGCTCCAGGCAGAACAGAGAGCTCATTCACCACACAGAGGTTGTCTTGGAATTGCCCAGAAATTCCTCAGCATTGAGTGAGATGGCTCAGCAGGGTGCTGAGGACAGGCATCCTGACCTGGGTGGTGGGTGAACAAGGAGTCTCGGTGACAGCGTGCAGCTCTGGGTGGCTGGGATTCTGAGAAGGATGGCAGGCAACTGTTTTGGGGAGGGGTGGCTAAGGTTGAGCATGGCCATCTGAGAGTTACAGGGCCTGGGGGTGTGAGGGGAGGCCTGGTTGCAGGGAACCAAGCATCCTGGGTGACAAACTATCCTTGATCTGTCATCCCAACTCTGTCTTCACTCCCTCTAATCCTGGTCATGGAATCCAACCTCGGTGTGGGGGCCACCAAGGGAAAAAGAAGAGCCCAGGCTTGGATATCATAGCCACAGAGTTCCCTGGGTCTTTAAAAGGGGAATCATCATCTTCAACTTCATCGACATCATTGCTGAAATGTATTGAGCCCTTACTATGTGCCTTGCTCTGCTTCCAGCCTGTGAAACTCATCTCCATATCAGCCCTTCAATGTATGATGGTGATCATGATGGCTGGCTTGGCATTGTCCACCTACCCTTAATGTCTAATCTCAACCAGGCTTGGCAGTGCCATTCCTCTTGCCATCTACTGGATCATGATTAGGCATGAGACCCAATTTCAGCCAATGAGTCTTCTGAGAAAGTTTTCCTTGCTCTCAAAAAAAAGGCCCCAGGAAGAGATGGTCCTTCCTCTTCCTATGGACATCACCACGTCTGGGATGGGATGCTGAAAGCTGCTGCCACCAACCTCCCTCCAGCCTGAGAACAAAATGAATGTGGAGATGGCAGAGCACAGAAGAATAGCACTGAGCCACAGGTCACATCAGGCTGGCCCCTTCCAGATATGTGAGAGAATATCCTTCTTTATTGTTTAATCTGGCATTTGCTGTCACTTACAGCCCAAAGGATCCTAACTACAAATGAGAAATCTGAGATACAGAGAGGAGACCTCACAGCTAGTAAATGGTGGGAGTAGGATTTGAACCCAGACAAAAGTTCCAGTCTTCCCCATTGTAAGACTGCCTGCCCCTTAGGATTGTTACCACTGCAAATAAAGTGACTGGCACAAACGGGGGTAAAAAATACCTCCCCAACAGGAGGAAATTACTGAAGCAACAGATACCAAGGAGCCACACAGGGTCTAGAGCAGAGTGGGTTCCCAGTGAACATGAAAACCACTCCCCTACATTTATTTTCCTCCTAGACATGATGTCCAGCTATTCCCAAGCACTCAGAGTCTAGACTCTCTCCATACTCCTTCCGACGTCTTCCCTCCAAGAAAAGCACACCTGGCCCCAGCCCACCCATTCCAGGCAGCCTTCCAAGATTTACCCACCACACGCCCCACACACACTCACCCAACAGTAGCCTGCTTACCTTCTCCCACAGACTTCAGCAGTTGTGAAATAATCCATTGTAGTTGCCCACACAGCAGCCAGAGGGATCTTCTAACAATCAGAGCATGTCACTCCCCGGCCTAAAAACCTTTCATGTCTTCTCTCTGCACTTGGAGTAAGACCCAGACTCACAATCATGACCCACGAGGCCATATATAGCTCCTAAAGAGACCTGCCTTGCTCCCCAACTTCACCTTGTGCCAGGATTAGTTGGGTCTTAATTGCTGCTGATGGGGCAAATGAGGGGAAAGGCATTAATGAGCAAACATGCAGCTCCAAGTGAAGGACCACAACCCGGGAGGATTTTATCGGTCTGTCTCTGGCTTGCAAGAGTTTTGGTTTCAGGAGTGGCTCAGTCCTAGCATGGCCCACTGGGACCAAGGCTGTGTGATAATGAGGAATATCTGAGGATGACAAGGTTCAGCCCCAGCAGCCCACCCCTCCCCAGTCTCCCTGTCCTCCTACTGAGCTCGGAGCCACTCCAAGGCCTGAGACCACCCCACCTGCCAACTGCATCTCAGGCTCTTCTTACGATCTTACGACCCTTCCAGGAGGAAGAGTACTACACCCCTCTTTCTAGGGGGGCTTTATCCAGAACAGTCCAGGGATGTGGTGTTCTCTTTAAGTGAGAATTACCACATCCAGCATGCATGGATTACCAAATTTCTTTGTTCTTTTTTTCTTTTATGATTCTTAGGGTGATACATAATCACTAACACACACAGTGCAAAATACATAAAATAAAAATGAAATACACTCTCTCCCATAATCTTACCCCTCAGAAATAACCGCTGTGTCTGTAGGAGGGTTGGTATATTGGATTTCTCTGTACAGGTTTTGCATTATTTTTGCAACTGTCCTGTAAGTTTGAAGTTATTTCAAAGTAAAAAGTTTAAAAGCCAAAAGAGAGAGAAAGAGAGAGAGAGAGAGAGGAGAGAGAGAGAGAGGAAGAACCACTATTAACACTTTGGTATAACCTTCCAGATGGGTAGATAGATAAATCTTATAATCATATATTAAGTTTGTGTATATATATATAATGTCAGTACAAATTATAAATTATGGTTTAATTATAAACATATATTATTTCTGAGATTAATGTAATAAATATTCAGCTTAAGAAATAAAACATTTTCAGACTCAGTTGAAAGCCCCTATGTCTCCTGGTATCGTTTGCCCCCCTCCATCCCTCTCCATCTCCCCAGAGATAAGCTTTGTTACCTTTTTAATTTTCATTTCTGCACCCCTTCCTACTTCTACTACAAATACTTGCAACCATAAGCAATATGAACATTGTATTACATTATTTTATTTTTTGTAGAAATAATATGATAGTATGTGTTGCCTACTGCAACTTGATTTCTCCCTCTACATTTTTTCTAGATCTGCCTATGCTGTTACATTACAGCAGTATTTCATTCATTTTAACACTGGATACTATTTCACTGTGTCCTTATACCACAATTTATTTATCCATTCTCCCCTTGGGAGGTACTGGGGTTGTTTCTAATTTTTCATAGTTACTGACAGTGCCTCAGTAAACATTCTTGTTCCCACCTTCTTGTGTGTGTGTTTAGGACTTTCCCTAGATCCCAAAGCTAAAGATGGAATTTCTGTGTCATGGTGAATAAATATCCTTAACTTTACTGAACGTGGCCAAACTGCTCTTCAAAATGGCTGTGCTGGTTTGTTCTCCCACCATGAAACGTAAATGAGTGTGACTACTTCAGGGAGCAATTTGGCAACATCCATCAGCATATGTAAGGGCCTGTTGGTCCACGTTCTCGCCGACACATCCTCACCAACATGGCGTTGTCAGACACTTAAATTTTTGCCAGTCTGTTTGGTGTGACGTGGTACCTTAGTTTGCCAGGCTATTGTGGTAAATGCCACGCATTGGGTTGGTTTAAACGACAAGCATTTATTGACTTACAGTTTTGAGGCTAGAAGAAGTCCAAAAGCAAGATCTCAACAGGACTTCCTTTCTCCTGGAGACTGTAGCACTGTGGTGCTGGCTGCCCGCAATCCTTGAGGTCCCGTCACACGGTGATGCCCTCTTCTCTCAGCTCTTCCAGTTTCTGCAGACTTCCGGTTCTCTCTCTGGCCTTTTCTGACTCCTGGCTGCTAGTTTTTTCTCTCTAAAAGGCCTCCAGTGATGTGAATTAAGACCCACACTGATGCAGTTGGCTAAAACTAATGTCTTCAAAGGTCCTATTTATAAATGGGTTCATCCCCACCGGAATGTGACTTAAGATTAAGAACACGACCTTAGAGGGTGGTACATATCCGTCAGCCACAAGTGGTGTTTCATAGTTGTTTTGATTGCATTCCCATGGTTATTAATGAGATTGACCATCTTTCGAATGTTTACTGGACTTTCCAATTTCCTCTTCTGTGATTTGCCTGCTCATATTCTTTTCCTAATTTCAATACATCTATTGAATAGATGATGGTGATGATGATGATCATGATGATGATATAGATGATAGATGGGGGGATAGCTAAAGTTCTTAAAACAATTTACAAAATGGTAACTATATCATAAAATATTTCTTGATATATAATAAACATTGATAGTCCCTATTCTACATATTCCACAACATACTTTTTTGCTTTCGTTTTGCAACAGCATTGTGTGAATATACTATGACTCATTAACCATTCTTCTATTGATGGACATTTACTTTATCTTCATTTTATTCCATTGTAAAGAATGAATTTTTGTAGAAATATATTTAGGTACTAACACAACTATTTCTATAGAAGATGGTAATTCTCAGTGAATTGCTCAATGGTGATAGCTAACAAAGAGAAAATTAGAATGCAATAAAAATACAATGAAATAAATTCAACATTAAATATCTTCTAGACTTAATTCCTCCCTTTTTTAACATTTTGTTTTTAAGAATTCAAAATCACCTGAGAACCACTATTTCAGACATACATTTGGCAAGATCTTTTAAAACTAACTATGCAACTACCCTGTGACCCAGCAATTCCACTCCTAGTTTTATAACCTACAAAAATGAGTTCATATGTCAATGGAAAAAAAAAAAAAATGTATGACAACATTCACAGCAGCTTTAGTCACAATAGTTCCAAATTGGGTATGACCCAAGTTTGCGTCAGTGGATATGGACAATAACATAGATGGACCTGAAGACGTTTTGTTGAACTGAAGAAGACAGTCGCAGGAGTACACAGTCTGTCACCCCAATTATATGAAGTGTGGAACAGGCAGCACTAATCCATAGTGTTAGAAATCAGGATAATGGTTATGACTGACTAGGGGCAAAAGTATTGACTGGGAACGGGCACTTTGGAGCCTCCCAGGGTAATGGAAATGTTTTTTGTCTTGATTGATCCATGGATATATTTGTAAAAATTCATCTATCTTTTACCCTGAAGATCTGAATACTTTATATTGTTATGCTAAAATTTTTTTAAATTCTTAAAGCAACAGCCTGGTTATTTTAACTTCCTGGTTGTTTGTATTCTACCTAAGTGAAAAGAATGAAGCAGATTCTATTGAGAACCTGCTAAGTGCTAACCCCAGGGCTAAGCCTTTTCATGAATTAATTTCAAATAATATTAATTAATTAAATCCAAATACAATTTTTATAACTACCCCCTTGATTGTCTCTTTGTTTATATACAAGGAAACTGAGGCATGAAAAGTTGAGGTAACTTGTCCAAAATCACAGAGCCATTCAAACTCTATTAGCAGCCATTTGAATTATGACTGTAGTAGCTGATATTTATTAGGCACATTATGTGCCGGGCATTATTCTAACTGCTTTGCAAGTACGAGCTCCCATTATCTGCAAAACAATCCTATGAGAAGAACTCATTATTATCCCCATTTTATAGATGAAGAAATTGAGGCCCAGCTGGAAGAAGTCACTTCCCCCAGGTCACACAGACAAAAAGTGGAGGAACCATGACCTTCTCATTTTTGTGTTATAAAAGCCCCAGTTCTAAGTCTTTTAGCCCCAAGGCAGTGTGTGGAACTTGCCTCCTATTAGATGTTACTGGGCATGTTCTCCCTCTTCCCTTCAGTAAGGCTGGCATCTGTTTACTTTGTTTTGGGGTCTTCAGGTGGAAGCTGGTGTTTATTTGTTGTCTTGGTTATGACACTCACTCATCTATTTGGAAAGCTGGAGCACAGAGCCATGAAGCATTGGCGCCCAAACTTTCCCAGGTGACTCAGCGGGCAGGTGTCTCTGCAGCCAGAGAGGGCGGCAGGAGGGATTCGCATTGCCTCCCTCCACATGGAGCCAGTTGCCGTCGAGATCCCAGGGACCCCCGCACAGGATAAACCAGCAGCAAGAGTCACATGGCTGTGATCTCCTGAAGAACTGGATATCACCTTGGGACCACACTGTAGCAGGAAATACAGCCTGACTAAAATGAACTTCAGGGGTTTAAAGAAGAACCGAAGGCCTCAGTCAACAGGACCAGTTAGCCACCCCAGGCAGCAGGGGAAGGGGGAAGATCTCTTCCCCATGAGGAAAGGAAGAAGGGAGGGCTGGAGGGGGGCCAGGAGGGAGGGAAGATGCCCGGCCCACGCCCAGGTCATCACCCAACAGAGACCTGGACAGTGCCAGCGAGTGACCTGCCACACAGCCAGCCCTCCTCGGCCTTGCTACTTATTCCTCAGCTGCAGGGGCTCCATCTCAGGCCCCCCACATCCTGTTGCCAGCAGTGAATCGTTTCAGCAGAGGGTAGTAGAGACTGCCACAGATGGACATCCCAGGTCCTCAGACCCACCCCCAGGTTGAGTGCCCTTTCTCCATCTCCGCAGGCTGGGTGGATGCCCACAGGGGTCTTGGAGGAAAGAAGTGAGGCTGAGAGGAGAAGGAAGCAGGGCTGTGAGTCAGCCATGGGGTCCTGGGCTCGCTAGCACCAAGATCAGTCACACCAACTGAGAGTCTGCTGTGCCCCAGAACTGTTACAGGGATCGCCTCTCGTCCCTTTAGTGACCCACGAGGCAGGTACCTTAGCCCCATTTTACAGAGGGGGAACACTAAGACTCAAAAGAGGTTGAGTCATCATGCAGCCCACATCTGGGCCTGCTGAGGGTTATGCCCCAGCCTCCTTCTGCAGAGCGAAGGGGGAAAAATGAAGAGAGAGTGGAAAGCAAGCGAGTTTGACACAATGTTTTTTTTTAGTTTATTAAGATTTATTCACACACCATACACTTATCCAAAATGTACAATCAATTGATCACAATACCATCATATAGTTGTTCATTCATCACCCCAATCTATTTTTTTAACATTTTCCTTGTACCAGAAAAAGTGATAATAAGAATAAAAAAAAATAATAGTGAAAAAGGAACACCCAAATTGTCCACCCTCTCCTGCCCTATTTTTCCTTTAGTTTTTTGTCCCCATTTTTCTACTCATCCATCCGTGCACTGGGTAAAGGGAGTGC
Source organism: Choloepus didactylus (assembly GCF_015220235.1). Lineage (NCBI taxonomy): Eukaryota > Metazoa > Chordata > Mammalia > Pilosa > Megalonychidae > Choloepus > Choloepus didactylus. Next base: position 9,715,486 of record NC_051328.1, on the reverse strand, counting down.
GATCCACAAGGTTTTCACACTCACACTGTCACCCCTTGTAAGTTACATTGTTATACAATCATCTTTAAGAATCAAGGCCACTGGGTTAGAGTTTGATAGTTTCAGGTATTTACTTCTAGCTATTCCATTAAAACCTACAAAATGTTATCTATATAGTGTGTAAGAATGTCCAGAGTGACCTCTCGACTCCATTTGAAATCTCTCAGCCACTGAAGCTTTATTTCATTTCATTTTACATCCCCCTTTTGATCAAGATGATGTTCTCAATCCCACGATGCCGGGTCCACATTCATCCCTGGGAATCATATCCTGCGTTGCCAGGGAGATTTACACCCCTGGAAGTCAGGTCCCACGTAAGGGGGAGAATGCTTTTTTCCTAGTAAGCGCTCACCCAGTGTTGGCTGTTACTCCTATGGCAGTTAACGTGACCATATGTATCAGTTGGGATCCAGGCTGCTCTGACCATTCCCTGTGAGGGGAGGCCAATCAGATGGAGCCCTTCATTGTCTGGGGGTCTCCTCCAGCCGACACCAGTGAGGTTTCCAGGAGAAGTAAATGCTCCCCAGGGGCATACACTAACTCAGTCTTCCCCTGGAATGGCACAATGAGGTAGGTATCAGAGCCCCTGAGAGGCCAGTGACAAAGTGGCGAGGGGGTAGGAAACATCGGGTTTGGATCCCAGCTGGGCTAAACCCTGTGAGGCTGAGAAGCCTGAAATCTGGAGAAAATGAGTTCTGCAGGTGGGGTAGCTCTGCTGGAGAATGGGGGACTGGGGAAGGGGTAACGAAGCCTCCCGGAAGGCCTCTGGACTTCTGGGGACTTGCGTGCTGGTGACTGAAGAAAAGCCAGAATCATCGAGGGCCTCCATTTTAGACACACCCCTCAAGCCCCTTCCGGTGGCCAGGGGTGTCATTTAAATAGTGATCAACCCCAGCCTCAGCCCCTGCCAGCCTCAAACCAGGGTGGGCCACACAGAGGGGCAGCCAAGAGTCCAGGAGAAAGACTGCTCCAGTCCCCAAAAGTCAGTCCCTGGAGAAACAACCCCAGATTATTCCCTGGAGGTGAAAACTGGCTATTGAATTCTTACAGTGTGAAGAAGGAAGCCCCTTGGGGGGCATTACCAACCTGGAAGGAATTCTTAGAATGCAAAAGGAAACCCAGGCTTCCCAGAACCAAATTGGCAGAAACCTTGGATTCTAAGAGCAGAACTGTTATTATTTAACCTTTCCAAGTAATTATTTTCATGCAGCAAGGTCACTTATAGTCACACCTATCTGGTCACGGGGTAATTTTCAGTTCTGAACACCTGGAGTCTGGACCCTGTTTATTCTGGCTGTGTGACTAGGGACAGGACACTGGGCCTCAATGAGCCTCAGCGTCCTCATTTTCTCTGTTGAATTGCCCTTTCCTTCTGCATTTGCCTTCTCGGTGACCTGTAGTATCATTTGCCCAGCTGCCCAAGTAAAAATTCTGGGAGTCAGAAAAGACTTCATCCCCACAGCCTCGATTCTTTACCTTCCCCATAACCCAGCTCTTGGCCCATCAAGAGGTGAAGTCCATTTCCCCAACCCCTTCAATCTGGGCTGCCCTTGGCACTCGCTTTGGCCAATAACATATGGCTGAGTGACGGTCTTCCATTCTTTTCTCCTGCTTCCTTTGGCTCACTCCCTGACGCCTCTGAATTTCCATGAGAACATGCCTGTGCTGGTTTGGGTGTATTATGTCCCCCAAAATGCCATTATCTTTGATGCAATCTTGTGTGGGCAGACGTTTTAGTGTTGACTAGATTGAAATTCTTTGATTGTTTCCATGGAGATGTGCCCCACCCAGTTGTGGGTGATAACTCTGACTAGATAATTTCCATGGGGGTGTGGCCCCACCCATTCAGCATGGGCCTTGATTAGTTTACTAGAGCACTATATAAGCTCAGAAAGAAGGAGTGGGCTTGCTACAGCCAAGAGGGACAGTTTGAAGAATGCATAGGTGCTGAGAGAGGAACTGCAGTTTACAGAGACATTTTGGAGACGGCCTTTGAAAGCAGACTTTTGCTCCAGAGAAGCTAAGAGAAGACAAACGCCCCAAGAGCAACTAAGAGTGACATTTTGGAGAGACGCTGAAGCCTAGAGAGGAATGTCCTGGGAGAAAACCATTTTGAAAGCAGAACTCTGGAGCAGACGCCAACCACGTGCCTTCCCAGCTAACAGAGGTTTTCTGGATACCATTGGCCATCTTCCAGTGCAGTTACCCAATTGTTGATGCGTTACCTTGGACAATTTATGGCCTTAAGACTGTAACTGTGTAACCAAATAAACCCCCTTTATAAAAGCCAATCCATCTCTGATGTTTTGCATTCTGGCAGCATTAGCAAACTAGAAAATGCCAGAGCTAGCTTCCAGGAGGATGAGCCACGAGGAGCAGAGCCAGGTCCACCTCCCTTGCGAGAGAGCCCATCCAAGATCAGCAAAGCCACCCACTGGCCCACAGCTAACCATAGACCCATGAGTGCAGCGCCATCCAGCCAATCATGGACTCCTGAGCAAAAGAAAATGTTTATTGCTCTACACCACTGAGGTTTCGGAGGCTGTGATGCAGCGTTGTTGTGGACATAGGTAACTGATACACATGCACACCCTCTGCACCCAATCAATCACCAAACTGGTGCACAGACATCAAGAGAACAATGTTGTAGGCAGAACTCCTGGTTCCAAATCCCAGCTCTACCAATATCAGCTGTGTGACCTTGAGCAAGTTATTTAACCTCTTGGTGCCTCAGTTTCCACATCTAAAACTGGGGTTGACAATAGAGGAACCTACCTCATAGGGCTGCTGTGATGGTTAATGAGCACCTGGTACTGAGTTAATACTACATAATTATTTGCTATTAATATTATGCTAGCTCCTAAATATTTTTAATCTGTTTTTCTCTATTCCCCACCGATATCATCCTAATCCAGAAGATTTTCTGTACCCATCTTACCCCATTAATCCACTCTCTATAATGAAGCCAGAGGGATCTTTCCAAAGGGCAGACCCCCAGGCCATTCTGCTCTGGTTAAAACCCTTCAGTGGCACATCGCCTTCAGAATAAAGTTTAAGTTCCTTAAATGACTTAGAGCAGCGTAGCCACCTCTAGAGCACTAACTCTAGGGTAGGCTCTAGGCTAAGCATGTAGTTTACATCATGCCATGGAATCCTCTCTCCCACCTTTCAAGACAGATATTGTTACCCCTATTTCACAGATTAGGAAACTGAGGCTGGACTTCCCAGCTAGTAAGCAGCAGCAAAGGGATTCAAAGCCCACCCCAGCTTTCCTGCCTCTAACATGAGACGGACCTCTCTGGGGGAGAATCTCCAGAGATGCTAGAAACTCTTGAGGCAAGCCTCCTTCCTGCTCTGGCTTTGGCCTCGGGCCCAGCCCTAACTTGGGCCCTGCTCCAGAAGGCCTGCTCTTCTAATGAGAGTGAGGAAACATCCTTGTCAGGGTTATGGATTTTCATTCCATAAAGTGCCAGGCAGTTGGCAGATCAAGGAGCAATCACAAAGAGCAGCACAAGCCTCATTGAAAATGGTAGTGTTTTCCCAGACCCCAGCACACCTATCCAAGCCCCAAGCTGGCCTGTGCACCTTGCAGCCTAATACCTAAAAGGTGTTTGGTGCTGCAGGTAACAGAATTATTAAAATAATGTATTTATAGAGTTTACTGCATGCTGGCAGCTTTCCCGAGCAGATTATGTATATTGACAATTTAATACTGACAATAACCTTGTGTGGTTGGTACTGTTGTTGTCCCTATTTTACAGATGGTAAACTGAGGTTCAGAAAGGTTCAAAAATTTGCTTGGGGCCAGATCTAAACCCAGGAAGTCTAGCTCTAGAATCTATGCTTTCAACCACACCACACTACTTCAGAGACTCAAAAACAAATCCCTCAGAAAGAGCTGGATTGAGCAGGTGAGGCTTTGAGAGTTTCCCAGGCAGGACAAAGGCACCTGGGATTGGAGAGGAATCATGCAGGAAGGATCCAAAAGCAAAGGTTTAGGCTGAGCAGGTGCCAGAGGAGGCCTTCAGTGAACAACAGATGCTATTATTGGTCACAGATCCACTTACCTTCTACTTTAGGAGGCATGGGGAATTATAATTTCTGCCCCTTAAAGCTAGGCTCATCTCTGTGACTAGTCATGGCCAAAATAACATGATTGGACTCAGCCATGTCTTTCCCTGGAAGCCTCCTGTTGAGATAGCAGTGATGTTCCAAAATGGAAGAGTCTCTGTGCCGGTTTGAGTGTATTGTGTCCCCCAAATGCCATTATCTTTGTGGTCTTGTGTGGGGCAGGCGTTTTGGTGATGGTTGGATTTGCTTGGAATGTGCCCCACCCAGCTGTGGGCAATGATTCTGATGAGATGTTCCCATGGAGGTGTGGCCCCGCCCATTCAGGGTGGGCCCTTATCGGTGGAGCCATATAAATGAGCTGACTTGGGGGGAAGAAAGAGAGTGCAGCTGGGAGTGATGTTTTGAAGAGAAGCAAGCTTGCTAGAAAGGAACATCCTGGGAGAAAGCCGTTTTGAGGCCGGAGCTTTGGAGCAGACGCCAGCTGCCTTCCTAGCTAACAGAGGTTTTCCGGACACCACTGGCCGTCCTCCGGTGAAGGTACCCGATTGCTGAGGTGTTACCTTGGACGCTTTGTGGCCTTAAGACTGTAACTGTGTAGTGAAATAAACCCCCGTTTTATAAAAGCCTGTCCATCTCTGGTGTTTTGCATTCTGCAGCATTAGCAAACTAGGACAGTCTCCCTTAGTCGGAGTCCCTGAGTGACCCTTTACATAGGACAGTGTCCACCCCACCCCCACCCTGCTTCCACAGCAAGCTGGGTTGGCCATGAAGCATGAGTGAGTAATAAATCCTTGCCTGAAGCCAATGACATATGCCATTTGGGGCTATTTGTTACCACATTACAACCTAGCCTCTCCTGACTGGTACAAGCAGGTCAGTCGTGTGAGAAAGGAGGCAATTTCAGGACTCTGATACTCTGGCCATCTTTAGGGGTTAAACACGGTAGGGAGTGAGGAGAAGGGGAGGGAGAATTCTCAGAAACTGCGTAGGCCTGTTACTTAGATTTCAATGGGAATAGAATGTTCTTTCTGCAGATGAGCAAACAGATCTTTCCAATCTGACTGGAACACTGTCCAAATGTTAAAATTAGAGACCAAACTTAGCTACAGAGAGAAATGTCAAAACATGACCCTTCATTAGACCAGGTTGAAGTAGAAATGCCCCATTGCTTCTGGAAACTAATTGGGGTGGGGGAGATGGAGAGGTTGGCAGCAATATGCTATGGAAATGCCAAGCTGATTTGGCTGGGAGTAGGACAACTGCCCACCTCCCACCCCACCACCACCACCACCACCCCAGGGACAGGCAAAACCACCAGCTAACCACAATCCCGCTTCCTTTGCCCATCAAGTCTGCCCCACTTGTCAAGTTATGCCTTTCAAAACTTAACAAATTCCTAGAGATCTGCTCATATCAGACAGCTTGGAGACACTGTTCTGGTGCTACTTTAACCTTCTTAGCTGGGAAGGGAGGCCATAAATCTTCTCCCCACACCATCTATTTTCCCGAGATTTCCCCAGCACCCTACCATTAGCCAGGTTCAACCTACACCCCACATCCCTGCCACAGTCAGGGGGCTCTGACCATGGGTACCAACAAAGGTGAACCACTATGAGAAAATGTGCCCCACTGCAGAACCACACACCCAGGAAAAACAAGGCCCAGAAGCTTGAAGAAGTGGTATTTTGGTTTAATTTAGATTTGATAAGAGGTTCTGGCCAGTGCTGGGCCATCAACCCCTTTGTTAGTTTAGCCCCAGATAGCTGAACAGCAATAGAGCAAACAACAGATTCCAAAGGCTGCAGATAACTAAGTGATGGTGAATGAGAAATTGCCTGAAAGATTCCTTCTATGGAAAATAAGTGTATGGACAAAGATATGGAATGCCCCGTCATTTACTTACCCCTCTCTTCCAAACCCTCAACTTCTCAGCTCAGAGAGCTGGAATCTGGGTCTCTCCATGGTTCACTCTTTAACCAGATGAGACACTCACCTCTGCCTCAGATGGGGATGGAGGGAAGAAGGCTGGTATCATCTGAAGACACATGTGGCCTCCTTTGGACTTTGAGCTCACATGCCACAGGCAACTGAGCTGCCCTCCCTTTATCTTTGTGGCCAAGGAAGCATTTGCCTACTGAAAAGCTAAGCATCAAGAGGGCTAGGCCATAAAGGTACATCAATGGGTGAATGGAAGGGTGAACTGTGATATATATATATATATATATATATATATATATATATATATGCCAGTTTGGATGTGGTATGTCCTCCCAAAATGCCCTGTTCTTTGATGCAATCTTGTGGGGGCAGATGTATTAGTGTTGATTACGTTGGAACCTATTAATTGAGTGTTTCCATGGAGATGTGACTCAATCAACTGTGGGCAAGAACTTTGATTGGATAATTTCCATGGAGGTGTTACCCACCCATTCAGGTGGGTCTTAATTAAATCACTGGAGCCATATGTTCTAGTTTGCTAATGCTGCCAGAATGCAAAACACCAGAGACGGATTGGCTTTTATAAAAGATGATTCATTTGGTTACACAGTTACAGTCTTAAGGCCATAAAGTGTCCAAGGTAACACATCAGCAATCGGGTACCTTCACTGGACGATGGCCAGTGGTGTCCAGAAAACCTCTGTTAGCTGGGAAGGCACGTGGCTGGCGTCTGCTCCAAAGGTCTGGTTTCAAAATGGCTTTCTCCCAGGACGTTCCTCTCTAGACTGCAGTTCCTCAAAAATGTCACCCTTAGCTGCTCTTTGGGTGTTCTTCCTCTTTTAGCTTCTCCAGAGCAAAAGTCTGCATTCAACGGCCATCTTCAAACTGTCTCTCACCTGCAGCTCTACTTCTCAGCTCCTGTGCATTCTTCAAAGTGTCCCTCTTGGCTGTAGCAAGCTCGCTCCTTCTGTCTGATCTTATATAGTGAACCAGTAATTTAATTCAGACCCACCCAGTGGGCAGGCCAACACCTCCATGGAAATTATCCAATCAGAGTCATCACCCACAGTTGGGTGGGTCACATCTCCATGGAAACACTCCAAGAATTACAAGCTAATTAGCACTGATAGGTCTGTCCACACAAGATTACATCAAAGATAATGGCATTTGGGGGATACAATACATTCAAACTGGCACACCATATAAAAAGGCTGACAAACAGAAGGAACTCAGAACCTAAGACTGACATTTTGGAGCTTCAGCCAAGACAGACATTTTGAAGATGGCCATTGAAAGTAGACTTTTGCTACTTTAGAGTTTGTCTGGGAGAAACTAAGAGAATGGCCCCAGATGCCTAGAGAGAAACATCCTGGTAGAAAGCCATTTTTAAACACAACCTGGGAGCAAAGGAAGAAGCTGCCAGCCACGTGCCTTCCCAGACAACAGAGGTGTTCCTGATGCCATTGGCCATTCTTCTGTGAAGGTACTTGTTCTAGTTTGCTAATGCTGCTGGAATGCAAAACACCAGAGATGGATTGGCTTTTATAAAAGGAGCTTTATTTGGTTACACAGTTACAGTCTTAAGGCCATAAAGTGTCCAAGGTAACACATCAACAATCGGGTACCTTCACTGGAGGATGGCCAGTGGTGTCCGGAAAACCTCTGTTAGCTGGGAAGGCACGTGGTTGGCGTCTGCTCCAAAGTTCTGGTTTGAAAAATGGCTTTCTCCCAGGATGTTCCTGTCTAGGCTGCAGTTCCTCAAAAATGTCACTCTTAGTTGCACTTGGGGTATTTGTCCTCTCTCAGCTTCTCCAGAGCAAGAGTCTGCTTTCAATAGCCATTTTCAAACTGTCTCTCATCTGCAGCTCCTGTGCTTTCTTCAAAGTGTCCCTCTTGGCTGTAGCTCCTCTTCAAAATGTCACTCACAGATGCACTGAGTTCTCTCTACCCGTCAGCTCATTTATATGGCTCCACTGATCAAGGTCCACCCTGAATGGGTGGGGCCACGCCTCCATGGAAATATCTAATCAATTATCACCTACAGTTAGGTGGGGCACATTCCATGGAAACACTCAAAGGATTCCAATCTAATCAGCACTAAAATGTCTGCCCCACAAGATTGCATCAAAGATAATGGCATTTGGGGGACATAATAAGTTCAAACTGGCACAGTACTCTATTGTTGACACTTAGAGTGTCAAAAGCTTGGACACTTTTATGGCCTTAAGACTGTAACTTTGTAATCAAATAAACCCCCTTTATAAAATCCAATCCACTTTTGGTATTTTGCATAATGGCAGCATTTGTAAACTGGAACAACATACAACAGAATTTTGAGTGACTACAAGAAGGAATGAAGTTGTGAGGCAAGAAATTAGGTGAATGAAACTTGAGGACATTATGTTGAGTGAAAAAAGCCAGAAACTAAAGGACAAATGTTGTAAGGCCTAACTAATATAAACTAACTATAATGAACAAACACTGAGAATTGAATTCGAGAGCACAGGTTGTTAGGGAATAGAGCATGGGTGGAGATCAGGCAATAATCGATGATACAAGAGTACAGAATATTCAATAAGGTTTATTGTAAAGGTTCCTAGACTGTAAGCTCTTACAGCAGTCACATGTATTCCTAAGTTTTAACTGTTGCTTAAGAGAAGTTTATTTGGTACAAAATTTAAATTCTCTGTAGCACACTAATTTAACCTGTATGGTCAGTTGATTTAAAGAAGATAATTACATGGAGCCTAGAATAGGGAATGAGAGCTTATTATTTTGTACAGGTTAATGTAATACCCTAAGACATCCCATAGTATTTGGTGCAGAAAATAAAAAAGTATTTGCAAAGTTCCTTTGAGGGGTTGGGGGAAAAAGTATAAAAATTAAACTTCCCCACCTGGGGAATTCCTGATACTCTCATAAGCATTAGGTACTTCCAATTTAATAAGTCTAACCCTCGAACTTGAGGTTTGTCCTTAAGACACTTAACTCCTGCAAAGGAGAAACTAAGCCTACTTCTAATTATTCCTAAGAGTCACCCTCAGAGAACCTCTTTTGTTGCTCAGATGTGGTCTCTCTCTCAGCCAACTCTTCAAATAAACTCATTGCCCTCCTACGTGGGACATGACTCACAGGGGTGTAAGTCTCCCAGGGATGAGCCTGGTCCTGGCATCACTGACAATGCCTTCTTGACCAAAAGAGGGAAAAGAAATGCAACACAATAAGGTTTCAGTGGCTAAGAGAGTTCAAATAAAGTTGAGAGGTCATTCTGGAGGTTATTCTTATGCATTATACAGATGGTCCTTTTTAGTTTAGAAGGAAATACCTGAATCTGTTGAACTGTAATCCAGTAGACTTGATTCTTGATGTTGATTGTATAACTATATAGCTCTTATCGTGTGACCATTATCACTCCCTTATCCTGTGTATGGACAGATAAGTAATAAAATAAAGACAAAAATATATATAAATAATAGGAGGCAATAAGGGGTATGGGATGTTTGGGGCATTCTTTTGCTTTTTATTTTTTTCTTTATTTAGGAATAATGAAAATGTTCTAAACTTGATTGTGGCGATGAATGCACAACTATATGATGATACCATGAGCCGCTGATTGTGTACTTTGGATGGATTATACGGTGTGTAATATATCTCAATAAAATTGCATTAAAAAAAAAAAAGAGGGCTAGGCCAATGTGATTGGCCTGAGGCTCCCCAGCAGTTCCCTGCACAGAGTGGGCTCAGCACACCATTGAGAATCCATGTACCACTGGCCATGTGGGGCCAGTCGATGCCTGCCCTTGGGATGGTGTGGAGGCAACAGGCATAGAGAAAACCCGCCTCCCATCTTGGTTCTCATATGGGATTCCTTGGTTAATGTCAGCCTCTCCCACCCACCTTGGTTCACCATCCTGAGCACTACCTGGGTATTAGGCTGGAATCTCAGTGCATTCTATCCTGAGAGAGAAATGAGACTGAGAGAGGGGTTGCAGGGGAAGGCTGGGATTAAAACCAAAAATCACCTGGTGGAGAAGACACAGGCTACTTTCCCTGTCCTGCCTTCCAGTTGCCAGACTCTTCATTCAGCCAATATTTATGGAGCACATATCATGTGCCAGGCTTGTTGCTCGGATCTGGGTAAACAGTGGTGAATCAAACTGACTTGATCCTTATCTAAGCCAGTAGGAGTGACTGAGGTTAATTGATGAATCCCACACTGAGGTAAATAAAAACCAAGTTTTTTCGTTATGAATAAACAAAGAAGGTGTTGTAATTAAAAATAAAAAAGAGACATGGCTTAGGTTGAGGCAGGGGGGCAGAATCAAGGAAGGCTACTCTGAGGAAGTGACATTTAGGACAAACCTAAAAGGCTGAGTAGGAGGAATCCAGGCAAAGAGTCAGAGTGAAGAGGGACCAGCATGACTGAAACCAGAAAGCACTGGAGAGTTTAAAGAAAGAGTGAAAAGACCACTGTGGCCAAGCATCTTGGCAAGTGGGGGAGAGTGACTGCAGGTAAGACTGGGGTTCCAATCAGTCAAAAGCTGTCAGACATGTGAGAAGTCTGGACTTAGCCATCATGACAGGCCCTGAACCCCAAACCCCTCATTGACCTCAAAGGAAGCCTGTTCAGATGCCCAAGTGAATATGTTTCTTAGGGCTTATGTGTCCCTGGGCTTCTGCTGTGGGCTTCAAACACCCATTCACTCCTCATCAGACATGTACTGAGCACCTACTATGTGCCAGACCATGAGAACACATCAGTGAATCACAGCCCCTGCCTTCAAGGAGCTCCTCATCTGGTACTGGAAACTATCAACAAATCAAGACGATTACAATATAGCGTGTCAAGTGTTACCATCAGGATAATTCAGCCTAGAAGATCGTGGAGGTCTTTCTGGAGATGGCAACACTTTAGCTGAGTCTTAAAACACATTTTCAAATTTGTAAGAGGACAGTAAAGGCCTTCCAGGCAAGGGACAAGGTGTTGTTGGCCAATAGCACTTTTGTTCTAAATTGGTGGTTCTCAACCCAGTTGCACATTAAAATCACCTGTGAAGCTCTGAAACATTGGGGTATCTGGGACCTGTCCTCCAGAGATTCTGATTTAATTGGCCTAGGGGTGCAGCCTGCACGGTTTGAGAACCTCTGCTCCAGCTAATCCTTAGTTATAATCAGAATCTTGGAAGACATTGCCATTCACCACCCAAGAAGCCCATTATTTTTGCCACCAAGATGCTAAGGACCTGCCCCCCAAAGCTCAGAGCAGCTGTTGGATGACCTCAGGACAAAGTGACTGGGCTGGGCAAGAAAGGAGTTTACTCAGTCAACTCATCAGCCAGGACAAGGAATTCCTGGCTTGAGCAGTGGAAAGTAAAGGCGGTCCAAGGCAAAGAATCAGGAGGGGGGGTAGGATAGACCAGGATGGAAGTAGAGGACCCCCCCCCCCCCCACACACACACACCAGGGCTCAGGACCTTGGGTGCCCCACTTGAAAAATAATGGGGCTAAGGCATTGATTCCCCAACTTTAGGCATTCAAGTTCTGGCTTTTTGACTTTTGTCCTATCCATGTGTGCTGGTTTGAACGTATTATGTCCTTCAAATGCCATTATCTTTGATGTAGTCTTGTGTGGGCAGACCTATCAGTGTTAATTAATTGAAATTCTTTGAATGTTTCCATGGAGATGCACCCCACCCAACTGTGGGTGATGACTCTGATTGGATAATTTCCATGGAGGTGTTGGCCCGCCCATTTTGTGGGTATGAATTAAATTACTGGTGCATTATATAAGATCAGACAGAATGAGCGAGCTTGCTACAGCCAAGAGAGAAATTTGAAGAAAGCACAATAGCTGCAGATAAGAGACAGTTTGAAGACGGCCATTGAAAGCAGACTCTTGTTCCGGAGAAGCTGAGAGAGGACAAACACCCCAAGTGCAACTAAGAGTGACATTTTTGAGGAACTGCAGCCTAGAGAGGAACGTCCTGGGAGAAAGCCATTTTGAAACCAGAACTTTGGAGCAGATGCCAGCCACATGCCTTCCCAGTTAACAGAGGTTTTCCGGACACCATTGGCCATCGTCCAGTGAAGGTACCCGATTGCTGATGTGTTACCTTGGACACTTTATGGCCTTAACACTGTAACTGTGTAACCAAATAAATTCCCTTTTATAAAAGCCAATCCAACACTGGTGTTTTGCATTCCAGCAGCATTAGCAAACTAGAACACCATGTACTATTATTTATTTACTATTTCTCTTTGCTTAGTTAAATGTATTTCAAAAGGAAACTTTGTATCAAATGGATGCAGGGCACACCTTGGAGACATTGCTGGCTTGGTTCCAGACCACTGTGCTAAAGCAAATATCACAATGAAGTGAGTCACGCAAATTTTTTGATTTCCCAGTACACATAAAAGTTATGTTTACACTACACTGTAGTCTATTAAGCGTGCAATAGCATTGTGCCTAAAAAACAATGTACATACCTTAATTTGCAAGTACTTTATTGCTAAAAAATACTAACCATCATCTGAGCCTTCAGTGAGTCAATCATTTTGCTGGTGGAAGGTCTTCCCTTTATGTTGCTGGCTGCTGACAGATCAGGATAGGGACGGCTGAGGGTCGGGGTGGCTGTGACAATTTTTTAAAATAAGACAACAGACAATGTAGTTTGCCTCACTGATGGACCCTTCTTTTCATAAAAGATTTCTCTGTGGCCTGTGAGGCTGTTCAACAGCATTTTACCCACAGTAGAACTTTCAAAATTGGAGTCAATCCTCTCAAACCCTGCCACTGCTTTATCAACCAGGTTGATGTAACATTCTAAATTCTTTGTTGTCATTTCAACAATGTTCACAGCATCTTCACCAGGAGTAGATCAAGAAGCCACTTTCTTTGCTCATCCACAAGAAGCAACTCCTCATCTGTTCAAGTTTTATCATGAGATTGCAGAAATTCAGTCACATCTTCAGGCTCCACTTCTAATTATATTTCTCTTGATATTTCCACCACATCTGCAGTTACTTCCTCCACTGAAGTCTTGAACCCCTCAAAGTTATCCATAAGGGTGGAATCAACTTCTTCCAAACTCCTGTGGATGCTGATATTTTTGCCTCCTCCCATGAATCATGAATGGTATTAATGGCATCTAGAATGGGGAATCCTTTCCAGAAGGTTTTCAATATATGTTGCACAGATCCATCAGAGGAATCACTATCTATGGCAGCTATAGCCTTACAAAATGTATTTCTTAATTAATTTCTTAATTAAGTATTCTTAATGTATTTCTTAATTTCTTTCTAAGATTTGAAAGTTGAAATGGCTCCTTGATCCATGGGCTGCAGAATGAATGTTGTGTTCGCAGGCAAGAAAACAACACGCATCTTGTTGTACATCTCCATCAGAGCACTTGGGTGACCAGGTGTGTTGTAAAGGAGCAGTAATATTTTGAAAGGAATCTTTCTCTCTGAGCAGTAGGTCTCAAGAGTAAAATATTTGGTAAACCATGTTGTAAACAGATGCGCTTTCATCCAGGCTTTGTTATTCCATTCATAGAGCACAGGTAGAGTGAATTTAGTATAATTCTTCAGGGCCCTAGGATTTTCCAAATGGTAAATGAGCATTGACTTCCACTTAAAGTCACCAACTACATCAGCCCCTAACAAAAGAGTCAGCCTATCTCTCTGAAGCTTTGAAGCCAGGCATTGACTTCTCTTCTCTAGCTGGGAAAGTCCTAATTGGCATCTTCTTCCAATAGAAGGTTGATTAGTCTACACTGAAAGCCTGTTGTTCAGGGTAACCACTTTTATCAATTATTTGAACTAGATCATCTGGATAATTTGCTGCAGCTTCTACATCAGTACTTGCTGCTTCACCTTGTACTTATATGTTTTGGAGATGGCATCTTTCCTTAAACCTCATGAACCAACCTCTGCTAGTTCAAACTTTTCTTCTGCAGCTTCCTCAACTCTCAGCCTTCACAGAATTGAAGAGCGTTAAGGCCTTGCTCTGGATTTGGCTTTGGCTTAAGGGAATGTTGTGGTTGGTTTGATCTTCTATCCAAACCACTAAATTTTTATCCATATCAGCAATAAGGCTGTTTTGCTTTCTTATCTCTCATGTGTTTACTGGAGTGGCACTTCTAATTTCCTTCAAGAACTTTTCCTTTGCACTCACCTCTTGCGTAACTGCACAAGAGGACTAGCTTTGGCCTATCTCAGCTTTAAACATACCTTCCTCACTAGCTTCATCGTTTCTAGCTTTTGATTTAGAGTGAGAGACCTGTAACTCTTCTTTTCACTTGAACACTTGGAGGCCATTGTAGGGTTGTTCATTGGCCTAATTTCAATATTGTGTGTCTCAGGGAACAGGGAGGCCCAAGAAGAGGGAGAAAGATGGGGAACAGGTGCTTGGTGGAGGAGTCAGAACACACACAACATTTATCAACTAAGTTCGCCATCTTATATGGGTGCAGTTTGTGGCACCCCAAAACAGTTACAATAGTAACATCAAAGATCACTGATCACAAAAGCACCATGACAGATATAACAATAATGAAAAAGTTTGAAATGCTGTGAGAATTACTAGAATGTGACACAGAGACATGAAGTGAGCACACACACTTGGAAAAATGGCACCAACAGACTTGGCATGACCCAAGGTTGCCACAAACCTTCAATTTGTTTAAAAAAAAAAAAAATGCACTACCTAAGCAGCACAAAAAAGCAACACATAATAAAATAAGGTATCCCTGCATTTGGAAATGGAAAGCCAGTATCCTTTGTCCCAAATTAGAAGGCAATCTTAAGAATAAATTCAATTTTTAAAAAGTACTGCTATTATAGTCTGGTTAGATGCTATTGCTTACTGAAGCTTGTGTACCTGGAGCTTGCTCTGTCCTTTAAAGGCAAGACTAAAAAAAGTTGGAGAGGTATTAAGGGCATATCAGTACCAAACTGAGATCCTCTTTTTTTAACTTAATTAGAATTAAAAGAGGGTTGAACATCCCAAAGTAATCTGGGCGAAGAATAAAAATATATATTCAGGCCCCCACCCTGAGGAGCTGGGGAAGAATGCAGAGGCGTTGGACTTCCTCACCTGGCTCGTTGCTGATGTTCTCACAAACACTGGGGACTGACGGCTTGACATGCTGAGCCCTCTGCTTGGGTCTGGCCCCTATGAAGCTTGTTGCTGTAAGGAGAGGCTAAACCTGCTTATAATTGTGTCTAAAAGCCTCCCCGAGTGCCTCTTTGTTGCTCAGATGTGGCCCTCTCTCTCTCTAACTAAGCCACCTTGGCAGGTGGTCTCACCACCCTGCCCAATAAGTGGAACCTGACTCCCAGGGGTGTAAATCTCCCTGGCAACGCAGGATATGACTCCCGAGGATGACTCTGGACCCGGCATCATGATATTGAGAACATCTTCTTGACCAAACGGGGGATGTGAAATGAAACAAAATAAAGCTTCAGTGGCTGAGAGATTTCAAATGGAGTCTGGAGGTCACTCTGGTGGACATGCTTAAGCACTATATAGGTAACACTTTTTAGGTTTTAATGTACTGGAATAGCTAGAAGGAAATACCTAAAACTACCAAACTCCAACCCAGTAGCCTTGATTCTTGAAGACAACTGTATAAGAATGTAGCTTACAAGGGGTGACAGTGTGATTGTGAAACCCTTGTGGATCGCACTCCCTTTATCCAGTGGATGGATGGATGAGCAGATAAATGGAGACAAAAACTAAATGAAAAATAGGGATGATTTGGGTGTTCTTTTTTATTTTTATTTTTTATTCTTATTCTGATTCTTTCTGCTATAAAGAAAATGTTCATAAATAGATTGGGGTGATGAATGCACAGCTATATGATGGTACTGTGAACAGCTGATTGTATACCATGGATGACTGTATGGTATGTGAATATATCTCAATAAAACTGAATTTTAAAAAAAAAGAGGGTTGAAAAGACAATACGGTTGGCTCTACTGGATTCAGTGTTAGAGTGTTATGGTACGGTCTCCCCATGCCCTGCCCCAAACCTGTTGGCCTTCATTCCACAAGTTGAAAACACTGCATGTGCAATCCCTAGGTTTAGCTTCTAGAGCTATGGTCTTTCAATAAACACGATACAATTTGAATCTAACATGGAAGGGAGCAAAGGAGAGAGAACCGACACCGTGCCCATGATTTCATTTAATCCACCAACGCAGAGAGAAAGAAATTGTTCCCATTTTAACGAAGAGGAAACCACAGCTCAGCAAGACAATAACTTCCCAAAAGTGACACAAGCCTCTGCTCTTTCCACCCCACCATACTGATTTCCATAGGGCAAGTTTCAGAAGAAGCAAAGTCAAAGAAAGTGAAGGACAGCAGCTCCATCAGCAGAGACTGATACGTGGCTCCGTAAACACAGCAGGGACACAGCCAGCAAGGAGACTCCTAACAAGTTAATCAAAATAAATCGGAACGGCATATGCCTGGGTAGCACTCCTCCTGGGGCATAAGTGGCTCCCGCACTCTCTGGCCATGGGGCCACCAAGCTGGCCCTTTAATGAATGCACACAGGAGACGCTGGCCACCGAGGATGCACCCCTCCGCACATCCCTGGGGACCCACTCGTCTCCTTCCCAGGTCCTCACACCAGCAAATGGCTGTGCATGCTCACTCCGCATTTGGGCGTTTCTGCCCCTGCAGGATTCGGAAGCAAAAGGATTTGATACGTACCCAGCTGAGCTCGCCTGTTTGCTGATGGTTTTGAGCATCCTCATTGGACTGCGTACCTTCATCTTCTGTGTTTGTTTAAATAACAGCCAGGTAGAGACCTTCGCTAAATATCTTCTGAGACGCTGAGACTGGGAGCATTTCCCTCCACTCCACCCCACCCCCAACGGCAGTTTCTGTGTTTGCAGCCGCTTCCAGATCACTTCTCTGGCTGGTCTCCATTTATTCGGGAGGCTGGGATGGATCCGTATGCATACAGCCTGCATATTAGCAGGAGTCTCCTGCGTTTCCAGGCAGAGGTTTCCAGGGAGGTGCCTGGCCTGACCCTGTGGCCATTTGCATTCGTTTCATTACCACCCCCCTCCCCAGTGTGAGATGGATTTTGCACACTGATCTGAGAGAGACACACAAACGCCGCAAAAAAGAGTTTGAAACCATTTTCCTATGCTTAAAAAAATCTACCACTGCCTTCCACCTGTCCTCTGGGTTGAGGGGTGGGGAATCTACCATAGCTTTCCACCTGTCCTTTGGGTTGGGGGTGTGAGTAGCTTTCCTTAGTAAAATAAAACTGACTTTTAAAAAATGAGTCGAATCTGTGATGCACCCAAAGTGAGCTCACTGCCAAGTGTCGGGAGAGGAACACCTCTCTGTCAACCCATCAGGATATCATGGGGTGGCCAAATGTGGCCCTTGGGAGCAAGAACCAGGACCAGGCTCAATCCTGAAGGCTCAGAGTGCCTGGGACAGACAGGGGACACAGATACCTGCCCACAGGTGTCTCCTTCACCTTCCAGGGACTGCGGGGGCCACCGCAGTCAGACGATGACTGTGGCCTGGAAGTGAAGGGCAGCCGCCCTGGAGTCAGACAGACTTGAGCCTCAGTTTCCTCAGCAACCTCGGAGAAGTTTGAGGATTAGAAAATAATCCATGCACATTTCCTGATGCACGGTACTTGCTGCGTCCTCTGGCAGACACTCTCTGCTGCCTCCCCACCATCCATCCTGCCTTTCCTTGCTTGCTGAGAGGTCTCCAACTTTGTTCAGGGCGGCTGCTTGACCGGCGTTAAGCCAATCATGGCCGACCGGCAGCCCGGCAGCTGTTTTCCCAGCATCCTCTGCAACTAGAGGTGGTCACGTGACCCAGCTTCAACCAATGAGACACAAGAAGAAATGGGACGACTGCTTTTAGAAAAGGTTTTGTCCTTCCTGAAGAAAGAAAAGCTCTTTCCCGTTCAGCCCTTTCTCTTTCTGCCTTTGATCTGGCAGCCATTTTATGATCCTTTTGCAAAAGTCTAAGAATGAAAGGCCAGCATTCTGAGGATAGCAGAAGAGAGCACTGTATAAATATAGAAAGAGCCTAAGTCCCCGAAGACATTGTTATACTCTTCACCAAAACCGGAACTGCCCTTCTCCAGACCTTTTGTTATGGAATACGATGGAATGGTTGTGATGCTTCCGCCTGATAGTTGGATCTTGTATTTTACTCTGCCATTTGCACCTGGAAGCATTCCTACCTCTCATTCCCAAACCCACCCACACTTACCTTCCTGCCTGGATACCTGGGAAGAGCCATAGCAAAATGGACCTCCAAAGGAAGAAAATCCTCATGTTATAAGATACTTACTTTCATTACTCAGTAGTTCCGGTGGCTCCAAGATACAAGCTCCAAAACCCAGTGCAATCGCCAACCTGGGGTGTGACAAGGGCCCCGCAAGGATAGCTGATTGAAGGCAGGTAAGCTCCGGGCAGCTGTGTACCCACCACTATCTGCCCCAGAAGCCTCTGACCCAGGGATCTTGGGCCAGTCACTTAGGACTCCATATACCTGTTTCTTTAGCTGTAAAAATGGGAACCAGGATACCTACTTTGTAGAGCTGTTGAAGAGACTCTTCTCCAGGTAGTGTTCCTTTTAAAACACAAATCAGGGGCCCTGCTTAACCCCCTGGGCTCACAAGGCCCCCTGTGACCTAGCATCTGCTGACTTCCTGACCCTCATCTCTCGCCGCTCACACAGGCCACCCTAAACCCCAGCCATACTGAATTTCCTTCAGTTGCTCACACCTGCCACGCACGCTCTTCCATACCTTCACAAATGCTGTTCCCTCTGCCTAGAACACTAATCCCCCTGCCCTTCACCTGGCTGGCATCTGCTCCATTTCGGTCTCATCATAAAAGTCACTCCCTCCTGGGTGCTTCACTTGATCCCCTCCACATGTGTGCACATGCACACACACACGTACACAAACACAGACACACACACACACACACAGCCTCTCTCAGGTTCTCTGCTCTGCGTTCCTATTGTCTGCTCAACAGCTGCCTCTCCTGCTGGTCTGAGAGCCATGCATGGGCAGGGGCCATGCCCCCAGGGTTGCAGTTGTACCTCTAGCATCTAGCACTGGCCTGACACACAGCACACAATTTGTAAACATGTATTCATTAACAGAATGAATACTTGGTTGAAATAATATACATAAAGAGTTTAGCACAAAACCTGCTTATAATTGTGCCTAAGTCTCCCTCTGAGTGCTTCTTTGTTGCTCAGATGTGGCCCTCTCTCTCTAGCTAAGCCAACTCAGCAGGTGAACTCACTGCCCTCCCCCCTATGTGGGACGTGACTCCCAGGGGTGTAAATCTCCCTAGCAACCTGGGATCTGACTCCTGGTGATGAATCTGGACCCGATACCATGGGATTGAGAACATTCTCTGGACCAAAAGGGGGATGCAAAATGAGACAAAACAAAGTTTCTGTGGCTGAGAGATTCCAAATGGAGTCGAGAGGTCACTCTGGTGGGCACTCTTACACACTATATAGATAACCCTTTTTAGGTTTTAGTGCAGTGAAATAGCTAGAAATAAATACCTGGAACTATCAAACTGCAACCCAGTTGCCTTGACTCTTGAAGACGATTGTATAGCAATGCAGCTTACAGGGGGTGACCACGTGAATGTGAAAGCCTTGTGGATCATAGTCCTTTTATCCAGTGTATGGATGGATGAGCAGAAAAATGGCGACAAAAAACTAAATGAAAAATAGTGTGGGGGTGGTGATTTGGGTGTTCTTTTTTACTTTTATTTTTTATTCTTTTTTTCACTTTTTCTGGTACAAGGAAAATGTTCAAAAAATAGATAGGGGTGATAAATGCACAACTGTATGATGGTACTGTGAACAGTTGATTTGTACACTTTGTATGATATGTGAATATATCTCAGTAAAAATGAATTAAAAAAAAAAAAAGAGTTTAGTACAGCTCCAGACACTTGACAAGCAGGCAGTAAGTTCCCATATACCCGGAAGCAGCATAGCACAGTGGCTAAGCACCTCCACTCTAGAACCACCCTGCCAAGATTGAATTCCAGCTGAACCACTTATTAATAGCATGACCTTGGGCAAGTCACTTCACCTCTTCGAACCTCAGTTTTCTCATCTATAAATGAGGCTCCTGATGATAACTACCATATAGAGTTGTGAAAATTAAATAAGTTGACAAAAATATAGCAGTTGGTAAATGGTAAATACTAGTTATTATTCTTATCAAACTCTTATTATGCCAGAGAAGTCCAAAATGAAATCTGGAGAAAGCCAGCCCACCGGGGGATCCGGCACCCAGGTTTTCTCCATCACCCAGATTCTGCCACCCCCATTAAGGCTCACTCTGCCTGCCCCCCACTCCCACCCCCATGCCGAGCAACAACCCCACCTCTCCAAGGCTTGCCCTCTCACCCACTCTCCAGCCTTCCTTCCCGTCCACCAGTGGTCACGGACGCATGTGCCTGATTGATAAAGTCCCTGTCTGGTCATTTACTATCTGGCTGCTGAAGAGGCAACTCCTGCCAGCTCAAAAAGCAATTAATCTGCAAACAAGCTGGGCAACAGCAGGCCTGGGCATTGCAGTCTCGGGCCGCGGCTGCTCCGGAGAGCAGATAAGGCTGCAGTCGGCTATTTATTGTACGTTTTAATTAAGTGCTTGTTAACGACAGTTATTTTAACAGTCATAAAATTACTGTTGTAATGCATTTTGTTGGAGGGAAAATGGAAGGGCCGCAGGACTTTATGAAAGCAACCACAGATTGCTTTCACTTTAAATCAAAGAATAAATTCTGAAGAGGAGGGACGGTGCCGGGGTCCAGGCCCAGCCGCTAATGGTTATTTAATGCGCTCATCAGTGTTTGTAAGTCCTGAGCATACGGCGCGGACACCACAGCCTCCAAACCCTCTTTAACACTTATTTGAGATGACAGGAAAAATGAAATCGTTTGTGCTTTCAATGGAAAAGCAATCATTGGTACATTATATTCGCCTTGCCCTATCATGCTAATGCATGGTAAAAATGTCACCAAATGTATTTAAGGGCCTGATGGACTGTTACCGTTGGATTCCTGGTACTGGACCGATTAATAAAAATCTTCAATTTGTATGTAAATGCAGCGAGGCTTCATATCATCGCATACCTGCACCCAGAGAAAATAATAAACTGAAGTTTAATGCAGCAATTATCAGCATTTATGGAATGCTTAGCGTGGTGGCGGCCCTTGGAGGCAGGTGTGGAGGGAGGGCTCGGGATGGTCAAAGGTGTGCCTTGTGGGTGCACGGGCTTCTCCCAAGAGCTGGTGTTGGCCAAGCTGGTCGCATCACGCCAAAGTTCTCTCCTCTCGTCTGAGGACTGAGACTAACCCAGCTACTCCTGATGGTGAGTTGGGGCTGCGGTCGTCAGGGAGATGTTCCAGGAGGCAACTCCTCTCCAGCTCACACTCCCTCCTTGAGACACATGCCTGTGACTTTCCCTGCTCGGCTTTGGGGGAATCCCACATAGTGGTCAGACAACCTGCTAGGCTGAGCCAGGTGTGGTGTTGAGGAGGAGACGCTCACATGCTTGCAGGGATTTGATCCTTTGGTAGAAATCGCAATTTAAAAAAAAAAACCCTTATTGCATTGCTGTGACAGAGACTGGCTCACTGTTCTCCAAAGCCGTTTCCTCTTCCTCTTCCTCCTGAACACACAACTGAACTACATTTCCCAGACTGCCTTGCAGTTAGGTGTAGTCACATTGGCCGAGATGTAGCACTAAAATGGGATTAGCTTGCAGGAGTTATACTGGGGAAAAGAGCAGGGGGAAGGCCTTCTGGTCACATGTGGCTTTTACTTCTATGGAAGCAAAGCAGGGAGGAAGGGGGAGCAAGTAGGAAAAGTCACAGACTGCAACATAGTTCAAGAAAATGTCCCCAGGCCAAGGGGACGTTGCCAGAGTGACCCATTGGAGGAGTCCCCCATCTTGCCAGAGTGGGCCTGACTTAGCCCCTCCTCTATGCTCGGTCATCAGCTGGGAGCAGCCCAAGGAACATGGCCTCGAAGTGTCTGGGATGGTGACTCTGGAGGAGCAGCAGCTGGAGCCATTAGTCATTTATGCCCACACAGCAGGAGATCTGAGAGGTGCATTTTCATGGCCAACACACCATGCAACTGAGTTCTAGCCAATGGGATACGGGCAGGACTGATGGGTGCCCCACCTAAGCCTGACTTACGAAACCTCCTATGGGTGACCGTCCATGCACATCTCTCTTCCGTCAGCTGCATGCAGACAAGTAGGGGGCCGTTGAAAGCCTTGTGTCACAGAGTCAGACATGGAGGAAGCTTGACCCACCATTTGCAGAAGAGCCCCCACTGATCAGAAACACCCCTTAAGGACATCACTCGAATGAAATAAACTTCTGCTATGTTAAGCCATCGAGTTCGAGGGACTATCTGTTACAGCAGCAACACATTAACCTAAGTAATATCACATCTGCATAGAACAAGTGCTCTGGAGTCTATTTTTCAGATGAGAAAAGCGAATTCAGAAGGGTAAGTGACTTGCCCAAAGTTATACAGCCTGGATTTAGCAGAGCTGGGATCTGAACCCAGAACTACCTGACTCCACACACTGTTTTCACTCCTAATTGGCTGGAAACACATAGACCAGGAATACAAAAATGTTTCCACCACCACCACCACCCCCAAGCCTTCCAATGCTCTCTTCCCCTCTCTCCAGAGTCCCTCTGAAAAGAAGAGTGAACCTCTAATTGGGCCACAGGAGGATGGGAGCCTCAGATCTTGGTAGTAAGGAAAGCATAGCAAGTGCATGTTTGGGTGGCACTGGCTGTCTGCTCCTTGCCCCTCTCTGGCTCATGACCGTCCTAAAAGCACAGCAGCCTCTGAGGCCATGCCAATGACAGAGAGGTACACAAGTATAAATTGCTGTGATCATTTTGGAGCAAATCAGACAATATCTATTTGCATTTTAACTGTAGTGTCTCTTTGAGTCAGAAATTCCACTTTTAGGAACTCATCCCATAGGAATGCCGGCACCATGGTGCAAAGAGTGTTTGTAAACAGACTTACTGCACCTGGGTTATAATAGCATAACACTGGAAATAAACCAGCAGTTCATCAATAGGAGCATCTGCTAAAAACAACAGGGTAGCACTTTATGGACTGTTTGGGTAAAATATATATTAAATGGGAGAAAGTTACAGAATATTATTATAATATGATTCCATCTTTTATAAAAAAAATTATCTTTTCAAAACCATGGAGAAAAAGTATGGTAAAATGTTTACCAAGTTGTTAAGAGTAGTTGTGTCTGAGGGGACTGAGGGGTGTGAAATCTGAAAGAATTATCCTTTCCTATGCTATACATTTTTGCAAGGTCAGGATTGTTTACAAGAGACAAGAATTACTTCTATCATCAGAACAAACATTTTAACTAATTTTTTAAGCAACTTGGGTAGACACCGTGATCCCAGGAAGCACAGTGAAGGAGTTGGGAAGTGAGACAGAGAAGAAAGAAAACCCAGAAAGGGTGGATAATGGGTGGGTGCTACTGTGGGCACCTGGGGCTCAGTCTTGCCCGGGACCTTCTGAGAGAGTGTTTAGAACACATCTAAGAGTTGCCCCCTACAAGGGGTGAGGAAGCTGGGGTACTACTACACCACCTCTCTCTCTCAATGGTTGAAGGCTGCCACTTGGGGTACCACCTCTCTGGCAGTCGGATCTGTCCCACCCAAGGACTGAGTCATTGGCCACAGAACTATGCACAGAAGCTGTGGGTGATCTCTGGGGTAGACAGTGGAGACATGGGTAGGGTACTGTATAGTACCTAGGGAAACAGAACCAACAGGAGGTGTCTGTAAATATGGGATTTTATAAAAGTGTCTCATGCAACTATGAGATGCACAAGTCCAACTTCCGTAGGCCAGGATGCACGAGTCCAAATTACAGAGGGCAAGCAGCGAACTGGCAACTCTGATGAAGGTGTTCGATGAACGCCTCAGGAGACACTGGCTAGCCAAAAAAGAAGTGACGTTCTCTCTCTTCTCCCTTAAAAGTCTTCAATAGATTGGATTAAATCCAGCTGATAGACTTCTCTCATTGCAGAAGACATGCCCTTCATTGATGTAATCAGCCATAGATGCAGTCAGTTGACCAATGATTTAATAAGCCAGGCTTCTGGTTTATTAACCAGCCACAAAAGTCCTTGCAGTAAGGTTAGGCCAGTGCTTGCTTGACCAGACACCTGGGCACCACCACCTGGCCAAGTTGACACATGAACCCAACCATCACAGGTACTGTTCCGATTTGCTGAAGCTGCCAGAATGCAATATACCAGAAATGGACTGGCTTTTATAATAGGGATTTATTAGCTTACAAATGTACAGTTCTAAGGCTGTGAAAATGTCCAAATTAAGGCACCAGTAGGATGATACCTTCTCTGAAGAAAGGCTGCCGGCATCTGGGACACTTCTGTCACATGACTGGTGTCTCCTGGCCCTTCTCTCCCAGGTTTCATTGCCTCCACTTTTGGCTTCAGTGACTCTCTCAGCTTCTGTGGGTACGTCCTTGTCTCTCAGCTTCTCTGTGGCTTTTTCTCAAAGCTCTCTCGGCTTTTTTAATCTTTTATCATCCCACAAAGGACTGCAGTAAAAGGATTAAGACTCACCTTGAATGGAGTGGGTCACACCTCAACTAAAATATCCTAACCAAAAGGTCCCACCTACAACAGGTCTGTACCCATAGGGATGGATTAAAAGAACATGGCCTTCTCTGGGGTACATAACAGCTTCAAACCACCACAGGTACCAATAGCCTCTGCTGCAGCACATTTCTCCTACTTTCTTTTGTGCCCCACAAAATGCTGAGCCCACTGTAGGGACCCAGAAAATGTGGTGAACCCAACTAAATGAAGACACTTCAACCTGACAATGGATCCTACCCATCTACCCTCACAGGGAAAAAAAATTAAAGAGAGGAGACTTTTTTGATGTTTTCTCTCAGTCTTGACAATATCCAGGACTCAAAAATGAAGGCAATAATAGTATACTTGATAAGTCAATGACCATGCTTGGGTAGCTGTTGTGAGCCAGGTACTTTATATCTGTGATCTAATGCCTTCCTTATAGCCCATCTGTGAGGGCAAGGCTGTCAGCAGCAGTCATGATTTTGGTGGGGTCTTGCCTATCGGTCTTATCCAATAGTCAGGCTGAGCATGTGTTTAGGGTACCAGCAGAGCAGGAGCACCCACAATTAGAGAACAAAATCAAAGTATTTGATAGATACTATTTCAGAAATCATTGAAGCCATCCTTTGGAGAAAACCCAGGCCCTTGTTGAATTCTTTTATACTTTAAGTATTTGTTGCATTTTGAGCTACATTCCTGTGTATGTTGAGGCATACACTGTTCCAAGCTCTGGGCTTGTAAAGGTCTATATGGGGCATCTCTTGGCCCTGTCTTACTCCAGCCACTGCTGTGATGAACAATTCCATATGGGCTTTGACCAGTTCTCACAGTTACAAGTGGACAGCTCCTGGCCCTGACTCCACCCTATGCCTTTTGTTTCTAGTTGGTCGTGGGCTCCTCTGACCCAGTGGAGTGAGACGCCTGTGGGATCCCACCCCGCATTCTCCACGCATGCGCACCTGATGACAATGGCCTCCAAAAAGAGGTCTGGTCTTTGTCCGGGCTCCTAGGGGATAAAGCTCTTAAATCTTTGGAATTTCTAGTGATAGGCACATCTTTGTTATGAGTGGTGCGCCTCCACCCCATAGTCCATATTCTACTGAGATGGCTCAGGGCAGGGCCTGCCTCACCTGTAGTCTTGGTGAAGGGGTTGGCCATGCCAGAAAGATGGACCCTGCTTAGATTAAGGGATTGGGGCTTTGAGCCACATCATGTCAGCTTGACCTCCCAGGCCACCAGAGAGAGGGGCTGGAGGTAGAGATCAACCAGGCGGGCACTGATTCCCCCAATCATGCCTACATAAGGTGACCCCAACAAAAACTCTTGGGCACCAAAGCACCTGAGGGTTTCCATGATTGATAATACACACCTCTGTGCTGAGATGGTGACACATTCTGACTCCATGTGGAAAGGACAAGAAAGCTTGTGTTTGAGACACCCCCCCACCCACCCGGCCTAACCCTATGTGTCTCTTCTTTTGGCTGCTTCTTGTATGTATCCTTTTTTTTTATTCATTTTTATAATAAAACTATAATCATAAGGATAGCAATTTCAGTGAGTTCTGTGTGTTGTTCCGACGAATCATTGAACTGGAGAGGGGAGACTCCAAATTTGTAGTCAGCTGGTCAGATGTGTAGGGTGACCTGGACCCCCAAACTTGCAGCTGGGGTCTGAAGGGCAATCTTGTAGGGGATAGCCCTGCACCTGTGGAGTGTGGCCTCACTCTGGTTAGCGTCTGAACTGAAGTAGATTGGAGTTGCCATCTCAAGTCACTGAAGTCATTTGACAGCACCCAAAAAATGAGGGAGTGAATGCCTGTGGGGTGGAAGCTGATGGGAAAATGCTTCCGTTTTCACTCCCTGGGTGGACAAGTACCAAGATGCATTTCATAACACAACCCTTGTTAGCTCCCCCATCTTCCTTGTGTCACCCACCCCATCCCTCACCCCACGGCACCATCCACCCCCGTCCTGTGCTCCTCTTCCCAGGGATAAATCTCCCATATAAACCACCTGCACATCAGCCTTTACCTCAGGACCCACTTTTGGGAAGTCCAGGCTAAGACAAGGTCTTAATCACAAATAGAGTTCCCGAAGGGCTAGAGGCTCAAACTGGCTGGGTTTTTAAGTTGGAAAAAGAAAGAGCCTGGCAGAAAGAAATGGGACAAGGAACCCTGGAAAGACAGGGAGAGAAATTAAGCCAAGAGAGAAAGGGGGGATTGGGGGGGAGAGGACTCAATTTGCCAGTGGCCCACCGCTTACCTCTCTTTTCTAAGTTCCAAACTGCCTCCACTTCCTCAGAATTCCAATCAAGGCTACTCCAGAGGAAGCAATTTCTGCCAGTGCATGGACTCTCCGTCCCCTGACCCAGGAGAAGATTTCAAAACTTTAGCTAAAATAACCCCAGCAGACATCAGCAAATCAACTGGGGAAAAAAAAGAAAGAAAAGAAAACCACCTACTCACAAGTCATCGCAGAGTCTACTCCACCTGAGTGAAAGTGTCCTCCCCTTTGGGACCCTGGTAAGAACAGGGTCCAGGGTGTTGGCTGGGAGCTCTGGGACCAAGAGACAGATGCTGAGGCAGGAGGAGAGAATCAGGTCTCCATAGCAACACCAATGGGGCAGTGGCAAACACACGCAAGCTTTCCCCTTTGTTACCAGTGACACACCAGGAGGACCTTCCCCAGAAATTTTAAAACAGTTCAGTTTTAAAGACCTCCTGCCTGCCTGACCACTGGCTCTGCTTGGAGAGAGTGACGACAGGCCTTGGCTGCTCATCCCCACCCCCGGCCGGAGGCCTGTGACCCACCATTCTGGTCACCGGCGTGGGCACTACAGCCCGAGGTTGGGGCATCAGTGAGAGAAGGATTTGCTGACTGGGGCAGCCACAGTCCCCAGACTAGCAGCAAAGTGACCCAAGGGAAACTGAGTCCAGTCACTTCCTCCATGAGGTGGGCGGGAGGGATATTTTTTGTAACTAGAAGTGGCCCCACGACCGGCCTGAGGGAAGAGGGCAGGACGGTGGTTATGACATAGGTTTTACTGTCAGGCGTGCCTGGTTTCAAATCCTGACTCTCTCTCTTGCCCTACATATAATAAAGTAGCAGTTGTTGGGCATTCAGCATATGCCCAGCACTCTTCGAAGCTCCTTTAGGTATATTTACATATGTTATCAG
This sequence comes from Choloepus didactylus, assembly GCF_015220235.1. Lineage (NCBI taxonomy): Eukaryota > Metazoa > Chordata > Mammalia > Pilosa > Megalonychidae > Choloepus > Choloepus didactylus. The sequence continues at coordinate 9,687,552 of NC_051328.1, read as the reverse complement.
GTCATTTACATATTTTATTGGCTTACTTCATCCCTCTATAAGGGAGGTGCTACTATTAACCCTATTTTATGGAAAAAGAAACTGAGACACATAGATTAATCAATTACCCAGGTTCAAATAAGGATAAAGCCAAGTTTTCAATCCAGGCAGGCTGGTTGCAGAGCCCACGTAATAAGACTGATACTACTACTACTAAAATAATAGTTACTGCTATTACAGATTATAATAAAAATAAAAATGATGGTGGTGACCAGGAAGCCAACCCTCATTAGTGCTTACTCGGTGCCAGGCACTATTCTAAGCATCCAAATGAATTAGCTCATTTAATCCTAACTTCTCTCTAAGGTAAATATTCGATTTCCCTATATTGCTCAGGGAGGCCAGATTTCCAAATAGCTCCATAACTTGTACAAGGTCACAAGAAGCCAGAAGAGGTTCCAGGATCCAAACCCAGATCCCTTGGCTAGCCATGGCCCTCTTGGTCTGTTTCTTTGATCACTGGTCTCTTCATGAATCCTTCTGGAAAGTATGAGAAAGGACTTGGAGGCAACCCTTCTAGCATGTTCTTTGGCCAGCACAGAAATTCCAGGAGCATCTGACAGAGAGGCAATGAAGAATGACATGCAGAAAGCGAAGAGGAAACACCACGTAGCCTGGAGATGAGGGGGGATTTGGAGAGGGGGCACCTCCAGAGCTGCTGCAGGACATAGGAGAACAAGAGAAGAGAGAAAAGGAAATTTTTAAGAAGCGTCTCTGTGGATTATGATCTGGATCCACTTTAAGGTTTTTTTTCAAGTCACAAGTAAAATTAGAAACCTTTTCAAATTATATATATTTTTTCTCTTTAAATACAATCCTGAGTTAAGACTGGGTGATACAGTGCTCCAGCTTATATTTGGGTTAAATCAGTCAAATCATAATGTGCTTTGAGCACTCTCCATAAGCCAGGCACTGGGGACATGGCAGTAACAGAGACCGAGATGCCCCCCCTTCTCAGGGGTTGGTTCCCCTTGACAGGCTGAGCAGCCCAAAGTATCAGAGGGGCTGGCTTCAATCAGGAAATGGGGTTCCTGACTAGAGACGCTTGGGGTTCTGGGAGTAATATGGTTTCTTTCCACCTCTTCTATCACACACCACGTGAGGATACATCCACATGAGTCCAAGCTCTCCATCGGTGTGGGTGTCACCCTGTGGCCGCTGCTCAGTTCCTCGTGGCTTTGTCCTCTCTCCCATGCCTTCCCCTCCCACCCCCCATTCCATACTCCCCCCCCCCCCGCCCTGCTCCGATTCCAATGGAGAGTGGAGCACCACCCCCTTCTTCCTCAGTTAGGGGTGCTGAGATGGAGTCTCCCACCTCGGCCCAGCTCCCAAGTTGCCCCCAAAGAAGACTGATGCTTCTGATCAGTCCTCGGACCCAGTGACCCCAAACTGCTGCTGGTTGCCTCCAAATTCCACTCTCTCTGTCCTCCTCCTGCTCTCACCCAGGTTCCTCAGTCTTTCAGAAAATGCCGCTTAATTTTTTAATAGCCTGTATTGTTTTTCTCTGAATTAAAAAGGTGTATATATTCCTTGTACAAAAATTGGAAAATATTGAAAGGGCAAAGAAGAAAATTAACTAATCAAAATCACCCTGCCAGGGGATCATCATTGTCTACCATCTTGGTGAGATAACCCTGCTAGAGTTCTTCATTTTACAGATGAGGAAACTGAAGCTTAGGCTAAGTGGTTTCCTAAGCATCACCCAGATACTAAATGTCAGGATCCAGGTCTGTCTGACTCCAAAGCCCTTGTTCCAGAGCTCCAGCCACTGGACCCTGCTGCTTGTTGGCACAGATGGAGCAGTTGCAAGGAGTCAGGCTGGAGTCTCCACCTGGGAGGGCCGTCCACCCCTCTGGCCCTATCATTCAGCCCTGCAGGGACCTCGGACAGCAACCAGGCAGGTGCCCTCTGCCCACTCCAGGTGGCCATTCATTGAAGAGGTCTGAGGTGCTCTCCTTCACCCCACTGAGCACCTCCTCTCCCAGGCCTTGTGCCAACACGAAGAAGAGTCACTCCCCAATGCCCAGTGCTGCTGCACATCACCCTCCAGCAACCCTGGCTCCCTTTGGAAGCAGAGAGCAAGTCTAGGGGAAAGACATTGGGAGCATTCAAAGACAGGGCATTATGAGGCCCTGTTTCCTCCCTGTGCAGGAATTCAGGAAACTGCACAAGCAACCACTCCAGTGGGATGCTTCCCATTTGAGTTCATGAGTAAATGGCTCAAAGACACCAGGACCACGTCCTTCCCTGGAGGCACTGGATAGCTGGGGTGCCACGTGCAGGTTGCTGGGAATACCGCCAGGCACTCCCAATACTTCTCTGGATGAAGGCACCCCCACAGCCATTCTACATCAACCAACTCATCTCACCTTCTCAGGGGCCTTAGGCGAGCAGGAAGACAGCCTTAGCCCCAAAGACGCTAAAGCCCAAAAGGATGATGTGACTTCTCCAAGGTCACACAATCACTTAGTGACAAATTCAGCATGAGATCCCAGGTTTGTGAACTTCTAGTGCAGCACTCTTTGTGCCACACTGTGCTTAATTTATTTGTAGATTTGTTGATTTAATATACACTTCCAAAGCTCATATTAGATGCCAGGCACTGTTCTAAATACGCATCAAACATTAACTAACCGCTCAGCAAATCTTAACTCAGTTAAGAAACTCAACAACCCTACAAGGTACACTTCAGTATTATCCCAATATCACAGATGAGGAAATGGAGTACAGAGAGGTTAGGTGACTTTGTCAAGGTCACACAGCTAGTAAGTGGCAGAGTGGGGATGTGTGCACAGGCAGTACTGTGCTCCTATCCACTATGCGGGGCTGCCTGGGGAAGTGCCTGCTTCTCTCCCAGAACGCAAGCCCACATCCTGGTTGTGCCTCAAAATAATGGGGGTCTTTGGGTTTGAGGGGAAAAAAATTGTAACTATTTCAGTTCAAATGGGGCAGCTGTGAGGCCCCATGTTCCACTTGGATCCACAAGCTGCTAGTCAGAATGTGCTCCCGCTTCGGACATGCTGGTCTTTAGGAGCAGGCCACAGGTGGAAGGTGCCACCCTGCATTATTAAGAACAATCTCCCACTTTCCTTCAGAGCTTGACCATTTCAAAACACTCTGACACCCAGGACCAGCTCAGGTCCACCACGCAGCATGTTCTTGCCATTTCCCAGACTCCTCGTCCAACCAGATTGTTAACCGATCAAGGAACAGAAGAGTTAGGTTGGCATTTAAGGGGAAGCTCTGATGCCTGGTTGACTTTTTTTCAAGATTTTTCTTTTTATAAAAATCTGGTTATAATACATACTAAATTAATGTACTTTACGATGTGATAAATGGAGATATAAAAATGACTCCTATCGATATCTGTAATATTACTCTGAGGTCTTGTTGAATTCCTGTTTATCCCCGCTCAACTGTGAGCTCCATGAGGGTAGACATGGCCCTGGAATGCCCGTGACTCTCACCTCCCCTCTAGTCCAGGCCACCCGCAGGGTCAAGGTGCCGGCATCTGCCTGGTCCACCAGCTCTCCTCCCTCCCCCCAATCCTCCAGTCCTATGCCCCTGGCCCACTGTATTCAACAAACTGCTCAATCACCAGTCAACACACGCCCCACAAAACCTATTGACCACAGAGCATCTAGCCTGGCTCCTTCTTTCCAGAATGTAAAGTCTGGTTGGAGAGGCAGAACTGGAAAAGACATCACATATTAACCACCTAACATTTTAGTAGATATTTTTACTGGTCTCTTGCTTACAAGTAACAGAAACCCAACTCAAACTGCATTAAGCAAATAAGGAAATGGAATGGATTCCAGGTATGGCTAGATCCAGGACCTCCAGCAATGTGTAGTGTCATCAGGCTCCTTCTTTCCCCCTCCAAGCCCCATAAGCTCCCCTGCCTGTCTCAGTTATGCTTTTCTCTGTCTTCCCTTCACTGTCTACTGTATCATCCTCTTGTGGGGGAAGATGGCCTCCCTCAGCTCCATGCCTGTATCCCACCAGTTCAGCCACCCCCTGGCAGAAAAAGGAGTCTCTTTTTCTCGGCAGTTTCAGTAACAACCACACCAGAGTTTAGATTCATGGGACACACTTTAGTCCTTGTGCTCAAAACCTGAACCCATTAATGTGGCTATTGGCAATAAATGTACTTACTAGGTAGTTGTGGGTCATGCACACACCCTGGATCCAGGACAGGGGCTGTGTGTCATCCCAAAACAAGACCTGAGGTTGAAAAGGATGCAATTCCTCAAGAAAGTGGGAAAGTGCCACCAGATATGGGAAAGAATCTTGGGAAGGACAAAGAGCTGCTGTCCAGTAGAGAAGGTATGAGCTATCCCAGCTTCATCCTCTTGACTCATCTTTCTTCTTTCCCTACCTATTATGGCATTTGACCCTCAAACACACATTGAAAAAGTAGAGAAATGGGTACCATCAGCCTCACTGAATGGGTGAAAAAATCTGGGCTTCAGAGAGATAGAGTGACTTACCTTGTGGTCACAGAGCAAGACGGTATCAGTATTTAAAAACTTTAATTTAGGATTGCAAATAGAGGACCTAGCAGGCAGTCAGTGGGTTCTGGGACTGGTACAGGAGATCCTAGTTGCTAAGGCAGTGTTTAATTTGGGTTCCCCAAAAGCATACACCAGGAAAAGATCTTGGAAGCAGGTAGCTTATCTGGGAGGTGATCCCAGGAAGCATCAGTGAGGCTGTGGGGGCAGTGAGGCAGGGAAGGAAGGAAAACCAACAAAAGCTGTGATCATGAGGGGGTTACCGCTGGGACTGCTGGAGCTCAAACCCCCCAGAGCCCTCAGAGGAACCACACAGCACCAGCCTCAGAATCATCCCAGAGGGATGGGACACCTGGGGGCATTTCTTCACTTTCTGAAATGATTGGGAAGTCTGTGAGAGTAGAAGTGGGGTCCCTCTCGGCTTTTGAGACACCATATCTGCAGCTGCCCCAGGGATCTGCAGGTGTAGCTGGGAAAGTAGATTCCCTGGGATGTTGGAAACATCCTTGAGGACTAAAATCCAGAATTCGGATTTTGCCAGAGTCTTAAATCCTCAGCAGCATCTCTCTGGGCCTCAGCTGGACAGGATGCAGTGGTGGGATCATCAAAGCACAACAGAGATGACCCGGGGTCATCACCTAAAGACCCGACCCAGGTCACCCTCCCATCTGGCTCCCCAAAGTTACCCCAGCCCGGCCCTCTCTGCCCAGAGGTTAAACTTCCCTCCCAGGGACCTGGAAGTCCAAGTGGTCAGCACTTGGAAACCCTCTCCTTTTAAAGTACTCTCCCTTCCTTCCTTCTCTCATGCACAATAGAGAAAGCCCCACAATCATTAATCAGCCAGGAGCCTCCAGGGGCCGAACTGCAGGATTTCTAAGCCACGAAAAGCTCACATCAAAAGCCACTGCTCCATTTGGATCCCGATTTGCTATCGCTGAAGCTTCAGAGCGAGGTTCAGAACTTATAAGATGCAGAGTAATTAGGTTGGAGGGGAAGGGGGTAAGGAGACACTGAGGACATCCTTGCTGTCCTCAAGGTTTAGCTGGTAGAGGTGTTTCCCTTGCAGCTTCTTTGTTCCCAGAAGAGATGGCCGGATTCTTCTCATCTTCTCCGGGAACCTCAACAACTCAACAAGACCAGCTACATAATTGGCAGGACCCAGCACAAAGTGAAAATTGGGGACCCCTTATTCAAAATTATTTAGACCAGCCATGACTGGTCCTCGACAACAGATATGTCTAAACCAATGAACGAGGTCCTTAGACCGGCTCCCTGGGGACTCTGTCTCTGATGCTGTACCCCCTCCCCAAGCACCTCTTTCCCATCTTCCAGTTTTATTATTTTCATTTTCTTATCCTGCCCTGAAAATATTTTAAAACTGATTTGTGCCTGCATTTATACCTGTCTGCCCCAAGAGATTGTAAGTGCAGAAAGGACAGGGGCCAGGTCTGCCCTGGGCTCCACTGGGTCATGCACAAGGTCATGCACGGTGGACTCAGAGGCTTCTGGAAGGGGCTCAGTGTATGCCTGTGCCCTCCCCGGGGTGATGGCTTCCGCTCTGGCCCATACTTTCAGCTGAATTCTTTGCCTTTCAGCCCTAACAAGTGATATCAAGAAACCTGCATGGTTTGCCCTTTCGGCCCACTTTACAGGAAAAGGATATCCTGCAGAAAATTAAAGAAAGGTGGGATGTTTAACAAAACCCCATAAATAAGCCCCTGGCAGGTCTGGATGACTCTGCCTTCCACGAGGTCCAAATGTCATGTTTTATTTCCAGTCAATTGCCAAAAAGAGCAATCACACCCCAAATGCCCAGCCCCCAATTTCATTTCCCAACACCACACAGTGTCCTGAAAAAGCTGTGGGAGACTGTCTGCAGTACCTGCTGGTGCTGAAGAGATGCATCACACAGCACCCAGAATTTCCACTCCTGGTCTACACCCAACAGAACAGCCCATGTATGTCCACCAAAAGGCACACACTAGAATGTTCCTGGAGGCATGATTCAAGACGACTGCCCAAATTCCCACCGAGAGAACAGATACGTAAATTGTAACTGGAACCCTATGGAGTAATGAGAATGAGTGTTCATAGCAGCTTTGTTCATAATAGCCAACAGATGGAAACAACCCAAATGTCCATCACTGGGTGAATGGATAAACAAAATGTGGTCTAGCCATACAATGGAATATTGTGCAGCCATAAAAAGGAAAGAAATTCTGACATATGCTACAACTTGGATGAACCTCAAAAACATTATACTGGAGCGAAAGAAGCTAGACACAAAAGGTCACATCTTGCATGATTCCTTTTATATGATATATTCAGAATAGAGACAGAAAGCAGATTAGTGGTTGTCAGGGGCTGAAGGAAGGGGAGAATGGGGAATGATTACTTAACGGACACAGAGTGGTTATCTGGGGTGATTAAAAAGTTGAAACTGGAGAGAGCTGGTAGTTGCACAACATTATGGCTATGCTAAAAACCACAAAACCATACATTTTTAAATGGTTAATTGTACGTTATGTGAATTTCATCTCAAAAAATTTAAAACTTACAATGAATATGTTAAATAATTATGTGTTCTAGCACTTTACATGTATTCAGTCATCAATTCTCCTCACAGCATTTTACACATAGGGAAACCGAGGCACGGAGAGGCTAAGGAACTTTCCCAAGGCCCCCGAGAGAGTAAGAGGCAGGGCTGGGGTTTGAACTCAGAGGCAGGTCACAATGGAACCTAGATTATAATCCATGCTCAGTTTGCTGTGGAAGACACCTGGGGAAACAAAAGGTTCTCCCTGGTGCCCAATGAGCCAATAGAACAGTCCTCCCAACCAAAAAGGTAGATTCAATGAGGGAAAGAGACCAGAGCTATTAGAGGGGTATGCTGTGAGCAAGAGGAGCTGGGAAAAGGAAAGGGAAAGGAGCCAATTAAGATTTCACTTTCAGGAGAAAACCCCCCAAATGCAGATGGCACAGGCTGGCATGAACACTGCAAGAGCCTGGTTTTTTGTTTTTTTTTTTTAACCTTCCTTTTTCCTCAAAGCTTCTAGAAGCCAGAGAGGGGGAGGGAGGTGAGAATCTACATACATCCCAGCATGCCAGCCTGGGCCCTGCCAATGAACTTGACTTGTCTACAGCTTCTAAACAGCTGGAAAAATGTCAAACTGTCATCAGTGATTAAAGTGGGATTTTCCAAAGGTTTCAAAAATATTTCAGGATTCAATGCCTTATTCCTCTTGCAGAAACTAAATACGAGCAGCGTTCCCTTAATGGGTGGAATCACGGAATCCGGTTCTTTGTTGGTTTTCCTCTCTGGGCTTCAATGGTGGTGTAGCATAGACCTGGCTATTCTTTACTGTGGCTTCCTTTGAAACCTCAAGCAGGTCGTCTTGACTCCTTCCATCTGACCAGAATTCTGGTTGGCCCATCCACCTGCCCAGTGACGGGACCTCATCCCCTTCTGTGTGCAGGACCGGTGCAAAACAAAAATGCAGGGCCTCTTGCTCTAAAATTACAGAGAATTGCAAGATGGTGACAGCAAATCAAAGAAAGCTCAGGGCCCTTGTAAGCACGCCACGAAGCCAACCCTGTCTGTACACACTCGGTCTATGCTGGAACCTAGAACCCAGTTGGTGCCCAAGAAACATTTACTGAACACACATCTTGCACTTGTCATGATCTCTCGGAGCCTAATTTTGCCTCCTGGATGGTGATAATTTTTTTTAGTATTTATTGAGTGCTTACTAAGTAGAAAGTATTATCCTTAGCACTCTACATGAGTTAACTTTTTCTCACTAAAATGCTATGTGGTAGGAACTATTATTGTCACCACTTTACAGATGAGAAAACTGAGGCACGGAGCCTTGAGTCACTTGGCGAAGGTTACATGGCTGGGATGTAGGCTGGCTCTGGACCTTCTTACTGAGTTAGGATTAATCATACTTATGCAATCAGATAGTCTACTCCTTGAGACCAGGACTCGATGTCCTGTTCCTCTTTGCATCTTCTTCCCTTCTCCACCCCCAAAAGGAGCAAGGTTTGGGAGACACCTATGAATCCCTTCCTGCAGACAGCATTATAGGGGAGTCTTTTTGGGCCAGGCCCAAAGTCTGGCCTTGAATAACAGTAGAGATTTGCTTTCCTCTTTCAATGGTCCTAGACGAAGATGGATGGTGTGGCTAGAAGTAACAGGTGGTCAGGGGAATTCACCCACCAGCATGGCATGGGAACTGTCCAATCAGAGTGAACCCCAGAAACCCAGGTGGCCCCTGGGCCACTCCTTAGGCCCTGTGGCTGTGGACCCTAGGCCGGACATCTGGGGCAGCAGAAGGGCCCTAGGGGTTCAGGGTAAGGCAGGACGGGTGCATTTCAGTATTTTAACAACCAGAATGACTGTGCATGGACACACCCACAGAATGGCCAGGGGTGTGGTCCTACCAGAGAAACACATTCTAGTTCCCCACTTACCTCCCATGATTACAGAATTCTCTCTTGCGTTCTCAAGGGCACCCTGCCGACTTCAGCCTCTAAAAGCTAATTTAAATCCACAAGCATTTGGCATATCCAAAGTAAGCCAGACACCAAGGGGGTGCTGGAGGGGGCTGTGGATGAAGGAATGAATGCAGCATTCTGGAATATGACTGAGATCATGCTTGGGTGCTCAGTTAATACCTACTAAGTTAAACTAAACTGAAATCAGAGACCCTTCCTCAAGACAGACAAGCTCAGTTAAACCTGTTGTTCCGGATTTGAAAGTCATTGTATTGGTTATCTATTGCCATATTTGTAAGCAATAGTTTAAAATAGGGAGTAGCAAGCTTTTTCTTGAAGGGCCAGGTGGTAGATATTTTAGGTTGGCTGGTACACGGTCTCCACCACAACTACTCAAGTCTGCTGTGACCACGCAAACTAATAGGCACTACTGTTTTCCAATAAAACTTTATTTTTATTTTATTTCCCACTAGCCCCTGGCTTCAGACAACAGACATCTGTTATTTCACAGTTTCTGAGGGGCAGAAATCCAGCTGTGGCCTGACTGGATCCTCTGGCTCAGAGTCTCTCCTGAGATTGTCGCCAGGCTGTCAGCAGAACTGCAGTCACCTGAAGACTTAGCTGGGACTGGAGAAGCTGCTTTCAAACTCATGCACGTGGGTGCTGGCAAGTTCCTCACCATGTGGCCCTCCACACTGGCGGCCTGAGGGGTCTCACAAGATGGCAGCTGGTGAGCTGAGAGAGAGTCAGAAAGGGCCAAGAAGGAAGCCACAGTCTTTCTAAACCCAATCTCAGAAGTGGTATCCATTGCTTCTACTGAATTCGATTCCTGAGGAGCAAATCACTTAGGTCCCACCTATAGGGAGGGGATTACACTAGGGGAAAATATCAGGAGCTGGGGATCCGTGGGAACCACCTTGGAGCCTGGCTACCACCGTCATTCGTTTTGTCATTCAATGTACCAAGCTTGGGCTAAGTCTGAGAATACAGCAATGACAAGAAGGTACTGTCCCTGCCCTCCTAGTCCTGCCAGACTTTTTTTTTTTTTTTAATTTTTCCTTTTTTCATAAAACAGAGAGAGAAACAAAATATGAAAACAAAACAAAAAAGTGAGGCAGTTCCTCATATAATAGAAAAGGTTTCCTAGTATTCCCTGCTGTCTAACTCAACCAACAATCCCTATAATAGAGATCAAAAACCCAAATGCCTACTGCAGCCAGTCAGGCAGCATGAAAAACTGAAGAGCTCTCAGCCCCCAACAGTAAATGTGGCCAACAGACAGCCTGGGTCTCTTCCAAAGGGAGCCCCTACTCAAGCCCAGTCTCTTGTGGGCTTTCTAGAATTTGGGTCCAATGCTACCAGATCCAATTTTTCAAGAAGAGCTTAATAATGGGATTTTATATTCAATCTCCTAATTTTGAACTATGGGCAATGGTGATAGATTGTGTTACTGTTTACCTATTCTGTGTCTGTCTTAGCACAGTCTTCCCCAAAAGTGAGTCCTGAGTCCAAGGCTCACAGGCAGGTGGTTTATTCTGGAAACTGCTCCCAGATGTGAGCACAAGACCAGGAAAGTGAAAGAGGGAAGTCACACAGGAATGTGCTATTGGGTTGACTATCACTAGAGATGCTCGAGTCCTTCGAGAAATTTACAGCATGCATCTCAGAACTGCCTGCCCTGGGGCAGAGGAAGGAGAATTTATCCATCAGTTTCCCCCCTCTTGGCCAAGGATGCCCCAGCAAGTGTAACTCCCCTGCACTTCCAGGTTGCAAGTGTGTGAGGACCAACAAGTTCTGGCTCGGACCCCAGACCAAAGTATCAGAGATGCAAGAGGAGGGACAGAGTAGGTGCTGCCAGTTGGAGCTACTCAAAGCTGGTTGAAGCAATGGCTGGAACAGGAGGTGGGTCTGGGAGTATTTGAAGTGGCACACAAAAGGAGCCCCACAGAGTGTCCCTCCCTGCAGGGATTCATACATCCCTGCCTTGTGGAACTTTTGCATAGCTACAGGACTGCTTAGCCCAATGAAATATGAGCATAAGTAACACGCTTCACTTCCAGGCAGAAGCTTTAAAAACCAGTGCGTGTTTCACTGTGCTGTCTTTGCCCTCTGTCATGACCTTCAGTAATACTCCAGATGGAAGTTCCTCTGTCAACCTGGATCCTGGAGTGAAGACGACATAGATGGGAGCCATAGCCAACATGTAGAGTGTGTGGTTATCAGCCATTAAGATTTGGGGTTTGTTTATTACTGCAGCAAAACCTAGCTTAGCCCAACTGAAACAGCAACACCTAAAAAGAATTTTAAAATTGTGCAAGACAAACAAAATACGCCAGAGTTAATCCCAAGGCCACAGTTTTGCCTCAGAAGACCAAAGTTCTAGCTTAATAAATGAATGAACAAAGGTGCTTGAAGTTCAGTTTGCAAGCTGTGGGGGGGGGGGGGGGGTGCGTCTCTGCTCTATAATGCCATGGCTTTGGTGCCAGCCATCAGCAGACAAGGAGGCTTATGACGAGAAGCCTAGCTCCAAGTCTTTCAAGCTGAAAAGCTTTATGAGAGGGTGAGATGGACATATTAAGCCAAAAGGATGGACAGTTTGGGCCTTCTCTCTCCATCGGAGATCTGAGAGAGCAGATGGGGCTGGAAAAGAAAAAGGAGGCTTCAGGATGAAGAGCTGAATTCATGACCTCCCTTAACACTTAAGAGGAGGGGACAAAGACCCTTATACTCACCCCTTGTGGGTTCAACATGGGTTCCCAGATCAGCCCTCTAGGTTTAGCAATATCACCAAATAAACATCAACATGTAGGCTGACTACAGAGCTACCGAACTTGTTCCTCCCTCTGTCTGGATCATCACAGTGGGAACGAAATACACTACGAGCTCCAAATGGAATTTTAAATTTTCTCGATGCCACGTTCAAAAAGGTAAAAAGAAACAGATAAAATTAATTTTAACAGTATATTTTATTTAACCCAAGATAGCCAAAATATCATTACAACACATGGTCAATATTAAAAAATTAATGAGACTTTTTACATTCTTCTCTTTTCATGCTGTATTTGAAATCCAATGTGTATTTTACACTTGCAGCACATCTCGATTTGGACCAATCGCATTCCAAGTGCCAGATAGCCATATTCAGCTAGTGGCACCTGCATGAGATTGAGCGGCTCTAGAGCACACTTCCCCCAGATTTGTCATGCCTGGTTCCTACTCAGCCAAAATGTCATTTCACAGATACCTTCACAGATTGTGCCATCTAAAGTAGCTGCCACCCCCCAGCTTGCACTATCACATCTCTCTTACTGTTTGTGCTATTTTGTGGGACTTGGCAGGACCTCAAATTGCCCTGCTTATTTTCCTGTTTAGTATCTGATTGCCCCACTAAAATGTAAGCCTCATGACAACAGGGCCCTACTCTGTCTAGTTCACAGCTCTATCCCCAGGACTTAACACGTTTCCTGGCACTTGTTTTGTATCTATCACAAAGAAAGGGAGGGAAAAAGGGAAGGAGGGATGAAGCAGACTTTCTGGTTTGACATTTTTAAGATGTCAAACTTAAAAATGGGAATCAACAAAGGGCTGGGGTTCAGAAGGGGGAGTCAAGAAGGGACTGAAGCTGGGAGACGAAATCAAGAAGAGGCTGGGGCTCCCCACTGATTATTGCTGTGAGATCAGCCTTTCTATTCTCTTCCCAGAATCTTGAGGAAAAGGCCCAGCTGGGGGCTCCTGGAGAACCTCTCCAAGGGGATAGACAGAGCTATTCATTCTCAGGACTCCTACATCCCTGCCCTCAACTTTCTCCACTATGGAAAAGCAGCTCCCAGCTAAACAAGAGAGTGGCAGAGGAAAAGCAAAGACGAGGCACTGCGGTTCCCAATTCACACTGTCTCCCAGTTCCTTCACATTAGAGAAACACCTCTACCAGCCCAGGTGTCCCATTTTCCACAAACTGAGGCGGCAAGGCCAGGCTAGCAAATTCAACCTGTCTACAGGGGGGAGAAGTGGGCCAAGTAGGGACTGGGGTGAACGGTGAGCACAGCCATGAACTCTAGGTGGTGGTTCTCATAAAGGAGTACGGGCTTGATATTTCTTAGCCTTCCAAGTTTTCAAACATACCCTGAAATCTAGATGTTTGAATAAAAGTTCAATTAAAACAAAACAAAAAACACCTTGGAAGTGAAAAACAAAAAACAAAATAAAGTCTGTGACCAGAGGTAATCTCCAATTGGCAACCTCTGATGCAGAGCAATTCTTTAGCTTGTCTTTAAGAATCTGAAATTTCGGAACAGTGTGGTTTGGAACAAGGCAACTCTGGTCCATTAACTCATGCAGTTAGACTGAACCAAAGAAGGCAAGGAATACGTCCAAATTCCCATAGATAGGCCAAAGTGAACCTACTCCCCAGCCCCAAGCAGGGATAATGGATTCTTGACCCCAGTTGTACTTAGGCCCAGGTCCCCCAAATATTTGCATCATGTGAGGATTGAGGGTGCACCAGTTTGAATGTAGTATGTCCCCCAAAACGCCATTATCTTTGATGCAATCTTGTGTGGGCAGATGTTTTAGTGTTGATTAGATTGTAATTCTTTGACTGAGGGTTTCCATGGCAATGTGGCCCACCCAACTGTAGGTGATAACTCTGATTAGATAATTTCCATGAGGGTGTGGCCCCGCCCATTCAGCGTGGGCCTTGATTAGTTCACTGGAGCCCTATAAAAGCTCAGACAGAAGGAGCAAGCTTATCACAGCCAAGAAGGATACTTTGAAGAATGCACAGGAGCTGAAAGAGGACCTGCAGATGAGAGACAGTTTGAAAACAGCTGTTGAAAGCAGACTCTTGCTCCGGAGAAGCTAAGAGAGGACAAACACCCCAAGAGCAACTGAGAGTGACATTTTGAAGAGGAGCTACTGCCTAGAGAGGAACGTCCTGGGAGAAAGCCATTTTGAAACCAGAACTTTGGAGCAGACGCCAGCCACGTGCCTTCCCAGCTAACAGAGGTTTTCTGGACACCATTGGCCATCCTCCAGTGAAGGTACCTGATTGCTGATACGTTACCTTGGACACTTTATGGCCTTAAGACTGTAACTGTGTAACCAAATAAAACCCCTTTATAAAAGCCAATCCATTTCTGGTGTTTTGCCATCTGGCAGAATTGGCAAACCAGAACAGAGGGGGAAGGAAGGTCAAGCAGCCAGTTGCCATTTTCCTTCAGTCAAACTAGAGACTTGTCTTCAGTATTCCCTCCCAAACTCCCAGCACACCCCCAAAAGACCCTGACCTTCCTCCCAGAGGGATCATAGTTAAAAACATCAAAAGAGTTGGGGTCCAGTCTAGGCTTTGCATTCTCTCTAAGCTTCACTTTCCCCACCTCTAATATCAGGACTGTTGCTAAATCATGTCCTAACTTTCTGCACTTTTCTTCCAGTGCCACCGTAAGCCAAGGTACACAACTTGGTGAGCACTGGAGGACTGAACTTCAGTCCCTCTCAGCCCCTCAGGGGGTGCTCTTGTACAGTGAACATCCTATACAACCATACATGGCCGGTCTGGATAGCCTCTCACTGGTAGGCCCATTGTGAGAATTAAATGTGATAGATACTGTTTGAAAAAGCATAGCACAAGTAGTTGGTAAATTATAAGAACTCAACATGTCACTGATTTATTTTTTTATCTTAAATTTTCTTAAATACTCTCAACAGAGAATGGCACTGGCAGCCCCTAAGCAAGTGCAGCTCTTGGGGTCTTCATCATGATTTTAGGTAGTGTAGAGACAGAGAATTAATGAACATTAAATAGTCAGAAACATTCCCTTTTCAATCCTCTCATTTCTTTTGAGAAAGATTCAGTCTTTAACATCTCCAACCTTGGCTGAGCTAAGCGACAGCACATACACACACTTCTAGAAGTCTTTCCAAGCAAGTAACAGGCTTGCTGTACTAACATTGCTTGTTTTCTGTTGGGTTTATTTTTACAATTTCCCTTTATGGAGAGAAATAGCTGATTTTTTATTTACAGTAGTAGTATCAATTTTTTTCCTGAAAACATGTATTTATGTTTTGAAAACGAATCAGTTTAAGGAAAAAATGTTAAGATAGAATAGGTGGAGGTGGTAGTCTTGAAGTTGGGTAAGATGTAAGACCACTCTAGACAATTCCAGATAAGGCCAAACCTTGACATCTTTGCTTTTGAATCAAGAGCTCTCCACTTCCCTAGTATAAAACGAGAAGAGAAGAGACTTGAGGGATTAGTGCAGATGTTTGTTAAAGACAAGGGGATCCCTCGCAACAGTGTCCTTTCCGATTTCCCAGCAAGGCGTCCTTCGGTTCCCTCGAAGCCCAACTCATAGTTTGCGCGGTCGAAACTCCTGACTTCCATAAACCTTCCCGTTCTGAACGGCGCCTGGGTCCTGTCTCAGCTCCGCCGACCTTCTCAGGGAGGGACCGTCCGTGCACCCCCCGGCTCGGGTCTGCTCCGCTGATCCCAAGCAGGGGCTGCTTCCCGGTAGCTGAGGACTCTCCCTTGGCCAAGCAATGGCAACACCCTTCCGAGATTAACGAGGAGCGAACGGAGCAGGGGTACGCAATGCGGCTGTGTTTGATCCCACGACGTGTCACTCGGAATCGCAAACAATTTATTGCCGTTAGACGACATTGTGAGGCGCTAATTTCCTCGTGGCGCTCCATCACGGGCCTCTAAACATCAGGGGAGGGGACTCAGAGGCCCGTGGGCAGGGGGCAGGGGGCAACCATGGCGAGCCAGGCGGGTGTTCCCGTAAAGAGGCTTTAATGAGGGCAGCGCGGCCGGTCTTTGCGGAGAAGTCCGAGGAGGCGGCGGCCGGGCCGAGCGCTCGGCGAGGTCACCTCCTCCCCCGGGTCCCCGGCGCACGCGAGCTTGGTGAGGGCCAGCTGCGGCCGCCAGGCCCAGTGCCCACCGCGGGGCTCAGTCGTGCCGGCGCCACCCTCGCCCTCTCCGAACTGCGGTAGGAAACGCAACATTTCCATGCAACAATGCAAACCCGCTCATTATCATCTCCTCAATATGCATGAAGAAAATGCGCGACGCTGGCCGAGCCCCATCATGCGGCTCTGGCCTCGGCATCCAATAAGGCGACATACTCATCTCCCCTGATGGATGAGGAGGGGGCCGCAGATCCACCAGGACAGGTCCCAAGAGGGACAGGAGAAGAGAAAACACACGAAGAGGAGAGCCTTAGAGGCAGATGGAGAAATCGAAGAAGGAAATAGGACAGGGTTACAGTGAGAGAGAGGAAAGAATGAGCGAGAAAAGGGAGGTGGGTCGTGGGGGGGGGGGTGCACAGTCACAAAGTCAGGGAAAAAAGACAGCACATAAGGGACTGGGGGGGCAGAATTAAGAAAAGTGAAACAAAAGGCAGTTCCGAGAGAACAGAGAAAAAACGAATGAGGCAAAGGAGGAAGGAGAAGAAAAATGAATGATCCAGAAATCGAATGTATTGAAAGTTTGAGAGATGGACTGAGGGGCAGAGAAAAACAAAGGATGTGTGGGAGGAGGGGAGCGAAACTGCTCAAGTCAGGTGGAAAAAGGATGATCCTGCAGAAGAAAAAAAAAAAAAATCATTCGCGCTGAGGACCAGGTTTTTCCCATCCAGGCCCTTCTGGGCGCTGCGCGTCGCCGGCGGCTGGGAGCCCCAGGGGCGCGGGCCAGGAGGAGGCGCCGGGCGGAGCCGTGGAGCAGGGGGTCCGCCGGCCAATCCAGCGCTCCAACTCGGGCAGCCGGACCAGCTCCGGGTGCCCAGGCCTGGCCAAGAATCCACCCCGCGAACCGCCGCCACCACTGATGCGGCCGCTGGAGCCGCCTCTCCCCAGCCGAGAATGAAGTTGGCAAAGTTTCCCCCAAAAGTTTCCCCGGCGCTTCTTCGGCCCAGGGAGGGCCTCCGAGGTCCCGGCATCTTGTGGGGAGCGGCAGCCCGTCCCGGGGCGACTCTAGAGACCCCGACTCGCGTCACCTGGGATGCTAGGGTCCAGACTCCTGGGCCAAATGTGATCCCTCCGGGTGCGGGCGCTAGGCCACGGACTTGGGCGTCCCTGCGGCTGCTAATAGCCGAGAGAGAGAACGCGGAAGAGCGCGGGAGAGGGAGAGAGAGAGAAGGAAAAAAATATTCTCAGCTCAATTTAAGTCTCATGGAAAGGGCTTACAACTGTAATTAAATCATTAAATTCTTGTCTACGCTTCACAGAGCGGAGAGAAATTAACTTCCCACCAACCTCATTTTCTATTTGAACATGAAATAATGATTTTCTGCCCGTCTAATTACAAAGCCAACATCTGATCAAGCCAGCATCCAGAGGGGATTATCGCATGCACGAGTATTAGACCTCATTACCAGCTTGAGTGCAAAATTATTACATCTTGTAATTGGATGGTGAGATTTATATACAGATCGGCCCGGTTTCTGTAAGATTGTAATTACAAGCTTCGTTGGTTAGCTACTTATCAGAACTTTGCAGGAAAACAAAACAAATGACTGAGGAAAACGAGCATTTCATTAACCTGTAACCCGAGCGCGGGGGGAGGGAGCGGTGGGAGCGCGCGCCGCGCCGTCGGCAGGAAGCTAAGGGCGCGCGGGAACTCCCGGCCTGGGAGGAAAGAATAGAAGATGGGCCTCGGCAGGGCGACACAGGGCTGGAGCGACACCCTCCGAAAGGGACGGGCGCGCACCTTGGGGCTGGCCGAGGAACGGGCAGGAAGGGGGCCTACTGGCCCGGGGCTCCTGTGCCTTATGCAGCGCAGCCTCTGAGCCTGGAGGGCCGCGGGCGCCGGGCACCCGTCGGGCCGCGACTCCGCGTAAGCGCGTCCAGCGCCCCCAGCTGTGTGCCAAACGTGTGCGATCGACACCCTTTCAGTGCACTCACGGCGCCCTGGGCCGCAGTGAAAGAGCGTCTACCGCGAGCCTCCGAAGCGCTTTGTTCGCTGGAAATTTGGAAGAAGGAGATGATGGAAAAGCTTCTGAGTGCCGCGCGTTTGTGCGCGCACGTCTTTCTCAAATCAACTTCCCATACACCTGCTTTTCCTCCCTGTGCGAGTGTGTCACTTTCACCTAATTTTTTGGGTTTAAAATCCCTGGGAAAGGCTCGGCTACCCTCGGACCCGCGAGTTCAGTTCGGAGCCAGATTCCACTGATTCTATCTTTTGGGGAGCCAGGGCCATGTAGGGGCCCAGCTGCCTGGGACACGAGTCTCGACGAGGGCGCGGATTGCCCAGGCCAGGGCAGGGCTGTTCCCAGCTGAACACTGGGGTGGAGGGGAAGCCGCTTGTGCTCTGGGCCTGGGGCGCGGGAGGGATCTAATCAAGCGAGGCTCTTGGGTCCGCGTCTGGGTCTGGAGGCGTACCCTCTGTGCGATGGGCGCCCCCGGGCCGGCATGGCTGGTTCGCTGAGAACAGCCTCGCCTCTCGCCTGGCCTCTTTCCCGCCCGGCACAGTCGGGCGCGGTCAGGTCCATAGCTGGTTAATGCGTAAAGAGCGTCTCTGAGGCTCATCAGTGTTTCTTTCTGCTCCTTCTCGAAGAGCTGACTTAAATATCGGGCGCTTCACCTACCACTTACAGAACAGCCCCAATTCCTCTACCTCCGAGTCTTGCTCTCGGCTCCATCACTTTGTGCAAATTCTAGGACCTCAGTACTGTCGAGGCTCGAGGTCTGACACCCAGCAAACATCCCGGGAAATAATGTTACCCTCCATTTTGTAACTCCAAAATATTTCTCGAGAAAGTGAATCCAAGATTCCCATGACACTCGCTGGGAGGCATAACCAGAAACGAAATCAGGCGCCGGAGACAGATATTCCAAGGCCAGAGCAGCCCATGACAGCTCCTTTTCTGGCGAGGCTCCAGCTAAGGCCAACTCCCGGCACCAGGCAGAGCGGGTGGGGATGGGATACGCGACAAACAGCTCTGGCCCAATTTGAGAATGCCAGACCCGTTTCCCCCATTGAACCCCAAACCTGGTCTACCCCAAACTTTCTCTCCACCCCTCCACCCCCCAATTTTCTCGGGCTTTCATACCGACTGGACCCGCCGACTTGTGAGAAGACTGGTGGAGAGGAGCGGGTAGTGGAGTAGGGTCACAACTGAGTGCCCGCCAGCGGTGGAACAGCCCTTCTTTCCGGACTTGGACTTCCCACAACTGCTGTGACCAGAGACGCCCGGGGCCAAGACCCTTCGATCCCTCCACTCCAGTGAAATTCGTATTCGATTGCTCGATCAGTTAGCTCTAGGCGGCGGGTTGCCGCCTCCGATTCCGGGCTGGCAATGCGGCGGCGGGGTGGGCGCCCCGGGGTCGTCTCCCGAGTGCGCCTGCTGCAGGCCCGGCCCGCGCGTTGGTCGCCGCTTTGGCCTAAAGCGCTCAGCCCCAAGCTGCTGCAATTCTGGGAATTTCAATTCCCGCTCTCGGCTGCACTCCCTAATCCACGAAGATAGGCGCCCGGATACCGGGATTTCAGATTTGATTTAGGAAATAGTCCACCATAAAACCAAAAGTCTCGCCTCCCATCCATCCCCACCCGAAGCGGTGGGAGGACCCTTGCAGGGAGGGAAAAAAAAACCCACAAAAACCAACAACAAAACTGGCGGCGCAGGGACCGGGAAGCAGGGGAAGGGATAGTGAAACGAAGGCTCTCTACAGACTGAAAACGCCAAAACAGAAACTTCTCGAAGCGCTCTTGGAAAGTTCTTGGAGCCGCCGTCGCCCAGCTCGGTGCCTCTACCCACATTTCACTCCCGTTTAGGGCGCCCGCAGGCTCCTCATTCCGGTCGCGGCTCCCCAGAATCCCCAAGGCTTCGACTTTTCAATACCCCGGCCAAGCCCGCCATTTCTAATTAGGGTTTCGCACCCACACTGAGGAGTTGTTAATGTAGGTAATTTCAGGATTTGGTACTCTTGGGTGGGGGGGCCACGTCGCCCCCCACCCCGGGAAGTTAGATGGCCTTAGAAGACGCGACTAAAATGCACCCCAACTCTCCCTCTCCTCCCTCCCTCCGCCTCTGAGAGTGGCCGGGAGTCCCGGGGTGCGGGCTGGAAAGCGGGCCGGGCCCGACTAGAGGCCCGGGGTCCGCCTGGACCCAGGCCCCGCGCTGCGACCCGGGGAGAGGCACGGAGGGGGCGGGAAGCGGGGAGTGGCGAGCTGACCCGGTATTAACCCCGGTCCCTGAGCCTCTCGCTCCCCCTCCCGGCGCGGGCAGGAGGGGGCGGGAAGGCTCTCCGAGCGCCCGGGCTCCAGCCCCTCCCCGCTCCGCCCTGCGCGCGGTGTCCGCGGGGGTGGGCGGCCTCGACTGTAAGGCGCCCTGGCGATTGGCGACTCCGGGAAGAGACGCGAGGAAAAGTCGAATAAGAGGGCGCGACGTCAGACCCGAGATTTGGGGAAGGGCGAGGGAGTGGGGGAGGGCGGGGACGGACACACAGACACAGATACCGACACCCACCTCCCGCACAGCAACCTAAGTGTCCACAACTCTAGCAGCACTAGCCCAGGGTGCAGAGGCCGGAGGGAGGGGACAGCTGTGTGGGTAGAGAGAGAAAGATAAAAAGAAGAAGCGAGAGAAGAAAGAGTGAAGGGAACAGAAAGAGGGAAGAGGAGGGGGGAGGGAATAGTGAGAAGGAGAAACAGAAGAGAAGAAAAAGAGTTTCCTTGAGTCCAGGAGAGAGAAAGAGCCCGAAAAAGCGGAAGCGATCCTGGGGGGAAGAGGAGCGCAGAGAGGGGAGGAGAGAGGAAGGGCGAGGAGGGGGAGTGAAAACTAGAGGAGGGCAAAGGAAGCGAGGCGCGACACTGCTCCGGGAGCGGAGGGCAGTGAGGACCGCGTAGTGGGCAGAAGCAGCTCCGGCTGCGGAGAGGAGGGCGCGCGGCGCGGAGAGGAGGGGCTTGCGGTTCCGTAGAAATGTCAATCAGAGCCCGGAGCCCTGGGAATCTCCGCCAATCTGTTCGGACCTGACCTGGCTCCTCGCCGCCGCCGCCGCCGCCGCGGAGCAGATCAATAGGCGAGCGCCGAGCGCAGCGCGGGAGGCAGAGCGGCCCCAGCCCGGCCCAGCCACCGATGCGCGCCGGAGTCCGCGGGAGGCGCTGAGCGGCGCTGAGCAGGGCGGCCCCGGGGGCCGGGCCCCCTCTCCGTCCGTGCCCCGCGGACCACCATGTCCTTCCCTCAGCTCGGATACCAGTACATCCGCCCGCTCTACCCGCCCGAGCGCCCCGGGGCCGCCGGCGGCGGCAGCGTGGGGACCCGGGGCGGCCCGAGCGCCGGAGCCTCGGAACTGGCCGCCTCGGGGTCCCTGTCGAACGTGCTCTCGTCCGTGTATGGGGCGCCCTACGCCGCGGCCGCAGCGGCTGCCGCCGCCGCCCAAGGCTACGGTGCCTTCTTGCCCTACGCCGCGGAGCTGCCCATATTCCCGCAGCTGGTAAGCTCCCGGGAACCCGCGGGGGCTGGGGAGGATGAGGCGAGGTGAGCGCACGGGAGTAGAACCAGGCCCGGGCCGGGAGGGTGGAGGCGGCGACAGCTGGGGCTTACTCGCGCTTCCTTCGCGCTTGTCCCCTTCCCTTTCCATGTGCGAACAGGGCGCACAGTATGAACTGAAGGACAGCCCGGGGGTGCAGCATCCGGCCGCGGCCGCCGCGTTTCCGCACCCGCACCCAGCCTTCTACCCGTACGGCCAGTACCAGTTCGGGGACCCGTCCCGTCCCAAGAACGCCACCCGGGAGAGCACGAGCACCCTCAAGGCCTGGCTCAATGAGCACCGCAAGAACCCCTATCCCACCAAGGGCGAGAAGATCATGCTGGCCATCATTACCAAGATGACCCTCACCCAGGTGTCCACCTGGTTCGCCAACGCGCGCCGACGCCTCAAGAAGGAGAACAAGATGACTTGGGCGCCCCGCAGCCGCACCGACGAGGAGGGCAACGCTTACGGGAGCGAGCGCGAGGAGGAAGACGAGGAGGAGGACGAGGAGGACGGCAAACGCGAGCTGGAGCTGGAGGAGGAGGAGCTCGGGGGGGAGGAGGAGGACACGGGGGGCGAGGGCCTGGCAGACGACGACGAAGACGAGGAGATCGATTTGGAGAACTTAGACGGCGCAGCCGCCGGGCCTGAACTGGCCCTGGCTGGGGCAACGCGCAGGGACGGTGACCTCGGCCTGGGACCCATTTCGGACTCCAAGAATAGCGACTCGGACGACAGTTCGGAGGGGTTGGAGGAGCGGCCACTGCCGGTCCTGAGTCTAGCCCCAGTGCCACCGCCGGTGGCTGCGGCACCGCGGTCTCCGCCCTCGCCTCCAGTCGGCCTGGACCCCTGTGCTCCCGCCCCAGCGCCTGCCTCCGCCCTGCAGAAACCCAAAATCTGGTCCTTGGCAGAGACAGCCACAAGCCCGGACAACCCGCGTCGCTCGCCGCCGGGAGCTGGAGGTTCTCCCCCGGGGGCTGCCGTCGCGCCTCCAGCCCTGCAGCTTTCTCCTGCCGCCGCCGCCGCCGCCGCCGCGGCTCACAGACTCGTCTCCACGCCACTGGGCAAGTTCCCCACTTGGACCAGCCGGCCTTTCCCAGGCCCGCCGCCCGGCCCGCGCCCGCGCCCGCACCCGCTCTCTCTACTCGGCTCAGCCTCTCCGCACCTGCTGGGACTTCCCGGATCCGCGGGCCACCCGGCCGCAGCCGCAGCCGCCTTCGCTCGGCCAGCGGAGCCAGAGGGCGGAACAGGTGATTGCCAAGGGCAGGGCGCCAAGGGCGGGGGCGGCTCTGGGGGTCCCACCCCGGCACTCGGAGATGAGCAGGGCCCGGGGGCGCCGGGCGCAGACCTTTCTGCGCCTGCCTCCTGCGGCCTTGTTGCACAAGAACGCAGCCCTCTCAAGGCCCTCCTTTTTCTTCCCCCGCTTCCTTTAGATCGCTGTAGTGCCTTGGAAGTGGAGAAAAAGTTACTCAAAACAGCTTTCCAGCCGGTGCCCAGGCGGTAAGAGACCCGAAGTCGGGGCGGGATGGTGGGAAAGGCAGGGGGACGCGGCTGGGATGCGCTTTCTGAGGTGGACGAAACACACTCCTTTGTGGCCCCAGCGGACCCGGAGACGCTCGGCGGCCCCAACCGGGGCACCTCGAGCGCGGACCCGAGAAAGGGCGCTGGGAGAACCCCTGCCTGGCCCGGACCACCGACCCCTGGGCAGGCGGCGGCTCACGGACACCCCCACCTCCTTCCAGCCCCGGACGTCCTGACGCCCCCCTGCCCATCTTATAATTAAATCTGAACACATATATCTACAGTTAAACATAATTTTGCGTAGATACCTACCCCCGGGTAAGGTCTCCTAGCTGTAGGCAGCCTCAGGGCCCCCCAGTCTCACCTCGTTTGCTACCCTTGTCTCTCTCTTCCAGGCCCCAGAACCACCTGGATGCGGCTCTGGTCTTATCAGCTCTCTCCTCATCTTAGTTCTTTTTTTAAAAAAAAAATTTTAATCGTTGTAATAATTGTAAAAAAAAAATCGCGCTGTATAGTTACGACTTGTAAGCATGTTCGTTGTTATGAATACCTAAAAAAGAAAACTAAACAAAGAACAAGAAATAAAATAAGTACCCCAGCCCTCCCCAAGTCGCTTCTGTACCCCCAGATTAGCTGAGTTGTGAGGTATGTTCGGTTGGTTTGGGGGGGTGGAGTTTCAGTGAGAATAAGCGCATCTGAGAGGGATTTTTTTCTTTTTGTATATACAGAAAAATGTACATATGTGTGAACCAAATTGTACAAGAAAGTATCTATTTTTGGCTAAATAAATAAGCTGTTGCCATTTTGACTATATTCGGCCTGTCTGCCGCTGGAAGGACCTGTTTGGTGTTTTTTTGTTGTTGTTTTGTTTTTCCTCCCGATGTTTGACGAGTCACCCGGATCAGCGGAAAAGGATGAGAGACGAGTCACGGCCGTGTGGTCAGAGGAGGGTAATGGCGGAGAAGATGAGGCAGTGACGGGGCTGGGGGCGCTCAGGAGGAGAGGCGATTGAGAAGTACCTGGGTCGCCTGAGATTAGGGGCGGAGTAGACAGGCAGGAACCTGAGGCAAGATTCCCGAGGCGGAGTTGGGAACTGGGTCCACCCGCGAGTCCACAGGAGCCTCTGGGACCTTCTCTGGTGATACAGCAAAGGGAAGAGAAGGGTCAGGAAGCAGAGGGAGATTTCCATCAGTGCCCCTGCCCCACTCTTTGATAGGGACATCTGAGGTTTCCTGTTTTATATAAGGAGGTGTGCAAGTCCAGCTTCAAGCCCCTTTCCAACCGCATTGCACCCCCAGACCACTCCTGTTACATGCAGCGCTCTGAAGGTGTGGGTTGGCGGTGAGCGGGGAGGGGTTGTGAAGGAGAAGGGAGCCCAAGGTGACTGTGCCCATCTCTGGTGATTGACCGTGCCCAGCTCGAATTGGGAGTGGGGACCGGGATCCTGGAGGCACCTGTGCATCCTGGCACCTTAGTGGGTCTTCCCCAAGTGCCCTGGAAGGGGCGGCTATCCGAGGGCCCGGCGCTCCAGGCTGGGGTGGGCGGGTGGGCAGGGAGAGGGCGCCGGGAAATTTGGGGCTGGAGCTCCCTCTACAGGACAAAAGGGCCGCTCCGTGCTTCGCCTCTGCCGCTTCTCCAGCTAGGCCGGCCGTCAGGGCCCCTCTGCGCCCTCTTCCCTCTTTCCAGTCTTCCCAACTTTGCCTCGAAGGAGTCGTAGGGAATGTCTGAAGAGTGGTACAGGGCAGGGGTGGGGAGGGGGAAGCTGGTATCCTTTTGCACCTTCTCTCCGTTTAGTTTGTAGATTACTGGGCAGCCAGAAACTGGGTGTTTGACCTGCATGGTGGGACGTGTGACAATCTCACGGGTTCCCAGAGAAGTTTGGAAAGAGCTTGCACCTTCCAAGCCACAGAACAAGGCACCCCGTACTACTGTACCTCTTTAAGGCTTGGCGGGAGCAGAGGGAACTCCATGCAGGCACAGCTGCCAGCCGAGGTTGAGGCCGTGGGTGCAGCGTGACTCCAGGATGTCTCGTAGGGTCTGGTATGTCGGTCTGCAGCCCCTGGACGCATGGAGGGCTGGAGAGGCAGGGGTGGCTACGGGATAAAAACCATTCCTCAGCTGGGACTCTAGCCCATTCCCCAAAGGAGCGAGCCCTCTCTGCAGCCCCTCTTCTCTCCCTCCTTTGTTTCTGGCATCTCCAGGGCTTCAGGTTCCTTCCCATGCCACAGGCTCAAACTGAGGATCTACTCAGGCCCGGCACACATCGACCCCAACCTCCAGTGGTGGGGCCCCGGAAGTGGGAGGACTTCAGCTGTCTGGGCCTTGAACTTCTGGGTCCAGGGCCAGAGCAGCAGCCTCTAGTTAGCACAGATGCATGAACAAGGGCAATATCCACAACTCGTGCCTTACAGGCTCCCCATTTACCTCCTGAGAAATCCTGAGCAGATAATTCACTTCTCTGCTGCCCTTACTTCCTCATCTGTAAAATGGGAATAATGGCACCTGCTTGCAGAGTGGTTGTGGGATGTGAAACAAAGCATATACCGGTCATAAACAGCCCCTACTATGATGATTAGTATTCCAGAATCTCAGGACCCCAGTCCTCAAACTTCTGGTTGTAATCTGCCTCACCTCTTCCACCCTTTTCCTCCTTCCTGGGAAATAAAAGTGAGGTGTCTGTGTTCAGGCATTCCATGACCTTCTGCCACCCCAGATCGACCCAGGGAGAAGGGGAAACTCCCAGTCAGGGGTGGGCAGGGTGTAGAACTCAGGGAGAGGAGTTGTGATCATGGAGGGACAGCAGCCTCTCTGTGCTGAGCATCTACCAAGGAAGGGGAGATGAACCTGCTCTGAGGGCGAAGGGTGGCAGAGGCCAAGTGGGGCTCCCAGAGGTCTGAGCAAGCACTTGTCCCCGAGTTTCTCTCTAGTGAAAACTCTGGGGTTCAGTCAGCTTCTCAGCCCCTCACATTCCAGAAAGAATCATCATTGGATGAGATTCTGTCCCATGGAAAGAGTAGTATGCACGGGTGCCAGGGGAGAATTCGGGGTAAACTCAGGAGTGGCTCAGGTGTGTTTGTAACTTCTCTTATCTCAGCCCAGAGTTGATCCCAGTAAGATAATATAATTGAAACAAAAAATCACAGATGCTTTTCAGCCAGAAAAGGGAAGAGGAGAGACAGCTCCCCAACCCGTCCCCTTTGTGGCACTTTCATTTCACCAGGGAACACAGCTCTCATTTCCTTATCCTCTCCCAGGACTACAGTCCCCACCCCCTACCCAGGTCTCCCTTTATCTTCCTCCTCCCAGGAATCCCAGAAACTGTCTCTGTCTTTTATTGTTGGGCCCCAGAATTTAAAAGAGAAACCAGGAGAAAGAGAGAGAATCTATGGGAATCTCATCCCTGGTCCTGATTAAGCTTCAATTAGAAATAAAATATGTCAATCACTCTGCCTGGAAAGGGTTCCTGCTGTCGGGCTGGTTATGCAAAGCACTCCAAGGTGTGTGGGGATAATCAATTAGGTCAGAGGAAGGAGAGTCTGTCGCTGCTTCCCTCATTATCTGCATGGAGCCGGGGTGGGGGTGGGGTGCGGGGAGCCAGCGGAGAATAAAATTATCTCCCTAAGTGATTGCCCACCTCTGGGATCGGCACATTAATGGTTTCCAATTGAATTTATTTTCAGCAGAACACAGGGAGGAGGATGCAGGGACCAGGCAAAAGGCCACATGGACGGGCCAGAGGGCTCGTGCAGAGGAGGCAGGCAAGAGAAGCTCTCGGGGAGAAGGCAGGGCCTCACACACTGGGCTGGTGGTTTGGGGGCACCTGGTGGGCAGGCAGGGCCAAAGGGTCCCCCTCTCAGGCCTGCCTGAGTTCTGGAAGATTAGGGAGAGGGATTGAATGTTTGGGTGGGAATTGGATTGTCTCGGGTTTGTTAGGAGTTTCTGCCGGGAGCTTGCTTTGGGCCTAATTATTTGCATGCTTCTGGAAATGTCCTCTGCATCCTAAAATCCCTGGCTGCATGTACCCTCCGCTCCTATCAAGTGCAAATGGGCAACTGCTGGTGTGTAAAAATTGTGGCTGTTGCACATGGAGCACTAACTCTGAATGGCAGTGAGGCACAGACACTCAATCTGTGAAATGGAGGGAGTGGGTTAGATGAACTCACCCAAACTTTCTTCCAAGTTCCTCGTTGTCTAGGATTAGGTATAAATGAAAGAAGTGTGGGTCCAAAGATGACTGGGGGGGCAGGGGGCCCCATAATCTCTCCGGGTACTGCCTCCAGATCCTAATTGGCCGCTGTCGTCTGACCCAGCCAGCCAGCTTGACCACATGAAAAAAGTCCAGCTATTGTATGACCAACCCAGTTCTGACGCAGCTGCTGCCCCACCTCCAAGGCTCTCCTGATTATCTGGACAGAAAACCAGCACAAAGTCTCCTCTTCCTGAGGTAGGAGCTTGTCCTCAGGGTTGAAAGACCTGAAACAGATACTAAATGTAGAGAAGTGGTTCTCACCCAGGGCACTTCTGCCCCCCAGGGGACATTCGGCAATGTCTGGAGACATTTTTGATTGTCATGACTGGCATCTCGCGGATAGAGGCCAGGTTTGCTGCTAACCGTCCTACAGTGCACAGGACAGCTCCCCCATAACAAAGAGTCATCCAGTCGAAATATCAAAGAGTGCCAAGGTTGAGAAACCCTGCGGCGGGGGTTGGGTGGACAATGAGGGTGCAGTCTCCTTCAATCACAGGAGCTGTTTTTTCCCAGAAACCTCAGCCTTGTTGAAAGAAACATTCAAACACAGGTGTTAAATGGGGGCATTTTTGTTCTTAAAAACTTTTAACTGAGTGGGAGACTGCAGGAACAGGACCCTCTGTGAGCTTGGAAAAAGAAAGAGCAGGGTTTGGCTGGGCCTGAGCCCGTGAGCCCAGGTGGTGGAAACTTCCCAGGTGAAGGATAACCCCAGACCAACTCCAGCTGGAGGAGGTGCATCTGGAAAGCTGGGACTTTTTTCCCTGGATCTTTCCATCGGGAGCAGGTTACAGGAAGCTTCTCACAGATGAAAGCTTAACCTCATAATGACAGCCACCACTCAGCTGCTCCCAGGCCTTCCACACACATGCATGCGTCTATGTATTTAGTTGCTTATTTTAGCAGGGGGAGTGTGTGTGTGCGCGCGTGGGTGTGTCACGGAGCAGGAGGGAGAGAAAGACCCCGGCTGGCTCGAAGTGGAAGGCTGTGATTTCATGGCTTTTGTGGCTGTGGCAAACCCGCATTCTCTCACCTCACCAGGCTGCTAACAAGTGGGCCCACAGCCCTCCGGGGCCTTTAGAGTGCACTCATCTGAGAGATTGTGCTTTTCTCAGCTACTCAGATTTATTTTGCCAAAGTTACAGGGCAATTATGGAAATGCACCCTTTGAAGCTGGGCTGATTTCTCTTTATTTTCTTCCCCCTGACAAAGCAGCGCTTGCCTGCCTCTTGTGGGGTTTTATTTCTCTCTCTCTCTCCCTTCCCCTTTCTCCTCTCTCTCTCTCTTTCTCTCTTTTATTCCCCTGATAATTATTAAACAGTGGGAATTTCCAGGGGTAATTTGAAAAAAATCTTGTAAATGGTGATAGAAATATGTGCAGGTTAAAATTATTAAAAAATTATTATTAAAATTATTTTTAAAAAAAACTATTATTTAATGGTATTTTTCTACACTAGATTTGGAGGGCTGGAAGGGGAGAAATGGATTAATGGTAGTGAGAGACAGACACCTCATTTCTAGATCGTGGGTCCCTGACTTCCTTACCACACCTGAGGCCCAAGAAGGGGCGCAGCCTGCAGCGGCCTTGCAGGTTGGGGGGCGCCCTGCCCGGCCTCAGAGGCCCTGCCACGCACCTGCAAGCTGCAGCTCTACAAATTTAGCAGGATAAGCTCTTTGCTTCTCTTTCTTCACATCTCAGGAACAAGAGGCCCAAATCAACAGAGCTGTGTTTTCTGGGCTTTGTGCATTATATATCATTGTAGCACGGAATCTGGAGTCTCCGTGTGAACCCACCACACTAATTTCTCTCCTCCTCCCCTACTTTGCTTGACACTGGGGTGCTGAGGCCAGATGGTGTCCCCCTCGGTTCTGGTGGGGCCAGCAGAGATGGGGGTCTGCCCGGATCACTCTGTGCTTGACGGCCTGGCCCGTTTCTCTTTTGTAGAGTGGCTTTGAAGTTTTCTTTGTCCATATTTCCATTTGCTCCTTCCTTCCTCTCTTCCTCTCTTCCTCTCCTTTGGGATAAGTGGCTCATTATCTGGGGACAAACACCAATGGGAAGTCTTGCACCTTCAGGATTTGGGTTTTTGGCCTCAGTGGCTTGTCCAGAGTGGAGGCCATTTTAGCTCTCACTGACTTCTCCTCCTTACCCTGTTTAAAAATAAAATAAAATAGAGTTAAGTGAGTGCTTACGATCTGACAGGCCTCACGCCAAGCCCTTTCCATGCATTTTATTTGATGCTCACAGCCACCCCCAGGGAAGGAACCATGATTATCTCCCTTTCATAGGTGAGGAAACTAAGTCTTTGGGAAGAGGGGGGCTAAGAAACTTCTGATCACATGGAACACTCTCCAAGCTATGCCATGGAGTGAAAAAAAATCAAGGCAGAGCATTCTATCTGGTATGCTACCGTCTGAGTTAAAAGGGGGAATATACATTTGTTTATGCAAGAAACAGGGAAAGGTCCTGGGCAGCTCAGGGTCAAGGGCAGGAGGAATATTTTTCCCAGGCATATCCCTTTGCTCCTTTTGAACCATGTGAATGTGTTAGTGCTTCAAAAGGCTCTTAAAAAAAACTGAAATGAATGAGAAGGCGAGAAAGGAACCAATTTTCTGCATTTCACAGTGGAGTTGAGGATGATGCATTCACTGGAAACGCAGCAGATATTCATAAGGCCCCTGCATGTGCAAGGCCACACTCTGCAGCGGTTCAGATTTTGGGGTCCCTAATCAGGCTGCCTTCATCCAAATCCCAGCTCCATCGTTCTGCAAGTGGGTGACCTTGAACTCCTGACTGTACCCCTCTGAGCTTTGCTCCCTCGTAAAGCAGAAAGAATAATTATAATATTATCTCCCTCATAGGTGGTTGAGAGAAGTCAATGAGTTAATTCATGCTTAGATCAATGCCAGGTGCATAATAAATACCTTATAAATTACAAGTGTTATTTTTATTCATTGTAACAATAACTATCCTTGATAGACATTATTGTCCCCATTTTATAGGTAGGTAAACCAAAGCTCAGCTGTTTGCTCAACATGACCAATAAAGGAGAGAGCAGGAACTTTGAGCCAGGCTTTTCTGAACCCCCAACTCACACACATGCATTCACCTGCACCATCCACCACTTTTCCGTGCATCTGGATTTGGAGCAGAAAGTTCTGCAGCTGGGACTCTGCTTTGTTCCTGCCCCACCCACCTCCAGGACCAGCCTGACTCTTTCTTGGATGGGCCGAGAACGTGTGCTGTCCCCCCAGCTCTCACTGCATCCCGTCCTTTTCTGCTACGGAAGACCTGGCAGAATGCAAGGGCACACAAGTGTCTTTTTCAGAGGGAGAACCTTGACTCTGTTCTGTTTTAAGTTATTTTTTTAGAATAAATACAGGGCAGGGTGGGGATCTCTGTCCACTTCACTCCTTTAATTCCTTCTCCTCTTCAGTCCTGGTGGGAGGGGGCTTTCTGGATAATTGTTTACTAATATGCCATCCATATTAGTAGAAGAAAGGCTTTATCACGTTCTAGGTCTTTGGAACTCAATGTGTGGTCCTTGGATGAGCCGTATGAGCATCTTCTGGGAGCTTGTTAGAAATGCAGACTCTCAGGCCCCACCCCAGACCTTCTGAATCTGAATCTGCGTTTTCCTAAGAGTCTCTGGGTGACTTGTGCGTATTCAAGTGTCGGAAGCACTATCCAGATGCTCCTCAGCAAAATGTGTGGCCCCACCAGAACAATCTTGGAGACTTGGACCTCCGTGAGGTAAGCCGCATGGAGCTGGGCTGTGGGAGGGAGGGCAGGGGGAGGGGGTAGGAAAGGCAGGGATGAGGGAGGTCGACGGGGAAGGGGCCGAGCGCCAACCTAAGCCTGATTATGCCAAAGCTAAAGGCATAATTTGCCCCTTCCTCTACCTTTGAGCACATTCATGGTCGACTGTGAGTAGTGCTGGGTTCCTGCTAGCCATGGCCTCTTTCCACATGCCCTTCCAGATATTTCACAGTCTAGTGACAGGGGATGCATGCAATTAGAACACTTTATTAATAGTAACTGATTTCTTACAACATACCTCGCAGCTGATCCTCACTGAACTGGGTATATCCAGAAGGTAGGAAAGGGGGGAGGGAAGCCATTCTGGGTTGGCACAAAATAGGTAGAAGTCTTTGAGGTCAGGGACTATCTCATTCACTTCCTTTTATCCATTCATTCATGCATCATTCACTCAACAATATTAGCATGCAAGGAGACACAATGTGGACCAAGTCCCTGCTCTCC
The DNA here is from genome assembly GCF_015220235.1 of Choloepus didactylus. Taxonomy (NCBI): domain Eukaryota; kingdom Metazoa; phylum Chordata; class Mammalia; order Pilosa; family Megalonychidae; genus Choloepus; species Choloepus didactylus. The sequence continues at coordinate 9,656,006 of NC_051328.1, read as the reverse complement.
TGGAGTTTCCAGTCTACTGGAAACAAATAATAAAAATCATGTGACCCTTGCTGGGCAATGGAGATTAAGAACAAGGTGCTACAAGCGGGCATAATGGAGTGGGCTCTACTCTACTTGGGGTGGGAGGAGGAGTTGGGTTCAAACATGGATGTGCATTTGTGTGTCTAGGTACACCAAGAGGGAAAGAGGTAGGCTCTAGGCCCATGCCCTCCGATACGGAAACCGCTAACCTTGAAACATGGCTGGTCCTGATTGAGACGTGCTGTCAGTGCAAAATGCACCCTGAAATTCAAAGACTCAGTATATGGAAAGAAAAAAGAATGTACAGTATCTCAGTAACTTTAAGTCGATTACATGTTTAAATGAGGACATTTTAAATATATGGGGTTAAATAGAATAGATTATTCAAATTAATTTCACCTGTTCCTCTATACTTTTTCAAACGCAACTACTAGAAAATTTAAAATGACATATATCGTTCAACCTGTATTTTCTACTGGGCAGCCCTGCTCCAAGGAGACTGAGATGCTGGGAGACCATTTTCCAGCACCAGTGCTTTCCAGCTAAGGTAATTAGCTTTCCAGCTAAGGTAATTAAGTTAGCCACTCTGAGGCTCAGTTTTGCCCTCTGTAAATAATACTGTCTAGCATTTATTGAGCAGATAGATGTGCTAAGCCCATGTATTAATTCTTTCAATCCTCATAAGTTCCTAGGAGGTAAGTCTTATTATTGTCTCCATTTTTTTTTTTTTTTTTGCACTTGGAAAAGCTGAGGCTCAGAGATCGATGTAACACCCCCAAGGCCACCTACTCCCCCCAGGAAATGGGGGGGTCAGGAGTTAAGCCAGGTGGTCTGGTCCAGGGCCTGCACTCAAAGTCACTCCCAAACATGAGCATAACAATAGTACCCACTCCATGGGGTTACTATGGAGACTTCCATGGGTGCCTTGTACACCTGCTCAATAGGTGATAATTATTATTTAACAAATACTTTTTTTACCAAAAAAAACTCAGGTCATACTATGCAAAGCATTGACCTGGTTCAGCAAGAGTCACACATGAAGCCACTGCCTTAGTTGTCTATTCTTATATAACAAATCACCCCAAAACGTCATGGGACAGAAAAATAAACAGCTACAGACTCAGTTTCTGAAGGTCAGCAATTGAGGAGTGCTTAGCTGGGGTGTTCTGGCTTGGGGTTCCCCAGGAGGCTGAAGTCAAGCTATCAGGCAGGGACGCAGTCAGCTGGAGGCTTGGCTAGGACTGGAGTTTTGTTTCTAGGGTGGCTCACTCACATGGCCGTGGGCAGGAGGCCTTGGTACCTGACCACGTGGACCTCTCCACGGGGCTGCTTGAGTGGCCTCAGGACATGGCAGCTGGCTTCCCCCCAGAGCAAGCGATTCAAGGGAGAACAAGACAGGAGCTGCAACACCTTTTATGACCTGACTAAGGAAGTCGCACTCCATCTTTTCTGCAAGATCCTATGGTGGTTGCAGAAGTCAGCCCTATTCAAGACGGGGGAGCACCAAGAGGCCTTCATTGGGTCCATCTCGGAAGCCGGCTACTGCAGACATTGCTAGATCTGTGTGACTTAGTTTAGCTCTTGCTTTCCTTTCCAAGAAAAGATGCTCCTGGGATCCCGAGAGTTTGAGTGCCTGGGTGCAAAGAACAGAGACCCAGTCCAAACTGTCTTTTCCAAAGAGGAGGATTTATTGGTTCATGTAACTAAGGAAGACATGGATAGAATAACTTAATAATAATGGCTGGCTTTTACTGAGCGAATATTATATGCTAAGCTCACGTACCAACTCATTTAATCCTCACAAGACCCTACGAGGTTGGCACTGAACATAAAGCATTATGGAATCCAAGGATTTGAAAGCATCAGTACTTTTCCTTTTTACATTTTGGCTTCAGTGTGAGCGCTGATCTTCTCTCAGCCTCCCTTGGGTGACTGGTAGGAAGCCGTCCATCACTCCCTGGCCACAGCCTTACAGCTTTATTTGTCAACTCCCCAGGCAGAGCTCCGATTGGCTCAGCATGGGTCATGTGTTCATTGCTGGCCAATCACAATGGTCTGGGGGGAGGGGAGGCAGGAAGAGGAAGTTTCCTGAGGAAAGTGAGGGTGCTGCTATCATAAAAAGCAGTGGGGAGGTGGTGAGTATGCTGTGAAGACACGATCATTCCACATCTACTGCACTGGAGAAGCCGGGGAGGGAGCAGAAGCTGCGAAGGGAAGGTTTGGGAGGCAGGTGAGAAGGGAAAGTGTTGGGGGGTATTTCCCCCAAAGCCGGTCTTGCGGCACTGGCGACTGAGCGAAGGCTGACCTCAAAGGCAGACCAACTTCTCAGCCCATTCCAGACCCCCGAGGCCCAGCAGTCACCAGTCAGTGCATCTGCTCACTCGCTGGAATGGGCACGGCATGTGCGCAACTTGCCAACCTCTTCTACCTGAGCGTCCCAGGGAAAAGAGGTGAGTGAACTTGCAGCCAAAAAGAATCTGAGGTCAGAACCAAAACGGCCCTCCGCAAGAGGGAGGTTGCTTTCATGTTTCCCTTTGTACCTCAATAGACAGAAGTTTGCATCATATTCATGACATTTCCCTGTTTTCCTTGTTATAAAAGTCATTTTTCCTGTGAAGATCTTTGAAGAAAATGGATAATTCGGATCCCATATTTATCTTGTGGCTTTGACACCTGCTGGGACACTGCTGAATGCCCAGAGTTCTGGGTGCCCCAATTCAAGAAGCTTGGGCACATGGGGTTGGCAAGAGCTGAACTCCAGTGGCCTGGGACAGTGACAGAGGGCAGAAGGATGGGGCTGGGGCAGGAGACTCCTGGGGGACCATGCTTTGCTTAAACTCCTTAGAACTTTAGAGCTTGACATTTCCCCATCTCATCATTGTTCTGCCATCTTTCTTTTCCCTTTCACACTTGAACCTGAGCTAGGGAATGCATCTTGAGGCTGGGGATTATCTTGGCCCTGGCTGCACCCCAAGACCTAGTACAAGTAAGTGACTAATAATCACTGAATGAATTGCTGCTTTGGAATTTGGAATTCAGCAATTAAGTTACACTTAAAAATGTCTTCAAGATCTTTAGGAAAAGCACGTCAAACATTTTTATATAATAATCATTACATATTATAAATATAACACTGTAAAATGTTTTAATAATTAGAAAAGATAAGTGATCAAGTACAATTATAAGCTGTAATGATTATAAAAGATAATGAACTTTGTTCAGGTTTGCCATGTGACAGGGCCTTGTCATCATGTTTTCATATCTGATGTCAGTGGCCACTCAATTTTTAGTTGTCCTGTGCCCTCTCTCTGCCACACTTACGGGGCACCCTACCTATACATCCAGCCCCTCATGACTCCCACCCAGATATTTCGGGCTGGGAACATTTATGATGTCACTCAGCAATGCTGGGTCCACCTGCACTGCCGTAGGCCTTCACCAGGTTCCCTAAAGTGCTCCTTTCTTGTCCACATGACAGGCCAGAGTCCCCACACTGGGGTCTGTCCTCCAGGTGGTCCCTGACCTTTTATGTCCTGGAATACAGCGGAAGAACAGGATGGCACTGTCCAGCTGGAAATAGGGCTCAGGAAGAGGCCATGGACTTGACTGCTTGCACCACAGCACGCAGAAGGGCCATTGCCAAAAGTATAATTATCCAGAAATGTGGTCCCAAGACCCTGCAGGAGAGAAGAGCTGAGTAGAGAGGGCAGGGGAGGGGAAAGGCAGACATGTTGGTAGAAACAGAGCCGGTTCTGGTAGACGGACAGAGTCCTGCTCGCCCAGCATCCCAGTGAGATGCTACACAGGGCACCGGGGCAGACTGACTTGCTAACTAAAGGCCTCTAAAAAAGTTGTCTTGATGATTCAGCTTCTCCAGGAAGTGAGAGGTCCCTTCTAACCTGCAAAATTGTGGAGTACCAGGCAGTCTTCCCCAGAGGAGGAGCCCACCCACGTCTCCTCTGTTTGTCTACGTATTTTTGTCAAATCTCTTCATCTCTCTGGTTCTCAGACAGGACATTTGCGGTTGAGCTTATTCTTGCTCACAGCCCACTCTTGCTCTCGACCTCATTGGAGTGATAATTACAGAAAAGTTGGCATTTCCATTCACTCTGGTAATGCCCCTTCCAGGTACAAACTTGATTATTAAGAGCAAATTATGGGACATTTCTGAATTGAGTATTAGTATCTTTGAGCCTAAAAATGCGTCATACACACCAGCACATGGGTGTGATATTTGAAATATTTAACAACTGTGATCTTGCCAGTCTCAGAACCGGCAGGGTCCTGAGGCCTCCTGCTGGGCCAGCACCGACTGGTTAGTTTGGTTGTTGAATCGTGGGATTGCCCAGGAGGTCCGGGGGAGGGCTGGAGCGGGAAAGGGGGTACTTGGGGATCTCAGGGCAGCACCATTTCCCAACTGATGGGAAACTATTTCTAAATTCTTAAAATGGGGACAATTGGATTTGCACATACAAAAGAATGAAGTTTGTCCCCTTCCTCATACCATACACAAAAATTAACTCAAAATTGATCATAGATATCCTTTTTTAGTTTTTAGTGTATTGGAATAGCTAGAAGGAAATACCTGAAACTGTTGAACTGCAACCCAGTAGCCTTGATTCTTGAAGATGATTGCATAACTATCTAGCTTACATGGTGTGACTGTGTGATTGTGAAAACCTCGTGGCTCATACTCCCTTTGTCTGGTATATAGACAGATGAGTAGAAAAATGGGGACAAAAACAAAATGAAAAATAGGGTGGGATAGGAAGGATGGACTGTCTTGGGTGTTTCTTTTTATTTATTTATTTGTTTATTTATTTATTTATTTTGGAGTAAGGAAAATGTTTAAAAGTTGATTCTGGTGATGAATGCACAACTATATGATAGTACTGTGAATAGTTTATTGTACACTGTGATGATTGTAGGATATGTGAATATATCTCATAAAACTGTGTTAAAAAATTAATCATAGACCTACATGTAAGAGCTAAAACTATACAACTCTTAGAAGAAAATATAGGAATAAATCTCTATGATTCTGGGTTAGGCAGAGCCTTCTTAGATGGGATACCAAAAGCACAAGCACCAAAGGAAAAATAGATAAATGAGGTTTCATCAAAGTTAAAAATTTTTGTGCTTCAAAGATAGCATCAAGATAGTAAAAAAAACAACCAACAAAATGGGAGGAATATTTTAAAATCAGATAAGGGACTTGTATCTAGAACATGGAAAGAAGTATTGCAACTTAATAAGAAAAGACAAAACCAATTTACAAATGGACAAAGGATCTGAATAGACATTTCTCCAAAGAAGATAAGCAATGGCCAGTAAGTACATGAAAAGATGCTCAACATCATTAGCCATCACAGAAATGCAAATAAAAACCATGAGATAGCGCTTCACAACCACTAGGATGGCTCGCATCTAAACAATAAACAATAACAAGTGTTGATGAAGATGTGGAGAACTTGGAACTCTCATACATCGCTGGTGGGAATGTAAAATGGTGCAGCCCATTGGAAAACAGCTCTACAGTTCTCCAAAGAGTTAAACACAGTTACCACGTGATCTAGCAATTCCACTCCTCGGTATATTTAACCAGAAGAAATGAAACACATGTCCACACAAAACTTATACATGAATGTTCACCTCAGCATTCTTCATAATAGCCAAATGCCCATCAAAGGGTAAATGGATAAATAAAATATGGCATATCTGCACAATGGAATATTTTTTAGGTGTAAGAAGGAATAAAATACTGATACAGGATGCAATAGGGAGAACCTTCAAAACATGATGTTAAGTGAAAGAAGCCAGTCACAGAATATCACATGTTGTATAATTCCATTTATGTGGAATGTCCATAACACAAATCTATACAGTCAGAAGGTTGCTTAGTGGTTGCCTAAAGTTTTGGGTGCTGGGAGGATATGGGGAGTGACTGCTGACAGGTACAGGTTTTCTTTTGGAAGTAATGAAAATGTTCTAAAATTGATTGTGGTGATGGGTGCACCACTCTGTAAATATACTAAAAACCATTAAAGTGTACATGTCAAATAGGTGAATCGAATAGCATGTGAATTATCTCAAGAAAGCCATTGAGTGTGCTGCGGGTAGCTGAGCTTGTACCTCAGCTTGCCAGGCCTGGGCCAGGGGACCTGATCACCCCCTGGGGAGGGTAGTAGGTACGGGCGTGAGTGCCCTCTGCAGCCCCCCCGAGCCTGGGGAGCGAGGTCAAAGCAGCTCCCTTTTCCTCACCCAAAATGTCACGGGCAGGGGAGGCTTGCCGGAGGAAACCGCCTTTCTCCCAACCGCCCTTTCCTCACTTCCCTATCTTGCCCACACACTCCCTTGTGCCAAGGCCACTCCTGCCACCGCCAGCGCGCATGCACCGTGGCCAGAACAACCCCCGCCCGCTGCAACGGCTCCTGCGTCCTCTCAGAACCAATCCTAGCCCCTATCCCTTCAGTATTGCCATTTTAGGCTACTTCACCTCCTTTCCAGCCCTGCCCTTCTTACCAGCCTATATAACCTGTGATCACCCCTGAATAAAGCCTCTTTGGCGCATACTCCTACTGGATGAAGAGTGTCTTGTCCTTATCGCCGCCCTCCACACCTTGCACGCCTCTCGCCGAGGACCCGGCCAAGTCCTCCGCCTCTCCCTCGCCTCCGGGAAAGAGCCCCCGCCGCCGGTACCCTTTAAGCAGCCCCGAGAGCTGAGGGCTCAGCTACCGGCCGCCCCTCCCCCCAGAAGCAGTAACCCCGACCGCAACTGGTGCCCCGTGTGAGGAACGTCTCCACACGACAGTTCGGCAGGTCGCCCGCTCGCCCGGACGCCTCTCCAGCTTCCCGTTTCCTCGCCTGCAAGGTAAGGGCCGCCTCTCCTTCGCCGCTTCCGGAGCCGTGGGAGGTTCACTGCTCCGAGGCCGCTCCTCCCTTCCCCCACGCTCTCTTCATCCAGTAGGAGTATCCCCCACGCTCTCTTCGTCCTCTTGTATGCGCACTTCTATGACCCCCATTCCTCCTAACGCTCTCCCTCTTCCCCTCCATTACTTTGCTGTAGTTCTTTGTATCTTTCTTTCCTCATTTGGCACCGTGTGCCTCTTTGCAACCGCCCCCCCTGACTGCTCCCGTTGCCAAAGGGCACTGCTTTCTGCTCTCGCCGTCTCCTTCGGCCTCAGGGCCACGGTTTATCTCATTCTCTCTGCTCGGTAAACAAACCCCCCTCCTCTCCCCTCAGCTATGGGTAATCGTCTATCTACATGCCAGGCACCTCAAGTTCGTGCTCTAGCGGGTCTCCTGGACACGCATCGCTGTAAAGTGTCTGTCCGGCAGCTGCAGATATACTGGGACCTCCTGCTGCCCTTTAACCCATGGCTCACCACTTGCCATCTTTGGGACCCTGTTATTTATGATCGTCTTATTGATCGAGTCACCAACGCCATGGAACATGAGAGCAAGCGCTTCCCTCCCGGCTTGCTCCCCACCTTGATAACCATCCGCTCCTGCCTTCAAGGCTCCCTCCCCCCTGATCGAGGCCCCGTTAAATCCAAAGAAGCCCTATCAACCCAGCCAACAGATTCAGATAGCGATACTAATTCAAATCATGACTCGGACACGGAGTCCTTAGTCGAGCAGATTAACAACGCGCTCGAGGTGACTCCCAAAAAGCAAAATAACACTGTGCCACGCCAAAATGGCGAACTTCCTCCTTCTTCTTCCATCGAGGGGAGGAAATGCTCCGGCGATAACATCAGCCCTAAGCTGGGCCGGAAACTGCATACGCTTTACCCCGCCCTTCCACAGGGCGGAGCTAGTCCACCATCTTATGCCTTGGGCCCCGCCCTTTCACAGGGCGGGGCTGATCCACCATCTTGTGTCTTAGCCACGCCCACCGCGCCGCCATCTTGCGACGCTTGGGGCCTCCCATTTCCGCCTTCCCCTCCGGCGAGCTCCCCCTCGGAGCCGCTACCGGCAGCTGCCGCCGCTCCTTCCACCCTGCCGACTAACAACCCCTGGCTGCCTTCTGCACCTCAAGGCAACCCTTGGGGCAACGCTCCCCCTACCCCCACTCCCGCGCCAAGCCCTCTGCAAGCGCGCCCTCCTTTCTCTCGTGCCTTTCACTGCTTTCCTCTTAACCTTGCCCCCACCCCACAGAAACCGCATGACTGGTATCCCATTGACTTAGATACTATCAAGCAGCTTCGCAGGGCCGTCAAGGAGGACGGGTTAGGTAGCCCATATGCTTCCCAAATACTGCAGGATCTCGCCATGAACTATTGCCTCCCCCAAGACTGGGCCTCGCTTGCCCGTTCAATTTTTAACCCCGGTCAGTTTGTTGACTGGCGTACTCACTTCCAGGCGGAAGCAGCTAAGCAAAGTGAGCAAGATGCAGCCATTGGAGTCTATCATCCCCCCGAAGCCTATCTAGGCACAGGAGCGTTTCTAAATGCGTCTGCCTATATTAATGCACCTGCCACCTTTTGGCCTATCCTTTGAAAAATCGCCTTACGAGCGTTTGCCAACTGCTCTGCCTGTCGGCCTAATAAATTCACCAAGCTCTTCCAGGAGCCGAGTAAGCCTTTCGCCACCTTTGTCTCCAGAGTCGAAGAAACCTGCGCTCAAAAGGTAAGTGATCCCCAGGCCCAATATTACATGTGCCCATCCTCAGATCCTGGAAAATCGTGCTGTAATTCCCCCAACAAGTACTACTGTGCATACTGGGGGTGTGAAACATTAGCCACTAATTGGAAGCCTCCTGTTCCTAATCATTACCTTACCTTAAAGTGGGCCCCTACAGGGTGCAAACTCCCTACTGTTAACTGGCTCGGCCAAGAAAGTGAGGGATCCTGCACACATCTTAATCTTACAGTGCAGCTCCCCACTAATCCCTCCTGGTTACTCGGTCAAACTTGGGGCTTCAGAATCTATAAAAAAGGAGGCGACCGAGGATCACTTATTCTAATAAAAAAGGAGGCTGTAAGCCAACCATGCCAAAATACTGCTTTGAAAACACCCTCTGGCATAGGTCCCAATAAAGTCATTAACCCCCTTTTTCCACAGCCAACCAGCCGCACCTCAGCTGCAAACAACGCATCGCCAACCCCACCACCCCAACCTTTTCTGCCCCCTTCTCGTTACTCCTCTCCCCTCCTCGGCCTTATCCAAGCGGCCTTCACCTCAGTGAACTCCTCCAACCCCAATTTTACCTCCTCCTGCTGGCTCTGCCTCTCCACCTCTTCCTCACTGTACGAGCCCGTTGCCTCCAACCTCTCCTTTTCAGAAAGCACAGAAGACAGCCCCTCGAAATGCAATTGGAATACCTCTGCCGTCCCCCTGACCTTTCATTCAGTCTCCTATACAGGAAAGTGCGTCCGTCCTCGCTCCAGTAACTCTCCCGACCTCACTGCCTGTGCCAGCTACTCATCTCCCAGCAGCTCGGCAAAATTTCTCATTCCTCATAACTCCTCCCAATGGCTCTGTTCCTCTACAGGACTTACCCCCTGTCTCAGCACAAATATCATCAGTGAATATAAAGAAACTTGCCTCCTAATTGTCCTTATCCCTAGGGTCTTATACCACAGCGAAGAAGACTTCTTCCTCCGTCTGGAAAAAACTGCAGCTCCTGTCCTTCTGCAAAAGCGAGAGCCCATCACCGTCCTCACAATTGCCTCCCTCCTAGGTCTTGCCGGCACTGGCACCGGAATCGCTGCACTAACCAGTCAAGGCTCCGCCCTAACTCACCTCCGGGCGGCTGTTGACGAAGACATTCATCACTTACAAAACGCTATTTACCATCTAAAAAATTCTGTCAATTCCCTCTCTGAGGTAGTGCTCCAAAACCGCCGAGGTCTTGACCTTCTCCTCCTCAAAGAAGGAGGCCTCTGCGCCGCCCTAGGAGAAGAGTGCTGTGTATATGCCAATTCCACAGGTCTCGCCGAGGACAGCCTAAAAAGGGTCCGAGAGGGACTGAAAAAGCGTAAAAGAGATCGTGAAGCCACCAGTTATTGGTCCAGTTTTTTCACTCCCATCCTCCCATATATCCTTCCTTTTCTTGGCTCCCTATTAATAATTATTCTAGCTCTCATCTTAGGACCCTGCCTCATCCGCAAAATTGTCCAGCTTGTAAGAAAACAAACGGATGCCATTTTTTCCTCGTTCGTGCAAATCCAGTATCAGCGACTCGCCACCTCTGACGCCCCCCACTCCAAGATAACAGCCAACCCTCCGCGACCTCAACGCCACCGGTCAACTCGCCAACCGCGAGGCCCTTCCCAATCACCTGAACATCGCTCTCGCCTCGAGTTCCAGCTTCTCTGAACCCCTGAACTTTAAACCCCTCACCTTCGCCCAGCCCGCTGCAGCGAAGCCATTGTCAAGCGCCCGGGCACCACACCAACACTGAGCTCCAGCCTCACCGAGCCACCGTCAACCCCTTTTTCCCTTCCCTGACCTCCCCCTTCCCTCACCCTTAGCGGGCCTCTCCGGTAAAGCCTCTTCCTCTAATTAGAAAAGAAAGGGGAATTGCGGGTAGCTGAGCTTGTACCTCAGCTTGCCAGGCCTGGGCCAGGGGACCTGATCACCCCCTGGGGAGGGTAGTAGGTACGGGCGTGAGTGCCCTCTGCAGCCCCCCCGAGCCTGGGGAGCGAGGTCAAAGCAGCTCCCTTTTCCTCACCCAAAATGTCACGGGCAGGGGAGGCTTGCCGGAGGAAACCGCCTTTCTCCCAACCGCCCTTTCCTCACTTCCCTATCTTGCCCACACACTCCCTTGTGCCAAGGCCACTCCTGCCACCGCCAGCGCGCATGCACCGTGGCCAGAACAACCCCCGCCCGCTGCAACGGCTCCTGCGTCCTCTCAGAACCAATCCTAGCCCCTATCCCTTCAGTATTGCCATTTTAGGCTACTTCACCTCCTTTCCAGCCCTGCCCTTCTTACCAGCCTATATAACCTGTGATCACCCCTGAATAAAGCCTCTTTGACGCATACTCCTACTGGATGAAGAGTGTCTTGTCCTTATCGCCGCCCTCCACACCTTGCACGCCTCTCGCCGAGGACCCGGCCAAGTCCTCCGCCTCTCCCTCGCCTCCGGGAAAGAGCCCCCGCCGCCGGTACCCTTTAAGCAGCCCCGAGAGCTGAGGGCTCAGCTACCGGCCGCCCCTCCCCCCAGAAGCAGTAACCCCGACCGCAGTGTGCTACGCTGGCCAAAACACAAACACACATATATAAAGACATCCTCAAAAAATGTTCAGACATGCGCACACACATGCACACATGCACACCAAACAGACACACACCCAAAGAGAAGAAGAAATTGGGAGATCTAGGTCAACACAAATATTGCTGTGAATATCCTCCAAGGCTGGTAATGGAGAGTGAATACTTGATGTATGGTTTGGCTTAGGAGGTCCTGCTGAAAATACTTCTATACAATTTAATCTCCCTCAAAGAAAAAGAAGCTTTTGTACCCTCCAAAAAATTATGGCCTGAAGCTTTCTTATTTGGGAAGCTTCTAGGACTGTCCCCATATCCTTGGTACTACAGTCAAAGGATTCCAAACGGTGCTATTTGAAGGGAAACCTGCATGGGGTTGATAGAAACCTGGTGCCGTTTCCCCCTCCAAAAGCAAACAACCTTTCCTCCACGCCTGCAAACTGCTGCTGCCCAATACCAACCAAAGAGAGACCGTGGGAGAAGGTGTCTTCTGGAAAACTGCAGTGCAATGACACAGTTCAACATCCAGGGAAGATGGAGGCTTCACTGCCTCACACCCAGGCCCAAGGAAGGGAGCACTGAGTTACAGACTGTCTGGGGAGATTTGGAGAAGGCTATTTGCCGGGCAGATTGAACCCATGCCTTTATCAGGAGGAGCATGGAATCTGTTGAATGTCCTCACTGCTGCTTAAACTTTCTTAACTGTGCTGAGAAATTCTCTACATTTTTCTTGCTGCTGTACAATATTGCTACTACTGACACTTAAAACTACTATGCATATCTAATATGTGTTGACCCTACATAAGCACCTTACATGCTTGTCTATTTAATCCTCAAGCCCAGTCTATAGGGTCAAAGCTGTCATCACGCCCACTTTGTGGGTCGGGAACTGGTCCAAGGGGTCAGAGTGACGATTTGAACCCAGTTCTGCCCAACACCATTGCCAAGCTCTTAACCACTGTGCTTCCAAAGCAGGAGCTCTGAACACATACAAACTAAGAGGAGAGGCCTGGCAAGGAGAGGAGAAACTTGCTCTTTTTTGGTTTTCTTTTGCTATTGCATTAATTACTGTGGAAACTCTTGAGAATTTCTGAGCATGCAAGGCATAGGAGAAAAATATCCCATGTAAGATACAGGAGGAGGAAAGGCAGGGAAAAAAATGTATCACCCTGGAAAAATCTCCCTGCACATGTCGAGGAAGACAGGCGGGGCAGGGGTAAGATGGAAGATGGGTCAGTGGGGAAGGTGGAAGGTGAGAGCACATTCCAAATGCTGGGCCAGACCCCCTGGACTTTGTCCACACCAGGATCCAGACAGAAACCTCCTCACCCTGTGCTCCAGCAGCTCCCAAAGGTCCTGGAGGCTGGCAGGGCACCTCCCCTTCTCTTTTCCTTCTCTTCATCCATGTCAGGGGCCCCAGCTGAGATGAATGAAGGGTTGTTCAGGAAACCCATTTGCCCACATGAGCAAGGGGGAGCAGCCCATGGGCCAATAGAGAAAAGCTGGCCTGAAGGACTGGGTTTGAATCTCAGCATAAACTCTAATATGCCATCCACTTTGGTTTTTTTTCTTTTAACTTTTTTGCTTTGACATACTTTCAGATTTACAGAAAAGTTGCAAGAATCACACACAACACACACAATATGCTATGTTTACTAAAAGCCATGAGTTCCTATTGACACCTCCAATTCCAATCCAACACCACAGAGGCCTTCAGATCCTTCGGCTCTCCATATCTGTAATTCCCTTCTCTGTCAGGAAGAAATCTGGCTCCCAATATGCACAATATATTTGTTTATTTGCTCCATCCCAGAACGCAAGGTAGATATGTTCAGACTTGCTAACCCTACATGTGCAAAAAAGAAACTTACTAACCAGAGTTTAATGTCTTTGTACAGCTCTTAGGTCTTTAGTCCCCACACCAGTTCAGAAGTTGCTGGGGTCAGCTTTTCCCACCCCTCCTTTCTGTGTGCTTATGTTTCATTTGAAATACAGTCAGTTCATTTGTTTCTGCTTGTATCTCATTTTAGGATTTTCCCTTGTCACTGCTGAGTTTCTTTCTTTTTTCTACCCCCCTCCCTCTTTCCCTCTCTTCCATCCCTCTCTCTCTTTACCTTTTCTTTTTTTTTTTTTTTTTTGGTTGTTGAGTACATGAAATATTAATATGGCTCCAATAGTCAGAACTGTACAAAAACAATGTATTTGAGGAAGCTTCACTCCCTTCCATTCCTTCTCTTCTTTTGCCCCCCACTCCCACCTACTCCCTGTGACTCACCAATCTCATTAGTCTCTGTTTTATCCTTCTTGTATTTTTTTTTGCACAAATCCTTCTTTCTTACACAAACGGTAACACTCTATAGATATTCTTTTGCACTTTGCTTTTTTATTTAACAGTATATCCTGGAAATAATTTCTCATGTGTCTATAGCTACTGTCCTCACCTTTACTTTTTTAACAGCTGCATAGAATGCCATTGGGTGGATGCACCACAATTATTCAGTCACCCACATATGTGTGAATATTTTGCTTGTTTCCACTATTTCCTGTTAAAAACAATGTGGCATATATATTTATATATTATTGGAGTGCCACCCACTTTTATGTTTTATATTTCAATAAGGATTATATCTGACTGTGTATAATAGAAAACCCAAGATAATGGATGCACATAATAGAAATCCAGAGGTCAGTAGGCCAGGGTGGCATGTGGCTCCTTGGTCTTTAGGGAACCAGGCTCCTTCTGACATTCTCTTCATTCTTAGTATGACGTTTCCATCCTCACAGTCATCTCATGTGCTAAAATGGCTGCTGAAGCTCCTGCCATCACATCTATGTTCTAGGAAGGAAAAGGATGTAAGGGCAAAAAAGGCTTTCCTCAGCTGTCCATCACTTTTATAGAGACTTTCTGGAAGTCTTTTCCAACAACTTCCACTTGCCTTTCGTTGGTCAGAATTTAGTGACATGGCCGCGGGTAGCTGTAAGGGAGATGGAAGGATGTAGCATTATAGTTAGAGAAGGCTGGAGGGCAAGTACCCTCCTGGGGGAGGCCTAGTTGGTATCCCCCAGGGAGACAAATGTAGAAAACCACATTTAAGACTTCTCCACTCTTCTGAAGGTTGAGCATGATTGCCTTCCGCAAGTAGAGCCAGACAGCAAGAGTGACTCAGTGACAAACAGAGGCCACTCCGTCTTTAATGGGAAGATATTTTAGGTTTTCTTTCTCATGTTTTAACATGCCGAGTCTAAAGGAGTTTTGTCCCCAGGGGCTGTTCATTAAGGACTCATTTTCCTCATACTCAAGACTCCAGGGATGGCAACCTATAATTTACTGTGGTGCCAGTGTCCACTGGGTGTGCAGCTCTAAACCAACTCAGCCTCCGGACATCAATTTCTTCACCGGTGCAGATTTCCTTCTCTCTCTCCCCCCTTGGGGTGTTTTGAGGAGCCAAAAGAAGCTCTGCTCAAGACAGCTAACGTATTGGAAGAACATCCATAAAACAAACGTGCCTGAAAGCACATTGCTTCTTCCATTAGACTCTCAGATGGGCCAGGAAAAAAGCTACCATTTATTACACACCTACCACATCCTGCAATTCACATGTATTATCTCATCCCATCCTTACAACCATCCCATTGGTTGGGAGAGCAGCTAGTACCATACCCATTTCATATCCAGATGAAACTGAGATTCAGAGAGGTTACGAGATTTGTCCAAGGTCACAAAGCTGATAACTAACAGAGCTGGGATCCAAACCTAGTGCTATTATGTCTCCAAATCTGGGGTCTTAAAAAGTTAGGCCCTGCAGGGGGAGGGGTGGGGAATGGGGAGCTAACACTTAATGGGTACAGAGTTTCTGGGTAGGGGATGGACAAGTTTTGGTATTGGATGGTGGTGACGGTAGCACAACATTGTGAGTATAATTAACACTGCTGAATTGTACACTTGAAGGTGGTTCAAATGGGAAGGTTTATACTGTATATATGTTACCATAACAAAATTTTTTTAAAAGGTTAGGCCCTTTGGCGGAGAGCCTTCCAAAGGATCAAGAGCGAGGCTTGCGTGGGGGGTGGGGGGCAGCAGGGCAGGTACCCTCTCGTGTGGGCTCCCGCCGGCCCCCCACAGAAGCCCCCGTTCAGGTCCAAGGGCAGCTGACAGCACGCGGCCCCCACTGCTTGAAATTCCGACTTCCCCTTTGCTTCCCGGCTGTGCTGAAACCAAAGTTTATTTTCATTCCCCCTTCCCATGTTAAAGGAAAGCAGAGCCCAGGCCACACATTCCATCCTAAATAAGGAATTGGGGGGCTGTTGTCTCTAATTAAGATGATCTTGCAGTTTTGAAAGAATTTCACACACACAAGCACACACATTTTGGCGGGCTCTCTGCCGTTAGGCAGACACATCCTGTCATCTCCAGCCACGAGCTCTGACGGGGGCCTCGGGCCTCGGCAGCACCGGCCACTGGGGTCCCCTGCCAGGTGTGTGTGCAGCCAGTGCCTCTATTTGGGGGGGCTGCTCATTCTGATGGGGTTTGAGCGTCTCCCAAGTTTTTCTCCGTCTCCCTTCTGCTGATGGCCTTTTTGGATTTCCAGTGCTCCCTGACTCCTTCCACGCTCCGTATAGAAGTCGATTGTAACTTGTGAGCAATTGTGATTCAGGCTGTGGGGATGGCGTTAGGGGGAGGGAGGACCCCACCAATGACGGCAACAAGAAAGGCAGAGCCGCCCACTCTGGCCTGGATCCTCGTGGCTTCCCCAAGTGGGACTGGGCCATTGAGGAACATGGTCTTCTAAGACTTCCCTTCTCAAAGAGCGGCCCTGGGACCAGCGTTGTCGCTTTCATCTGAGAACTTGTTAAAAATGTAGGGTTGGGGCTACACACTCGTGCATGGACACTGGAGTTCAAGCAACTTTGCTCGAAGAGACTAAAGACCTGGAGGCCTCCCCACTCCCCATCCAAGGCCAAGTAGCTTAGCTTTCAAGGCTGAGCACCTGAATAATAATTATAATATTATTAATATTATATATTAATAATATATAATAATATATTATTAATATAATAATTTATTGATATAAATTATTATATTAATAATTTTGCCAAGCAGATACATTTGAGAAGTATATGCCACGTTCCTCTCCAGAATGCACCAAGCACATCATCATAGCAAAGGCCCAGGTAAGTCCTGCATTAAAGAAACATGTTTACTTTTGTTTAATCAAATGCCTCCCAAACGTATCTGACTGCAGAATATTCTTTTCATGGAACCACCAATTGTAGAATATATTTTGGGAAACACTGTCCATACTTGTAAGAGAGGCAGTCACAATCCCATAACGATATTATCTTTAGGCAAATGCAACGGTGATGCCATGTGACATTACATTTTAGTAAGCAGTTCCAAGACCTCAGGTGTACAAATTAGGAACCTGTTTTAAAGGTGATGGGAAAACTTCCATCAAATGTCTTTAACTAGAGCCCCTCTCTCATATCTGCTACTGCCTGGTGGACATCTCCACCAGGATTCCCACCTGGAGTCCAACCATCCCTTCAAATTCAACACGATCTGTCCAACTTCATTACCCAATGCTGCTCTGCTGTAACAGCGTCGCTGTCCTCTGAGGCGCTGGGACTCACCTCACCTTCAACGCCCCCCCTTTGCCTCCCCCTCCAGCCTTGGCCCCTGCGTCTAATCAACTGCCACATACATGAGCCTTTAGCCATTCTGTTTTCCCATTCTGGTCCTTGACACTGTGCCTCCCCTGATCCAGGTGCTCATTACCTGTAACCTGGCCTCTTGCTCCCTAGGCTCCTCCCTGCCCTGAGTGCTCCCTAATTCATCCGACCTACAACTAGGTGGATTTCTCAAGCACACGTGGGCTTCTGTCACTCGCCTGCTCAAACCATATCACTGCCATCGTGGTGACATTTTTAAAGCATTTGCTCTGTTCAAAGCTAAACGTGATACGCTGTCACATTTAGTGCTTGCAGCACCTTACGAAGTGGACATTATTATTATTATTATTATTATTATTATTATTATATTACCTGCATTTCAGAGATGAAAAGATTGAAGTGTAGAGAGAACAAATGGCTTGCCTAAAGTGGCACATTTAGCAAGTGGTGGCAATGGGATTCAGGGTTGGGCAATATGGCACCAGCTGCTGAGAGCTTCGCCCCTGCAGGGTGATGTGTCCCTTTGTAGACCCTGCCATGAAGGCTGGTGAAGTCCGTACCTCGGCCTTCCACCAACCCACTTACCGCCTTCTGTTCAGCTGTGCCAGACCCACCATGGGTGGGGGAGGATGGCACCATTCGCCGTCCCATCCATCGACATTATCACGACGTCTCTTCTCAGACTTCTCTTCTCTCACCTCCCAGCCGGCACGAGTCTGTCCCACTGAGGTCATTCTAGGAATACCCCGTACCCCACAAGATCGTCAACTTCTTCTGTCCTCACCGGGCCTCACACAGTAGATGCCCCCAGGGTCCATTCTCCATCTCGCTTTAAAAGATACAGAGAGGGTTTTTTATCTTTTTATTATAGAAATTTAATAATAAAGGAAAATTTTGTAAAAAGTAGAGAGAGTGGCTTGATGAACCAATGTGCCCATCACCGCCTTCAACCATGATCCGTGTTCTGTCAATCTTGTTTCATCTGTTTCCCACCCCTCCCCTTTTGTTTTTTTTTCTGGACTATCGTAAAAAAAAAAAAGAAAGCAAAGAACTCAAGCTTCATGCCACGTCACCCACAATTTATATAGTATATATCTTTAGCAGGTAAGGACTTTAAAAAAACAACCACAGTATCGTTATCACTGACAAAATTAACAATGTCGTATAAAAGGCATTTGCACACTATAGCCCTCAGGCCAAATCCAGCCCTAAACCTGTTTTTGTCAATAAAGTTTTATTGAAACACAGTCACACCTGTTTGCTTACCTTTTGTTTGTCACTGCCTTCAAGTTACTCCAGCAGTGCTGAGTAGCTGCAACAGAGCTAAACAAAGCCTAAACTATTTACTACCCTGGCTGAAGAGAGATCCTTTTAAACCATAATTTGCTCCTGTGTCTCACCTGCTTACTTTTTGTTGGCTTCTTGCTGTCCATGGATGGAAGATCCAACACCTAGCAGAACTTTCCAGGATCTGATTGTCCACTGCACCACTCTAATCATACTCATCCTTCAATCCTGCTCTCTCTGTGCCAGCTGGGCTGTTCCTCTTTCAAG
This sequence comes from Choloepus didactylus, assembly GCF_015220235.1. NCBI lineage: Eukaryota > Metazoa > Chordata > Mammalia > Pilosa > Megalonychidae > Choloepus > Choloepus didactylus. The sequence continues at coordinate 9,637,546 of NC_051328.1, read as the reverse complement.
TCCTCAACAATCCCCTTCTCGGGGCCGTCTTACCAGCTGTTCCCCTGGTCTGGAACGATGGAATGATCCCCTCCTCACCTTCTACCATCTTCACCCAGTTGATGCCAACTCTTCCTTCAGTTTTCAGCCTTTCAAACTCCGTGTCCTTCTTGAGCCCCCAAACTTCCCTGAGCTGGCAGGACCCTCTGCAGACATTCTTAGAGTGGGTTTCTCTCACTTCAGAGAATTAGCACCTTTGTCACTATGCATTTGATTTTGTGATTGTTTGACCACTGTCTGTCTCCCCACTAGTCTGGGAGGGTGACCCATGTCTTCTTTCTCATCTCAGAATCCCTAGCATCTAGCACAATGCCTAGCATACAGTCGGAGCTCAACAAATACTCGGCAAATGGATGAATCAACTAATGTATATTGTTTAAACGAAAATCCCAGTGAAAGGAGGCAGAATAGCTGACCATGCCGAGGCAGTTTTCCCGCCTCAACCATCAAGCACAGAGAGAGAAGTCGGGAGACCAAGATTTGGAGGGGCCTGTGTAGCAGGTACTTTACAGTTATCATTGCATTAAATATTTACCACCAACTTGCCAGACAGAAATTATCCCCATTTTATAGGTGGGAAAACAAGGCTCAGAAGTGATGAAATGTGACCACCCAACTCCCAGTCCTCTCTTTTCCATGAAACCAGACTGTCTGCCGGCCTCCAGTGCGAGGTTGGCTGCTCAAGGCACTTCTCCCGCTTACCAACCTCCAGATTCAGAATCCTGGCTGTTTTTTTCCCATCATTTTATTAAATCTGAAGTCACCATGTCTCCCCAAGCATTTGGGCCCCATGGGTAGCCCCCTGACAATCTTCCAGCCTGTCTTTCTGGGGAGTTCTGAATGCTGGCTTGCTTCTCTCCCAGAGATGACCATGTCTCTCTTTAGAAGCTGACCCAGGGACTCCCCACATATTGCTCTCCACATTCCACCACGACGAGACCATGAGGTCACAAGTCCTGGTCCAACCAGGTGCTTCCCCTTCCTATGAACTTGAACCCTTAGATGCCAAGTTTGCTGGGAGATGAGATTTCGATTAAACAAGCATTTCCTTAACCCCTTTTGGGTTCTGTGCACTGAGGAGGGAAACTTATAGACTAGAAAGACAAGGTATTACCTTGTTTAATCCTCATACTACTCTACGAGGTAAGCATTATTATCATCCCCTTTTTACAGGGAGGAAATTGAGGCTCAGAGAGATAGAGACACTTTGCCAAAGTCACACAGCCATAAAGGAAAAAGCAAAAATTCCATCCTGAGTCAATTGTTTCACTGGTTTTTTAAAAATTGTTTTATTTTTAAATGCAAAAGTAATGTGTAAAGAATTCAATCATGCTCCCATTCCAATTCTGCAATCATGAATAACAGTGTATTTTCCAGCCATTTTTATGCCTCCATAAATGCACATATTTAAGTATGTACATGTGTATCTATACTCTATACCCACCCACACTCATACACACGTAGCTGTACAATATGTGAGTATTCTATACACATATACACACGCTTCTGAACGTGTGCTCAACGCATGCGACAATCCATCCTTGGCAATCTTCTGGTGCTTTCCATCAGGGCCAGGACTAGGGTGAGGCAAGCAAGGCACTAGGGATGCATAATTTAAGGAGGCGTTCTGCATTTTCAGGACCCCGAGAATGCCCCCTTAAATTTTGTGCCCTAGCACCTCACTTGCCTCACCCTAGTCCCAGCCCTGCTTTGCGTACATCTTACTTAATCCTCAGCAGAAGCCTGTGCTGTAGGTAGATACTATTATTCATAGCAGGATTTCCATTTTACAGATGAGAAAGCTGAGGTGTGCAGAGGCAAAGCAGTTTGTCCAAGGAGAGCCCAGACTTGGGCCCCAGGCTGCCAGCCTCCAAAGGCATGCTCTAACCCCCAGGGCCCTGCTGGACTCGTTTATGGTCCGAGGATAACGCAAATCAAGCCCACACTTGGCAGCCATTGTGTCATCCATGAAAGGCGTGCTGGGCTGTGTGCAGGGACGAGGACAGACTCACAGGCAGGAATTGGGGAAGAACTCAAGGGCATGGCATTTGAGATGAGACACGATGGACAGCTAGGGTTTCAACAAGTGGTGCTTTGGGGAAGGGCACCCCGGGAGCAGAGGAGTGGAGAGCAGGAAGTGCAGAGGCTGGAGGTGGGAAAGGGCCAGGGGTGTTCCAGGACAGTGCCCACAGCTGGATCGGGCTAGAGCCCAGATCATGTACCCAGAAAGGAGTGAGAGAGGTGCCTGCTGTGGGCCTGGGAGTGGCTGACCTCCTGTGGGCCCCCCAAATGGGCACCAAGCCCCTGCTGTGCTTGGCAGCTGCCCATGTCTACAATGGGGCAGGCCCTGGTTCTTCTCACTGAAGAAGCAGCAGTGGACACGGGCAAGGACTCTCGGGCTGCTTGGGCCTTTCTCTGTTGCATTTTGATCTGAGTCAGCAAAAAAGCAGTAAGCCAAGGGGCACAGGCAGAGTCCCAGGGTACACCTGGAGGTGGCACTGCAGGAGGTGGTTCTGGGTTCTCTGGAGGTGAAGGCAAGAAGGCGGGCACAAAGAGAGGACTTGCTCGTCTGCACCCAATGATAGAAAAAGGTCCTTTTCCCTTATCCATTTGAAAACATCTTGATTTCTCCCATCCTAAAAAAGCCTGGGAACCTCTTCTTAGGAAGTCTGGAAGGCTCAGGCTTTAGGAAAACAGGCTCTTGCTCAATTACTTGGGTCCAGATTGCCCTCTCTGTGGATCATCTGTGGAAAATGGTTAATCCCTTAATGGGCTCCAGAGCTGCCCAGCTCATTTCCAAACTGTTTCCCATCATGCACTCAGTGTGGCCCCCCCAGAGCGCCTGTCTGGCCTCTCCTTTGAGATCTGCGTCTCCAGCCCAAAGAGGGTCAGGGCCAGGGTAGAATCAGCAGAGGCCACGGCTCAGCCCCACACCACCAGGCTCCCCCAGCTCAGCTAGCCTTAAGGCCCTCCTGGGGCCGCTCCTGGCGGGGGGCTCCATCCCAGCAGGCCTGGTCTGCCTTTGCTCGCTACTGCAGCCCCCTGGCACCTAGAAGGTGCTAGTTAATGCCAGTGCAGTGCAAGAATGGATCTTTCCAATGGGTGCTCTACCAAGTTGCCCCACATGCGATCCCTTGGCCACCTGGTGAAGACTTCTCAGGCAACCCTTGCCAGGCATACACAGCCACTAAGTTTTTCTGCTAGCTCCATCAACCATTGCTTTTTTTTTTAATTGTGGTAAAATATTAATTTTATAACATAAAATTTACCACTTTCACCACTTTAAAGTGTACAATTCAGTGGCAGTACATTCAGTGCTGTGCAGCCATTACCACTATCTAGTTCCAGAACATTTTCATCACCCCAGAAGGAAATTTCAGATCCGTTAGGCAAAAACTCCCCACTCCCCAATCCCCTCAGCTCTTGGCTACTGCAAATCTTGTTTCCATTTCTATGGCACTGCCTGTTCTGAATGTGTCATATAAGTGGAATCATGCAATATTTGGCTTGTTGTACCTGGCTTATTTCACTTAGCAAAATCTTTTCCAGGTTCATCCATATTGTAGCATGTATCAGAATGGCATTCTTTTTTATGGCTGAATTCTATTCCATTGTGTGGATAGAACCCATTTTATTTATCCATTCATCCATTGTACAGGATTTTGTTTGAACACCTGTTTTCAATTTGGGAGGCTATCTACCCAGGAGTGGAATTTCTTTGTGATAGGGTGATTCTATGTTAAATTTATTGAGGACCCACCAAACCCAATTTTTGCTTTTGTTTACAAAATGCATCCATGCTTATGACAGGCTATTTAGAAGACACATCCATGCAAAAGAAAAAGTAAAAGTCACACATAGATCTGGCACTCAAATAAGCATTGTCAACTTTTCTGAATGTGTCCCACCAGGATTTGTTAGAGTACCTAAATACATACATATTATTACACTTTTCACTTAAAAGTTTGTACAAAAATGGGATTGTAGGAATGTCATTCAATGCCACTCTTCAATGCCGCCTCCTCAGGGACAAGCCTATTTAAAACAGTGGCCTCAGCACTCCCTAATCCCTTCCCTGCTTTATTTCTTTCCTTAGCATTTCTCATCATCCAACCCACTTATATGTGCTCGTCGTAAACCCCGTGATGGATGGGGTTGCTGACTCTCTTGTTCACTGCCTGGCACATAGTAGGGACACAATGAGTATCTGTTGAATGAATTAATATTTGTTAACAAATGAAAATGCAGCAGCCCGTTTAAAATTTAAGTCACATTTTCAATGCATCTGCCGGAGAGCAGCAGAACTGGTTGTATGTTATTCCTTGTTGGTGACCATCCAGCTCTGAATCCCTGCAGCCCTTCTTCAAAATGCCATTATCCTACACATGGATGCGGTCCCTGGGAATTCTGTCAGCTAGGACCAGTTGCCCACACACTCCTGAGCTTTCCAAGCTCTATTTTGCAAGGAGGCCCCCATTTCCATCCGGGCCTCCAGGAAGGGGGGCTGTGAAAAGACAGTCCTGAAAATCTGCTAATAGCTCAGAGCCCATTCAGTCCTAATTTCAGAACCAGGTTTCTTCCGAACTCCCACCAAAGCCAGGGGTCCCCAAAGAGAGACCACATCTCTGCCTCCATCCTCCTGTGGAGCCGTTCTCCCAGCCACCTTGTCATGAGCCTGCTGGGCTGCTGATATTAGCTACATATGATGGCAATTAGAGGCCGAATCTCCCTGGCTCCTGGTAGAATATTGAGACAGAGCTACAGCTATTTTAAGATTTTAAGCAGATTTAGACTTAGTGCTTCAAAGAAGGCCAGACGGCCAGGAAAATATGGTAACTGTTGCTTTAAATTATAGCTATCATTACTTCAAAAGGATATTCAATCAGAAACCACCAAAGACTAAAACTATTTACATCTCCTGACACTTAAAAGCAAGCAAGGAGTTTTAGCCTGTCAGCTCTGGACATGCAGGCTACAAAGAGAGAGGTACCACACTGGCCTGCAAAGAGAAACATTTCAAGGGGGCAGGAGCCCAGAGAGTGTCTTGGGGGGCATCTTCCTGCTTGCCTCCTGTCTCTCCCACGGCCTGGGAAGGATGCAGGTCCCGGGGCATGAGGCTCTTCCCAGGGCTGCAGGTGAGATTCTGTGAACTCCCAGGAAATGCAGTCGTTCCCAAAGCTGGAAGACTGCCCTTTTCTGCCTGGCCTCTGGCCCTCAGGGCCCTCTCTGGGGAAATCCTGTCTCGTCCCATTAATAGAAGTCCCAGGACAAAACCGTACCCCACTTCTCAGGTTCTCCCACCTGGGCTGCATGGGAAGGCAGGGTTGTATACGGATCCGAATCAGAGCCCTCGGGACCCTTAGTTCACATAGATGGTGGCCAAAGGTATGGGTACTGAAGACGGACTTCTCTAGGTTTGAGTTCTGGTTATTTAACGTCCTAGCTGTGTGACAGACAATCGGACAAGCCACTTAACCTCTCATCAAGTCGGCTTCCTCATCTGTAAAATCAGAGTGGTTAGAGCCCCATTCCATGGGATCACTGAGAAGATTAAATGCGTAAAGCACGTTATTAGTTAGGATAATGCTAGATGCTGTAACGAGTAATCCCTGAAATTTCAGAAGCTGAGCAGAAGAAAACGTTATTTCTCATGGACATAAAAATTCAAGGCAGGTCTTCCTCATCAGCGGGCAGCTTTCCTCCCTGTGATGATTCAGAGACTCAGGATCTCTCCATCCTCAGTGTGTGATATCTCCCAGAGTGGCTGCCTTGAGCCTCAGGAAGGGGAACAGGCAGTGGGCCAGGTCCGTAGTGTACAGGAATGAACAAGTTTTCCTGGGTTACCCCATCTCTGAGAAGCACTTAAGGTAGCAGACACCCTTGCTTTGTGGGTGTCATCCCCTCTGAGAGGCCTTCCTTGACCTCCTAGTCTGAATTGCACACCCTTCCTACCTGCTCCCATAGCACTTTTGCAAACTTGTATCAGTTGCATCCACTGGAATGCACATTCTGTGAGGGCGGAGTCTGACCCTCTGCTGTTCACAGCTATGTTCCCAGGAGCTTAGCACCAAGACCTGGCCCACAAAGAGGGCTCAGTAAACACTAGTTGGAAGTATTTAGCCATCCTTACTACAACCCATGATGATAGCTGTTTATTTGCGTTGCCCTCTTGGTCTGTGAGTGGGAAGAACCTCTTCCTGCCTGACATCACACAAGTGGTTACTTAGCATGGTCAAAGAATGGCTTTGGAGTCAGCTCGGTCTGAATTCAAATACAGGACCTACCACATTCCTACACATAGCAATGATTTGTGAATGCTGCTAATCGGCAAATCTGGAAAAAGGCTATCCAGGTGTTTTGGATTCCAGAGGCTGGCTAACTACAGCCCGTGGGCTACGTTCAGCCTACCACCTGTTTTTGTAGATAAAGTTTTATTGGAACATAGCCCCACCTTGACACAAGGGGAACTGGGAAATGTAGTCCTTGGCTGGGTTACTGCCTCCCAGGAACAAATCCACACTATGGCAGGAAGAGCTCATTTTTTGGGTGGGCAGGTAGTTGTCATCTGCCATAAGCATGTAGTAGCACTGTGTTTATATTATATTCATATAATTGTAACTGTTATTGTTTTCTAATTTAACTTTCCAATTGTACAAATGAGATTCAGAGAGATGTTTGGCCATTCAAGATTATAACTAATAAGTGACAGAGTTAGTATTGGAACAAAACTCTTTGGGTGGGTGGGGGGGATACTTGGCCTCTGACATACCACCAGAGCTAGGAGAAAGAATAAGAAGTTTCTACTCTGCACTGTTGGCTTTAACGGGAGGGACTTCAGAAGGTTTGCTCCCCAGGTTTTAGGGAGTCAGCATACCCGGGCTGCTGACAATTCTGCAGGGCAAAGGAAGGATGAGCTTTGCTTTTCTCCTGGGTTCTGGAACCATACCTTCCCAACCTGTGCTACTCATCTGGAGCCCCTAGCCAAACCTTACTCCCTGCCCACATGCGCCAAACCCTTCTTCCAGCAACCAAGAGTCATGGCAGGTACCATGGCCCATGATCTCCAGGTGGGAGTTAGTGCCTGCCCATCCTTGCCTGGGAGCTGTTAGAAAAAAGCACTTTCTCCTCACCCTAACTCTTAACCCACTCTGCCTCCAGGCTGGGCAGGTAGGGCATGTCCCTGGTTATTTTGAGCTCACCCCAGCCCTTTCCTTGGCAGGCAGTCCTGGGGTGGCTTGAGTAGGCACAGAATCAGCACAGGCTTCCCTGCCTGAAGGATGGCAAGGATGGGACAGGGTGGAGGTGGCACAGGAGCAAGTTAGAGGCTCTGTCCTACCTGGGCAAGTCCCTTCCCTCTCTGAGCTTCTGCTTCCCCCTCTTTATCATGAAGGCAATGCCACCGGCTCTGTCCACCTTGCAGGGATGCAGAGGGTAGGGAGTAAAATCTGGAAGCATGATGATGACTTGCAGAATGGACATTTGTTGACTTTTCACCCTCTCACAATAAATTCCATCTTTCCTAGTGACAGGAACTTGATTTCCTTTGGGTGATTACCTCTCTCCTATTGGAGGTAGTCTTGCTACTGTCAATCAAGATGCCCACCCTCTCCTGCTTGGTGGGTGTGCACATGAGCTCAGCTCAACCAATCAGACTCTTTCCTGGGACTTGAGTAGACACAGATGATAGAAGAAAAGGAGAACAGCTGGATCTGTTTCTTCCTAGTGGGGACAGCCTGATACCTCCTCCCCCGTACGCACACTCAGGCATCTGACTCCTACAGCTCCTGTAAGTGCTTTCTGAGGTTTTGCCTTGTTTTCCCAACTAGACCATCAGCTCCTTGACAGCAGGGATGACATCCTACAGTACTCCTGGATTTCCCTTTCCCTTGGCCAGGCCTGTGAAGCAGTGACACAGGGGAAGTTTCCTTGTCAAGAAGAGCTGACTTGCAGTCCCAGCTCTTGCAACACCAAGCTGTGTTGCTTTGGGCAAGTGCCTTAAGCTCTCAGGATTTGTTTCCTCATCGCTAACTACTTCATAGAGCTATTCTGAGGATCAAATGGGAAAACATAATAAATCACCAGATGCACTAACAGGGGTTATCACTATTATCACCAATATTACTGACACTCAAGCCTGAAGGCAAATGAATGGCTTTAGTTGCAAAGTGGATTTTGTTATTTTCCAGGGGATCATTGGTATCAGGGCAGATATTAAGCAGAACCTCAAACTCATAGAGAAGGATCTTTTAGATCTGGCAACTCAGATTCCCCTGACAACTTTTCAGCACCTACTACGTGCCACCAACTACATGGGGTGCTTTCAAGTAAGTTTTCAGGAAACTTGAAGGTTCAAGGAATGAATAAATCCCCTTCAGTTTCAGATTTTTTTTTTTTTCAAGAATCGGGAGTGTGGCAGAGATCCCACTCTTTAAATGGGGTGGTTTTCACCTGTTTTATTGATGGAACTCCTTAATTCTCAGGCTGTTATGGTGGGCCCTTAAAACTCAAGGATGCCTCAAATTCTGGCCACGTTTTAGTGCTCCTTTGGGCTGGGGAGCACCAATAAGGTGTGTATTCATTTCCTAGAGAATGTAAAACAAAAGGCCACAAACTGGGTGACTTCAAACAACAGAAATTTATTCTCTCACAGTTACAGACACTAGAAATCCAAAATCAAAGCGTCAACAGGGCCACACTCCCTCTGAAGGCTCTAGGGCAGACTCCCTCCTGGCCTCTTCCTAACTCCTGGTGGCCCCAGACATTCCTTGGCCTGTGGCAGCATCATTCACATCTCTGCCTCTGTCTTCACCTGGTCTCCTCACTCTGTGTCCCCGTCTTCCCATGATGTTCTCTTTGTGTCTGTGTCTTTTTGCCTTTTCTGATAAGGACACCTGTCACCTTGGATCAGGGTCCACCTTAATCCAGTATGACCTCATCGTAACTTGATTGCATCTGCAAAGACCCTGTTTCTAAATAAGCCCACTCCATGGCCCTACTGTACACTTCTCTATCCTGATTCAGGCATTGTTTCCTCCCCTTGTCCTTCTGGGCTTAGAGGTGGCAACAGCTCCACTGTCACCTCTCAGGGTTCCCTGCACCCTGCCTGCATCTTTACAAATAGTGCCTCTTTGAAGCCCTCCCCCGGTTATCCTAACTCCTGTCTGCTGCTGAGGCCCTGACTGCTAAACTGACCATCACATCGCCAGCCCACTCTGGACCCTGTCGTCTTCCATCAGCCCCCAAGATTGGGGCACCCCCTCTACCTCCATCAGAGAGGTGGCTGTGAAATATGCTCCACAGGGTGAGGGAGAGGACTTGGGGAGGGACACGGCCCTTCACCCCTTCCTGGCTTTTCAAGAGAGCCCACTCTGTGAGTAGCTGATAACCATTCATCTTTCCCATCAAGATTCTGGAAGCATCTCTGGCACAGTGAGTGCTGGTGGAGGGAGTGGGGGGAGCTGAGCTGGGGGCGGGCTAGGCAAAGGGCTAAAGCTTGCAGCAAACCCTCACCTAATCCTTTCATTACCCTGGGGAATTCTGTTTCCAGGAGATCATAAAATACCTAATTTAGGAGGAAATGGTGAAAAAAGATGTCCCTTCACCACGAGCACTTTGCAGTGGTTGGTCCTTACCATGAGTGGTGGAGGATTTAAAAGATTGCTGACATTTTCTATTATGTATCTTTTCATTAGCGGTAACTATCACTTTAAACAAATTGTTTCAGGGCCTGGAATGTAGCAATAACTGATCTAATTAGTGTAGGCTGTAATTTAGGAAGGTTCATTATGTCACAGACATTATGACTCCTGGGCACTACAAAAGGGCTCGTTTTTAGCCCTTGAAATGATTTTCTCATGAACGCACATGATGTCACCCAACTAGCATGAAGGCCTTAGGGTGATTTGATGCATATGAGACTCCAGCTTTCTTGAGGGCTAGATTTTGAGTCAGAGATAAACAAGTGAACAGACAGCTTCCTAGATTTACTTCCTGTTAAAGGAAAACCCAGTGCTGACTAAAGCAACACAGGACCCTTGAACTCCATTATCCAATGTCAAATAAGTCACTCAAGGCAAATGTGACATTAAATGATAACTAAGAATTTGTGCTAAGTGTGTGAGATCCATGGAGCCAGAAGGTCTGAGAAGTGGCTGGCTTTGAGGTTTTTCTGTGGTTTTTTTTTTTTTACCTTCTTTTGTGCCCTCTCTCCCCCCAAATAGAAGCACACCTGCGATATCCATATTCACAAAGATAAACATTCAACTTAACTGCCAGCTTGTAAGTGGGTGTGGCAGAGGCTAGCTGGTTGCTCTCCACTGACATTTTCCCATCTTCCTCCTGGGCACCCCGCTAGACTACATTTCCCAGGCTTCCTTGCCATTTGAATGGTCATGTGACTCAGTTCTAACCAATGGCGTGTGGGCAGAACTGGTGTGCCTTACTGCCAGGTTTGGCCCATCGATCCTCATCTGTGTCAGAATGCAGAATGAGCAGGGGATCAGGGTCCTCCTACCCACTGTCAGTGGGGTAGAGATGTGAATGTAGAAACGTTTTTGTGCTAAACCACCAAGTTTGTTGGGCTGTATTTAACAGCGTGGTGACGCCTTGACTAATACGTGGGATAATACACACATGGGCACACACACACACAAATCAACTGCAAAACAACAAACAAAAGAGCAGGATTATTTTTTTAGTAATAATGACTATCTGATTCACCGGATCATCAAGGCTGGGTTCCTGATACCTCGCTTAATTATTCCTTGGGTCTTCAGTGTGAAGTGAATACCAGTTCTTAAAAACTACAAGAAAAATTTTTTAAATTCAATTTTGCACTTTTCTGCTCCTTAGAAGGGGAATGGGTTGGCTCTGTGGTTGGAAAAATAGTTTTCTACAGCAGTGATCAGTTTCTCCTGGTTAGTAAACCATCAGTGAAGTGAAAGGTGGATTCACTTTCTTTGATTTCTAACAAACTCAAGCTAGCATTTGGTAAAATAAAAAATCTTTCTAGAAAAAGCTCCACATAATCTCCAGGTCTGACTGTGCCCAAAGCAATTAATAAAGGACTTTGTGATATAGTGAGCATTGAGAACAAATGGTTGAATAAATGAATGAATGAGGTAGAAATTAAATTAATTAGATACCAAACACACATCTATTAACATCTGTTAAAATTTAGAGCACTCATAGTCATTTGTGTGCCATAAAATATATCCACCACATCTTAGTTATGTTTTTTCCCAATGACACCGCTACTGATATCTAACATTAATATTGAGGCACTATTTAGAGTGTCTACACTTAAGAAACTGGCTCAGGTGAAGGCTGGAGACCATAGGATGGATCTGCATTTTTAAGTACAAAAAATGAGGGTCATTGCAGGGGGGCGGGAAATATATGTGACGGGGAACGGCAACGGTCATAAGATCCACCCTCTTAGCCACATTTCATTCCCCAGGATAAAGATACAATAACCACGTTGTCATTTTAAATATAACTACCATGTAATTTGCCCACTTATCTATCTTTGCATCTAACACTTTTTGATTTTGCTATTAGTGCTGGAGAGGACATTTGCTCATTTATAACCAGTGATGCAGGGGGCAAAAAAACCTTACTGATCCTTTGTGGTCTACACAGGGAGCCCAACAACTTCACTCCCCTTCTCAGGGCTGGCATCACTGAAGGATGGAGCAGGGACAAAGAGGCCCAGTTTCTTGCAGGTGCCTTTCCCCAGCCCCTGTGACAAGGCAACAGCACCAGCCGTGGTGGCTTTTCAGAAGTCCATGGTGTTCTCCATTAAATCTGTGCTTCCAGCCACCCCACCACCCGCAGCTGAGAACTCTGGGGCTTCACTCTCTGTGGTTTGTGTTATAAAAGCAGTTGGTTTCTTTTTCAGTTTTCTAAATATATTTTTTTTAAAGAATTACAGAAACATATCTCTTTCCTAAACTTCCAGCAGACATTGTGAATACAGGTGAGCACATGAGTAAAAACATGTTAAATCTGACCCAGAAGAAAAACAGGGAATTGAAATTCTGGAGTCCTAACTAGGTCTGGGTCACATGTGTTCCCTGAACCAATCACTGGGGCTAGAGGGCTGCAGTGTTTTGATTGGCTAGGCCTGGGTCACATGTCCATCCCTTGAGCTAAGAGTTGAGCCAGTTCCTCCAAACCAAATGGGTGGAGAGTGGAGTAGGGATGGTTTCTCAGGGTGAAGCAAGATGCTGCCATCAACAGGAAGGGCGCATGGATGCTGGGTAGGTAAAAAGCAGATATCAATTATACCCACATTCAGATGAGAAACCTAAGGGAAAAATTCTAGTGATTGTCTAAGATCAAACAGCTGGGAAGAGTGATAGGAAGAACCTTCCATCCCTGCTTCCTTCCCATCACCCCAATGCTAGCACAGGACAGAATGCCCATGGGGCAGCTGTTTTGGGTGCAATAACCCCCAAATTGCCAGCAATTGTGGCTAATTATAACCTCAGAGGAACCATGTTCCCTAATGCATCAACCATAAACCCATCAGTTGTCCAAAGCTGCAGAGGGATTTATAAAAGGCCATAATTCTAATTAATAATTGGTCTGCCGCCAACTTAAGTGGTTTGGTGTGGTTAACTGTAAGTATATTTTTAATGTAGGGAACTTACTCCCATCAGCTGTCTTCTCTTCTGAAAATATGGCCAAGTAAAAGGCTGAGATTTCACAAGCGGACAGAATCCTTTTGCATTAGCTGGCCAGCCAAGTTTATTTCCAACATCTGGCTCCAGAGGATGAGACCCATTTTCCATGGAATAAATGTTGAGGGAGAATCCCACAGATGGGGCTGTTCCTTTGGAACTTTATTTTGCTCCAGTCTTGCCTATGCAAATGTTGTGAGGCTCACAGACTCAGCGGCCAGGTTTGGAGGAAACCTCCTGGGTGACATTCCCTGGGTGACCATGTTGCCTGTTGATGGAGGTACTGAGCTCCTTGGTGCTTCTTTATGCAAAAGTGTTTCTTGCAGAAGTAACTTTGGGGACGCATTTGTGCCTTGGTTTATTAAGTTGGTGTGATGCTCCCAGGATGTAGCTTGGTTAGGTGCTTTTCTGTCTGCCAGTTAACCTACTTGGCACCCTATAATTGGGACTAAAACAAGTCCTCCTTTCCTTACGGAGCAATGGCAGTAACAGGCTTCGCCGGTCTTGCTCTTGGTAATGCCTCCAAAATATCCTCAAGAATGCTTTTCTGGACCAGTTGCAAATCAGAATTCCTCCAGCTGATTGTGATTTTAAAAATATGAGTTATTGAAATATTTAATTTGGTCCAAAGCTCGCATCAGCTGCTAGATCTGATAGACTGAAACAAAAGAGAAAAAATTTTAAATCCTCCTAGGAGTTTTCCAGACTTTCTCTGCTTTTGCCAGGCTGTGATCTAATCCTAGAAACTTCTTCAGGACTGTTTGGGCCGAGTTGGAGTTATTTAAGGCAGTCTGGCTGAGCACTTTGTTAGTGGCACTCAACGCCTATCAATAATCAGATACATAGGCCCTGGACACTTGTATTCAAAGAGCAGCTGTACTTTATGATCTCAAGATTGTTTAATCTGCCCTATAAACATTTGGAAGTTTCAGGACAGCTCTTTACATAGGGAGAATAGGGCCATTTGGGGGAGACTCAATTCTAATAGATCATTTCTCTAAATCTGAACTGGCTTTGTAAAGATGTTAAGCCCATTATACATCTTTCCTAAAACATCCAGCTGTTTCTTCTAACTGATTCCAGAGAACCCAGACAGAATCAGATATGCTCCAAGACAAAAGAATCCAGCATTGTTGAAAAACAAAAATAGCCCCTCCCCCACCCCCACCTGAGGGGTGTCTTCCTGTGACTCCTGGCACAGTGAGGTGTCCGTCACACCTCACACCTGGCATGGGGTGCTGTCAGCAGGGATGGGGATGCCTCTTCCTGGGGCTGACTCGCCCAGCACCCCATTCTGCCCACTCTTGCTCGTCTGCCGTCAGACCCAGATGCAAAACAGATTACAGTTTCTGTTATTTTTTAAGAGCGGAGATAAAAGCACTTGCATCTCTTCAGCATTCCCCTGCAGTGAAACCAAGCTTGGTAAAGGGAACCAACGAGGAAAATGCAACCCCAAGAGTAGGTGCCTGACAGCTCATTTTAGAGGGTGGCAGCTCTGGAGAGCTGGAAACTTCTGGTGTGTGGAGATGAAGCTCATCTGGAGCTAGAAAACACACACAGCTGAGCAGGCTGCCAGTGCTGAGGGGAAGGCTCTGGACTTCCTAGCTTACTGTGGTCTCCCAAGGAGAATATTCCAAAGGCAAGGACTTTATTTGAATACCATGTGCTGTCATAAGCCCTCACTTTGCTGAATGATTCACTTAATACTTTCCAGCATGTGCCAGTTTGAATGTATTGTGTCCCCCAAAAGCCATTATCTTTGATGTAGTCTTGTGGGGCAGACGTTTTGGTGCTGGTTAGATTTGCTTGGAATGTGCCCCACCCAGCTGTGGGTGATGACTCTGATGAGATATTCCCATGGAGGCGTGGCCCCGCCCATTCAGGGTGGGCCTTGATCAGTGGAGCCATATAAATGAGCTGACTCAAAGAGAAGGAACTCAGTGCAGCTGTGAGGGACGTTTTGAAGAGGAGCAAGCTTGCTAGAGAGGAACGTCCTGGGAGAAAGCCATTTTGAAACCAGAACTTTGGAGCAGACGCCAGCCACGTGCCTTCCCAGCTAACAGAGGTTTTCTGGACACCATCGGCCATCCTCCAGTGAAGGTACCCGCTTGCTGATGTGTTACCTTGGACACTTTATGGCCTTAAGACTGAAACTGTGTAGCCAAATAAACCCCCTTTTTATAAAAGCCAATCCATCTCTGGTGTTTTGCATTCCACAGCATTAGCAAACTAGAACACAGCAATTTTGAGCCAAGATCAGAAAAATACCTGCAAAAAGATGATAGTATACCCAGAACAATGATTTTGCACATTTGTGGTGCCATCTACTTGGACAAGTGATTCCATACCCATTCCTGCATGTTCCCTTCAATAAAGCTGCCCAAAAGGCAGGACAATGAGTGGCATCTCCATTTTATGGATGTACAAACTGACTCACAGAGTTTAAATGGCTGTAAGAAAGACCCTGGGACTGAGACGCACGTCAGGATTGGGCTTACTCCAGGTCACCAAGGTCGTCTTGCTTGCCCTACCACTTTACTAAGTAGCTGCATGACCTTGGGTAAATACCTTACTTCATAGATTTCTGTAAATTGGGGATAACAACCATACTCTCCTCTAGGGTTGTTGCAAGTGGTAAACTGGATAATCGTGTGTAACATCTTAGGATAGACCCAGGTATGTAGTAAGCACTCAGTAAATGCTAACTTTTTGATGGTGATGATGATGATGATGATGATGATGATGATGGCAATGATGATTTTACAATATACATTTATATATGTTTTTAGAAAAAATTAAGTGTAAAACTTGTCCATCTCAATTTTGAATAAGATAAAAGAAAGTTGTGACTAGATATGATATTATGGGCCTTTGATTTCTCCCCAATGACAAATAACTAAAAGGTTCAGAACATGATCCACTTTCCATTTTGGAATGGTCATATGTGAAAGGTTTTGATTCAGGTGTCAGAAAATTCCTCTTCTATTCACCTTTGAATATACAGCCCTGATACCCCATCCCTGGCCCATAAAAATTCCCATAGCTAATCCTCATTCTCTCTCTTTTTTCCTGGTATATGTTCATATAGAGACTTTACATGAAGAAAATTGAATTAAAATTGCAAAATACGTATGTAAACAAGATGTATTAGTTATATGTAATTGAAAGAAGTTGACTCTTTAAAATAATTTTTAACCAAAGCTTTTCATAATCAAATGTTTTAAAGCAAATATATATGTCCGTGGTTCTTTTTCAAACCTCTATATTGGTGATGATAACCTAGAACATAAAACTTTATTGTGAAAAAAATTTCCATTCTAGCCGAATGGGAATGACCATTTGATATAGAAGAGGGCTGAATTTCAAGATGTAAAGAACCTAAATTCCTGAATCACTGCATGGAGGAAAGCACTCCCCCAAATGATACTAACTGAGAATGCCTAATTTGGATTATGAATAAGAAACATATATTTTACTAAGCCACTGAAATTTGGGGGCTTTGGTCTGTCTCTCACTAAGGCAGGCCCCAACTGTGGCAAACTCTAAAGCAGTGATTTAGCCAAGGCCACCCAGCTAATTCGGGGTTCAACCTGTTAGCCAAAGCTCTCACCATTAAAAGCCCATTAAATGATGCTGTCTACCAGGGCCTGAAGTGTAACAGGCTCTCCAAAGTCTAATGGATGGGTGGATGGATGGATGGATGGATGGATGGATGGATGGATGGATGGATCAATGGGTGGGTGGATGGATGAATGGATGGATGGATGAGTGGATGGACAGGCAGATGAACAGATGGATGGGTAAGTAGGTGGGTGCGGAAGTTAGTAGGTGGTTGATGGATAGGTGGTGGTGGCTAGGTGGCTGGGTGGCTAGGTAGTTGGATGGTTGGGTAGATGAGCTATATTCTCTATGGTCATTCATCTGCTAAATTGTCTTCAGAGGAGGGACCAGAAAGGATTTGTTTCTCCTGGTGAAGAGCTCATTAGCCCTGAGCTCTCAGAGAGCTGGGCTGGGATCTGAGGCCTGAGCCAGGTCAGTTGGATGCACGTGGGAATCTCTAGGGAAATGGTCCACACTTCAGACTCACAGAGATTCAGCTTCAGTCTCCCAGTGGCCTCACAGCAACTCAAGACAAGACTGAACATAACCAAGTCCGGACAACCGAGGGTGAATCTCTGGTCTTATGCTACAGCACAAGGAATTTCCCCTTGATTCACCAGATGGGAGTGGGCCAAATAAGAATACATTGTATTTTTTCAAGAAATAGAGGGCATTTCAGCCAGCTGGGGCTGACCCCATCCCACTAGCCACTTGCTTATCTCCCCAAGTGCCAGTTCACTGGATCTGCCCAGGGCCCTCACGGGGCTGCAGGGCTGCGGGGCTGCGGGGCTGCGGGGCTGCGGGGCTGCACTCCACGGGCTTGGCTGGGCTCCCTCCCTCCCAGGGATGGAGCAGCCTCTCTCTGCCTCTGGCAAGCAGGCCCTTTAAGTGTGTCTTTATGTCCTTATCAGTGCTCCACGGCAGGCCCAGGTGCCAGGCCTCATTCACTCAATTACCATCTTCGGACACAATACTCTCTCCCGAAAGCCTGCACTGGGCGCAGATAGAGACACTTTCATGGCAAGGGTTCAGAGCTAAATCCTCTTTTGATACTGTCAGAAACTCCCTGCCAAGCTGACACTATATGTTAGAGGGGAAAGAGCTCACCGGCGCAGAAAGCTGAAATTAAATTAAACAGGATATTAATACCTAGTGGTTACGGAAATGATATTTCCTTTTTTTGATTCCCCCCTCTCTCTGTGCTGAAGCCAAAAATGCATCCCAGCTTGGCTGAGCCTGCTGGGCCCCTGGAATTTCCAAAGAAAAACACCCAGAGAAGAGACTTCAGTGTGGTTCCTTCCCCAGCCCTGGCCCAGCCCCTTCCCTTCCCTCTATTTCACTGAAATGCAGACTGGTTAATCCTTCTGAAGTGCAAAGAAATTAGGAGTGGTGGTTTTTTTTCCTTCTCTATTTTCTAAGTTTTAAAAATTGGGGCCACTTTTTTTTTTCTTAATAATAGAAACTGCATTTATATGAAAAAAAGAATGGCAAAACTCATTCTGCTGTCTCTGTGAGCCGGTGGCCCTGTGACGTCTCTCTATCAAATGCCTGGCTATGGATCATCATGCCGAATAACGTCTCCATTATTACTGAGTCATTATGGGATGATGTCCATTCTCTGCTTTCCCCGTGCAGCCCCGTGGGAAGCATTTTGTATGACTCGTCTCATTGAATTCTTACAAGAGCCCCATAAGATAGGTAACTATTATCACCCCCATTTTTAAAATAAGGAAACTAAGGTCCAGGAAGGTGAAATGACCCATCCAAGGGCACGCAGCCCACAGGTAGCAGGACCAGATTCCATCCATGCCAGAGCCATGTGCTGGCTCTGCCAGGGATCGCGCTTCCCGGGATGAAGCACAGGAACTGGCAAGATAAGACCTTCTTATGCTCCAGGCCCTCCGGGGGTTTGTATCAATGCCCCAAACACAACCCACATCAGAATACTATTCAGCAACAAAAAGGAACGGACTCCAGATGCGTGCTACGGCATGGATGAACCTCAGAAGCATTATGCTCGGTGAAAGAAGCCGGACACAAGAGACCACACACTGTGTGGTTGCATTTTTATGGAATATCCAGGAAAGGCAAAGCCATGAAGACAGCAGATCAGTGGTTGCCTGGGGGTGGCTGCAGAGGGGTTCTGGGATTAACGGTAAATGTGCATGAAGGATCATATTGGGGCAGTGAAAATGCTCTAAAAGATTTATGGTGATGGTTGCATGACTTGGGAAATTTACTCAAAAATCATTGACTGGTACACTGGAAAAGGGTAAATTATGTGATATGCAAAATATGCTTTGATAAAATTATTTTTTAAAATACATCCAAATTCTCACACAGCCTGCAAGGCCTCTAGACGTTGCCCTCCAGATGCCTCTCTGATTGCTTTTACCTCACTCTTACCCCCTTGCTCACTTCACTCCAGCCACTCTGGCTCCCCCCCCTGGTCCCTGAACACACCAGCACTCATGTCTCAGGGCCTTTGCACCGACTGTGTCCTGTCCCTGGAATCAGGTTCCTCCAGGCATCCACGTGGCTCACCCACTCCATCCAGATCTCTGCTTAAATGTCACCAAATCAGAGGGCCCTTCCTTGACTCCTGTCTAAAATAGCCCCCCACCTAGTCCCTCAGTCCCTTTAATCTACTTCATTTTTCTTCTCAGCACACGTCGTGCCTCCTCACCTGTTATTTATTTGCTTACTGTCTTCCTCCCCACATAGAAATGTCAACTCCATGAGAGCAAGGGCGTTGTATTTGTCCCCAGCTGTATCTCCAGTGCCTAGAGCAGTGTCTGGTCCATAATGGCTATTCTGTATAACTTTGTTGAATGAAGGAATGAACCACTGATTAAGAAAGTAGATCCAAATTCTTCAGGAAGTAGCTGCATCAGTGTTGGGAAAAGAAACTCCTTTCCCCCACCTCCCTCCCTCCCTAATCTTCTGGCCTCTGTGTTGCTGGGTGGACATGTCCAGTCGCTTTCTCCCTCATTCCCCATCTTGATCAAAGTCTCAAGGGAATCGAGGACCTCAGCCTCCTGGAGAGGGTTCCCATCTACACTGCAGAGAGGTCTGCCTTTCTGATGGGCCTGGGCACAAATTCCTGGGCAATGATTGATAAATGCACTATCATCCTCTCCAACAAAGACCCTTTTGCTCAGACCTTGAGCTGAGGGGTCCACAGCTTCCCCAGGCCCATCCCTATCCTGGAGGCCATCCCACCACAGGGAAGGAAGCTGCTGTTCCTGCCAGCTCCTGGAGAGCTCCTGGCTGCCCCCTGATGTCCCTGCCTTCTCAGAACACTGAGAAATGAGCCCAGCTGAAGCAGAGCTTGCAGCTCCTAGGTCACCCTCATAAATCACATCAAGATGCAGACAGACCTTAGAGAGGACCTAAAAATGCCCAGCACTTTCCAGCGTGGGTTCCCCAAGATGCTCTGTCAAAAGTGGACTTGGAGGTTGGACAGATCCCTGAAACGCTGAATATCTAAAGGCTCTGAAAAGTCCTGCAAAGGAACCTGATTTGACTTTGTTTATCCTAGTCTTTCCCAAAGAGATTTCACCACATAACTCTTCTTCCCTCTTCCCTTGTCCCACTGAACTCAACTCTATATTCTTAGAGCCACGAAGCAAACTTTGAGAAATGCCAGGTCCAGGCCAAGCCTTCCTTTCACAGTTGAGAAACCTGAGGCCCAGTCAGGGAAAGAAACTTCTCCAAGGTCACGTGGTGTGATTGCAGCGGAGCTGAGACTAGAAGCCAGACTTCCCGGCTCCCAATCCCTTCTTTCCATTAACAACCTTGATTTCTTTTTGAGGCCCAGTAGGTACAAGACTGGGCTAGGAGCAGAAGAATTTAAGTATGCCCTGTTTCCCAGAGTTCACCCTTGAGAGTGAATGGAAATGGGAAAAGAGAAACATGCATCTTCTTTGCATTGCTGAGGCCTCTCTGACTGACTAGCATTTATTGAGCACTTACTGGATGGGAGGCACTGTGCTGACTGCTTTACATGCATCAACCCTTTCCACCAACACTGTCCCAGCAAGGGAGCCCCAATTAGCAGACCCCGAGGCTTGGCGAGGCTAACTGGCTTATCCAGGGCCACATGGCTAGGAAGGCCTGGAGCCTGGACTTACACTCAAGCTGTCTGACTTCAGAGTCCACATTCTCAGCCTCCATCTGTCTGACCAGCTGCCTCTCACCAGGCCCCACTGGAGGCTTCCTGCCCTCCCACCCCCCACCCCATCGAAATAAAGAGCTTTGCAAATACCCCTTGGTGAGCTCTTCCCAAGGTCTGCAAATGACCAGTAAGGGAAGCTGCCACTTTCATTTACTTAACATCCTTTAATGTCGCTGAGAAAATAGGGATCAGGGGAAAGTCAACTGATCTGGGGAAGAGTTTGGGCTTGTTCTGAAGATCCCCCTATCCACAGCTGGTGGCTGTGTGGCTTTTAACTAATCAAAGGTAGAGGAGGTGGAGGAAAGAAAACTCTTCCTCGGCTTCCACATCTGTAAGTTTGCTCTCCATGTTTGTTTTCTCTAGTCTAGTAAAAGGAACTTCCCTGACAACCTCCTGGCATGGAACCCTGCGGAACGGAGACCAGCAGAAAGATTGCTCCCCCATAAATCAGTACAGTTCAGTCTAACAAGTAATTATGTGATTGCAACAAGCTCCGTCAGGCGGGGCAGACTGCGGCCTGCAGCGGCTCTGCTCGTGCAGCACTTAGCCCCGGCATCAGATGGTTTATATTTGTCGTGCATGTTTTTTTCAAACAAAAATAAAGCATCAAAACTCTTGAAAAAAATAAATAAATAAAGTCCAACCAAAAGTAACAGATGGAAAAGAAGGAGCAGAAGTAACTATTTGCTTAAGAAGAAGAGAGGGGAGACCGCCTTCCCGCCCAGCCTCACCCCACGCCTCTTGGGCTGCCTGCAGCCTCCCCAGTCCCACGTTTGCCCAACTCACCCTAACTCGTCTCACCCCAATCCCTACCCTGTCGGATGCTACCTTTGTTTAAAATTTTGATGTTTGGTCCATCATGGATTTTTGGCATTAATCTGTATTTTTTTTTTTTTTTCAGATATGACCTGAAAACTTATTTATCTTGATGATGGAGGTTTGGGGCTCCCTCCCTTAAATTTTGCCTCACTTGCCTCACCCGAGACCTAGCCCTGGCTGAATGAATGGATCTGTCACAAGACAGCCAAATCACTGAGCATGTATGGAGTGTGGCCATGTTCAGGGCTCGGGTTTCCTGCAGGCGAGGGAGATGGGAAAGGACGGTGGCAGAGGTGGGCCACTGTATCCCCTTACTCCTTAAACCTCACGGAGCCCAGGTGGCCCGCAGGAAAATTAGCCCCCCTGGGGACTAATACCCCTTGTGCAGGAGAGTGACAGGTAAGAACATACAGCAGAACAAAACTATGTATATTGAGCTGTTTCTGTGTGCTTTGCACGGTTCTAAGTATTTTGTGTTTTTCCTTATTAGTCTTACAGTCACTCTAGAATTAAGTACTGTGAGGCTGCACCACATGAAGTTGCCATGAATCACCTGTTTCTGAGCCTCCCTGATGGCGATTTCATGTGGTGTGGCCTCATGTCATTACCCCCATTGCATTGATGAGGAAGTGGAGGGTGAAGTAACTTGCCCACAGTCCTGAGGTGATGGTGCCAGGATACCAACCCAGGCGGTTTGTGATCAGCCCCCGCTCGTAATCATTCGCCTCCCCTCCACCCTGTGCACCCCTCCACCCCCGCCAGTGGCAGTCCTACCCAGGGTCGGGTTGGTTTTGCAATGGGGGGACATACGAGCTGACAGATGGAAGTTGAGGTGCCCCAGGATCCTGGGGCCAGTGTGGCACATTTAGGGCCACTGTGCTAGAAAGGGGCTCCCCTTTGCCTCCCCCAGGCAACCTGGGAGGAAGGGAGGTTTACAGGGGACTTACAGGCCCCTGAAACTGGGAGGTGATGGCGGACGTGGACACACCCATGATTCACTATGCACATGGCTCACGCCAGAGAGTGACCTCAGGGAACACAGACCATGTTTGCGCCCAGAGTCCAGCTGAGCTCTATAGTCCCCTGGCTCTCCTGAAATTGGTGGGAGAGGGACCCGGAACTGTTCCTAACTTGAAACTTCTACCACTAGCCACAAAATCTGCCAGCTCCTCTCCTAACTTTCCAGAGGTTTGCTGGACATGGGTAACTCCAGGCTGAGCCAAGGCTGAGCCACCGAACCACAGCCATCGAGTCCCTGAGCACCCACTGTGATGCCAACCCAGAGTTGAACAGGACCAGAGTCCAAACCATGGGTGCTCTTTTCATCATTATTAATTTTAACTCTGCCAGCTAGGTGGTGACAACCAGCCAAAGATCTTAGCTGCCACATACCCATCCAGGTGCAAGCTGGTGAGCACAAGATTGTTCAAACACTCCTTCCTTCTCTCCCCAGGGACATCTGGGCCCAAGAACTCTCACCTGATGCATTGCAGCCTCCCACCGACGACTCGCCACTGCTACCATTTCTGATTTAATAGTTAACACAAGGTCTCCGCCTGGAGCCCCAGAGAGCAGAGTCAAAATGAAGGAAAACTGCAAAGCTGCAATTACCCTTCCTTCTTCATTTTTCCTCTGTTTTGGCAGGCCGGTGACATAAGCAGGACTTAGGGAGTTAATAGTTGAGGCTCCTTCCCTGGTAGCACTCCCCGCGTCTATGTCTTTTGTGCCAGTTCAATAAAATAAATTTTGAATATCAATAAAGTACGTTCTATTTTTCTTGGCATGCCCCGGCCTCGCTCCATCCTTCTATTGCAGGAGTCATGCTACAGACAGATCACTTTTCCACCGTTCATTGATGTGGTGCCACGAGGGCTGCAGACGATTTGCTAAAATGCTCCAAAGGTATTCAAATTTCTTTAAAGAAGAAATTCAATTTATGTGCATTTATATTACAATGTCTGTCAGGAAGAAAGGTTATAATCACCAGCATATTTTAGATTTACATTTTCTTCTGTACATGAGGTAATGGTATTAGAGGGAACCTATGAAGCTTAGAGTTGCACGGGATGCATGGTCCTATTTTCACTGCCGCTGAGAGCATGTTTTTGAAGTTCTTGAAGAAAGCATATGTTAGCATATGTTAGGGAAATATCAAGAACAGGAGGCTGGGTGGCTGAGAGTTCAAAACATTTGTCTTTCCCCCTGGCCTCCCCATGTGGGGCACAGATAGGCTTTTCCTCAGAACCCCGGCTCCTCAGGAAGCCATTGGGGTTTCACCACCTGCCACAGACTCAGGACCAGAGTTCCATCCAAACAGGGGTGTCGCAAACACCCCACCATCCTCATTCTGGGAAAACCCAGAGCGCCAACTCCAGCTGGCTCCAGAGGGGACTGCTAACACACCCAGGCAGCCGGCCTCGGTTCTGGATGTTCTTCTGCCACTTGTAGCACCATCTCCTGGGAAAACGCTTCAAGCAGAGGTGCTTTTAGGGGTTGAATGTTGTCCCTGAGGAAAAACGCTGAAGTTCTAAGCCCTGGAACCTCAGCATGTGACCTTATTTGGAAACAGACTCCTTACAGATGGAATTAGGCCAGTTAAAATGTGGTGGGTCTTAATCCAATGTGACTGGGGTCCTTAGAAGAAGGGGCCACACAGAGAGACCTGGAGAAAGTGGCCACGGAATGACGTGGGGATCGAGTTATGCCACAACCCAAGGAGCGCCAAGGACTACCCGCTACCGCCGGAAGCCAGGAGAGAGGCACGGAGCAGACTCTTCCCTACAGACCTCGGAGGGAGTGTGGCCCTTCCCACACCGTGGCATGGGGCTCCCGGCTTCCAGAACTGTGGCACGATAAATCTCCGTTGTTTGAAGCCACCCAGCTCGTGGTACTTGGTCACGGCAGCCCTAGGAAACAAAGCGGGGTGCCCAGGAAGCTCCCACTTCTACTCTTTGACAGACCAATGGGCAAGTACCAACAAGACAGCTGATCTTGGCTTCATGGAAGCAAAAGGCTGGGAGTCCAAGATTTTTGTCCAAGGTCCAAAGCTGGCGAGAGGCAAACCCAGGATTCCAGCTGACGTGGTTCGATTCCACAGGCCACGGTGTTAACCCCCATGCCCGGGGCCATACAGACGGAGACCACCTTTAGATTTCCTGAGCCCTGCCCCCTAAACAAGGATCCACAGGAAGCCGAGCTGGCAGAGGTCCCTCAGCAACCCTGAGCAGGTCCAGCATTTTGCCTTCTGCTCCAAGGCAGAGACTCAGAGGCCTGGCCGCTCGCCTTCCAAATGTGGCGTTAAAAAGATTGAGGAGAGAGGGTGGGGTGGACACCATTTCCCCAGCTTCTTTTCCATGACTAACAGAATTTGTCTGATGAGTATTTCTACATGAATGTCACCACCTCGTATACTGATTTTCCCCATCTTAAAAAGTCATAACTATTAAGCATAGACTATTTAGGAAATATGGACAAGCTGGCAAAAAAAAAAAAAGGTAGGAAATTACAATCAACCATAATTCTATCTTCCTGAAGTAATCGTTGCTAATGTTGGTACTACCTTTCTATATATTTAATTCACATATACATCATCTGAATAACATATTTTATATAAAATATATTTTTCATAAAAGTAAAATCATACTAAATTTTTTTATTGATGTATCGGTTCACAAAAGATTATGAGCAGCTTTTTACATCATTGAATCATCTTCTACAACATAATTTCAATGGCTGCACAGCATTCTGCTCTGTCTATACCCTAAAGTATTTAACCATTCCCCTCTTCTTGGGCATTTAGATTATTCCCAATTTTTTACTAATATAATTAATGTCACAATGTACATTCGTGTAGCAAAATCTTTGCTCACATCCACAATTATTTACTTAGGAAAAATCCCTGACAGTGAAATTTGTGGGTCGTAGGATATGTATGTTTCTGAGACTTTGAGCAGAAAGGTTCTGGCACATACTGTCTCCCCCAGCAGCATGCAAAAGTCCAGGTTTCATTGACCCAAACCCGAACTTATTTATTTAATAACTCCCTAAGTTATTGCTCAACCTTTGGAGAAATAGAGGCAATGAATTTAGTGGGAGCTGGGCTCCTTCTGGGGAAACAGGAAAGAAACTTTAAAAACACTAATTTAGTTAATAAAGCAGTTGGGACCAAGCAGAGGGAAGTTCATGGCCTGTAAACAGGTGTTCACATGACTCCGTGAGCCATTCAGATGATCTCAGAGCTAAGGCTTGGGTCTCGAGATTTTATTATCTGATCATCCAGGAATCACTAAAACTTGGTAGGATGGAAACTCCTGGCTGGGATGCAACAGTGAAAGAGTAGGTCTTATTATGTTTTGTTTTTCTAAAAAAAAGAACAAACAGCCAATAGAAGAAGGTGGGCAGAATAACACTATATATATATATATATATATATATATATATATATATATTTCTCCTTCCAGAAATCCATAAACTTAACAGCAGACAAATGGGGAAGAGCATCTGGGTAGCAAAAAGGAAACACACATGGATGGCTTCAAACAACAAGCATTCATTATTTCTCTGGATGCCGTGGGGTGGACGGGCAGTTCCTTGCAGGTTTTGCTGGACTCAGTCCTGCCGCCAAATTCAGCTGAACTGGCAGGTCTGAGGTGGCCTCACTCACCGTCTGGTGGTCGGTGCTGGCTGTTGGCTGGGACAACACCTTGGGGCTTGCTCACCCTCCAGGAGGCTGTATTGGCTTCCTTATATGGTGGTCTACACTCCCAGAGGATCAGGGCAAGGCCTCCTACTGCCAAGGCTCTGAACCTGCCCAGCCTCTCTCCACCATGGTCCATCAGTCAAAGCAAGTCCAAGGCCAGCCCAGACTCGAGAGGGTCTGCGTGGGAGAAGCAGCAATGTCACATTGTAAGGGGCATGGGTACAGGGAGACCTGGTTTTATAATGCCAGCCTACTGCAGAAGAAAATGACAGCACTGAAGTCCAAAAAGATCTTGGCTAAAAGGCAATGCAGTTCCACAGGTTATGAGCATGAAGTCCAAAATGTTGGGTCAAAGAACAATGTGCACATGCTCAGGATGGGGAAGGTGAGAGTGCATGTGTCACGTAGATTTTGGGTGCGAGAACTCCTGCTTCCTTCTAATTCAAAGATTTAACGGTTTTAGCTCCTGGCCTGTGCAGGAGATGACCTGGAATTATTAGAAAAGGGGGCAGGAATGGGAGCAGAGAACCCAAGACCTACCCTGCCTCGCAAAGAAAAACTAACCAAGTGATGGTGAGTTAGTTCCATCCCTTCTCTGTGCTGAAGTCTGCTCAATCGTCAAATAGAAATAATGATATCTATTTTGTCGTGAATAGACAATGAGCTAATGTTTGTGAAAGTCATTTTTTAAAAGGAAAAACATTATTATGCATTGCTCCTTCCTTCTGCCCGGGCAATCCCTTTCATGTAAGCGCAGGCTTTTTTCTGGTGTCCGTTGTCCCTTTTCTTCCCATGTGCTGCCACCAACAATGGTCTTTGCTTTATCTGATTTCTCTCTGAAGTACAGCCAGGGGCCCCCAAAAGACTAAAGTGCTAAGTTTACCAGGATGCTTCCTGGTTCATTTTGATTTCAAAGTACACTACGGGCTCTTAATGCATGTTCAGCAGTATCAGTGACCACAGCAGAAACGGCCTGGCAGCTCTCCTTCCTTGCTAGTTTCTGTCAGTTTTCCTGTTCCTCCTGCAAGGGCTGAATATTCAGAGGCCCACAGCGGAACATTCCTCATGCCAGCCTCAATTTGCCAGTAGCCTTGCTGAGCCTTGGTCTCCTCGTCCATAAAGCTGTGGTGATGCAGGGCCAAGAGGCAGGCGAGGCAAGTGAAGCAGGTAAAGCAAACCAGGCTAGGCTCCCGTCTTCATGACCAGTTTTGGTATTTTGTCCGTCATGGATGTTTTCCATTAATTTTTATTTTTTAAGTTGCATTCAAATATTATTCTTGATTCCTGAGGTTTTTGGGCACCCCCTTAATTGTGTGCCTGAGATGAGTAGCTCACTCACCAGGGTCCCAGCCCTGGAGCAGAGTGCTGGGCTCAGGGGCCGTAGCTGGGATTAAATGAGGCAATGCATGCCAATCAGTGATTGTCACATAGTGAGGTCCCAGCGCTTGTGAGCTGTCATAATTACTGTGGTCCTCTCACCCATCCAACTGCCCAGACGAGGCTGGGAGAGGTTACATGGTCCACCCAAGGTCACCCAGCCACTAAACTCAGGTTGCCTGACTGCTGAGAGAAGGTATTGTCGTCCATCTCCCTCCATGGAGATGCCACAGGGGCGGGGGACGTGGATTGGGAGGGCGGGAAAGAGAGTCTGTCTTTCCCCAGGGTATACGGTGTTTTTCATTTCATCTGGCCATCCTCAGAAATGGGCCCTGTCCAGGGATAAGGGGGTGTCCCTCCCTCACAGCAGCCACTCATCATTCTCCCCCAGGTCTCCAGTCACCCGGGTCTGGAGTTTCTTGGGGCCATCGTGGCTTTTCTTGTTCATCCTCTGCTCTCCCACGAGGATGGGGGCCTCACACGTTCTCCCCGGTGCCTGGCCTGGTACAGAAGAGACACTCCAAGTGACTGACAGACTGAAAGAACACACAAGGGCGGCAATGAGAGAACAAAGTCAACTGAAGGCCTGGGTTCAAATCCAGCTTTGTCTTTTGAATATCAGGTTTCTCATCTGCAAAAGGGGGTCCATTATAGCATCTGTACCGTGGGTCCTCATAAGGAGTAAATGAGTGAAGCACTAGCACTGGCACGTAGTAAGCGCTCAACAACTAGTAATTTGGATTTTTTGTTTTTTTTTCCTTTCAAAGCCTTGAACTCAAAAGAAGTAGTCCAGGGTTTCTCCATTGTGAAAATTGTAGGATGTTTAGCAGCATCGCTGGCCTCTACCCACCAGGTGCCAGTAGCAACTCTCCTACCCCCAGTTGTGACAACCCAAATGTCTCCAGACATTTCTGGATGTCCCCTGAGCAGCAAAGTTGCTCCTGAAAATGGATGCTTCTTTTATGGTTCTTATTTTCTCAGTGCTCTCTGCAACATAAATACATTAGGGTTGGATAGGCAAATATTAGAATAACAATAAAAACAGTAACAACAAATCTGTTGCTAGAAGACATTAACCGTGCACCTATGTGGTTCCAGATCTGTGCTTCATGCCCTATGTCCATCTGTCCATCATCTCTAATCCTGACAGCATCCCTGCAGGGTAGCTACTATGAGCCCATTTTCCAGATGAGGAAACTGAGGTTCAGAGTGGTTGGATGACTTGCCAAAGACTGCATTCCAATGAGTAGCAGACCTGGAATTCTAACCAGGTGGGCCTGGCTCCAGAACATGCATCTTTCCAACCGTTCCATGTGCATGCCTTTCAAACACCCTTCCATCTGCATCCCAAACGCTGGTCGAATAGCCTCCACCTGATGATATAGCTCCCTGCCCCAACCCTGTCTCTGCCAAATGTTTAAGAATGAGAATATCCGAGAAAATGAGCTGGATTTCTAAAAACTTATATCCAAAGTGTCTGGAAGGCTCTTTCATGGGTGACTAAATTAAGAGAAAGTATGCTTAAACAGAAAGCACCCTGCCAAATTGAGTTCTTTTTCCCCATGTTGTTTTTGGATGAGGAACAGGGGCCTCCATGTAAGGTGAAAGCCAAGAGAGATCTGTCCCCAGAGCAGCGCTCAGGGTCTCCGGGGCCCAGCCCATGGGACTCTTCCTCTACATTTAATTTCTGAAGCTCCTTATAGAAAACATCTCCCCTTGAGCCATCCGGCACCATCTGGCCACCCCTTGGTAGGTTCTGGAACTCACCAGCAAAAACGAAGAGGAGCTGAGGCACCGAGAGTCTTGCCTCTGCTACCAGAACGTGGTCCCTGAACCAGCAGCACAGCACCACAGGGAGCTTGTTAGAAATTCATATTCCCAGCCCCCAGCTCCAGACTCCTGAATCAGAAACTCTGGGGGTAGGGCCCAGAAATCCACTTTCACAAGGCTTTCAGGGGGTTCTGATTGAGCTAAAGTTTGAGAACCGCTGGTCTTGTCCAATGCCAGCCTTCCGGAATTTCCTTCAATGTGCTTCACTTCTTGAGGGAGACAGCTCTCTCCAAGTTGGACCAGGATGAGGGATTTGGTAGTTATCTGGATCTTGGATGCAATAACACTGGGGAAGTTAGGGATGGAACAGAAAGGGCAAGGAGCCAAGGGAAGCACAGGGAGGACCGAGTCGGGGTAGATGCCCAGAAGTGCCATTGGTCCTGTCCGGTGAGCAAAGGACAGAAAATCAGAACAGAAAGGGACCAACATCCAGGCCACTTCTTTTTTTTAAATGCAATTTTATTGATATATATTCACATACCATATAATCCATCCAAAGTATACAATCAATGGCTCACAGTATCATCATATAGCTGTGCATTCATCACCACAATCAATTTTAGAACGTGTCCATTACTCCAAAAATAAAAAAAAGAACACCCAAAACATCCCATACTCCTTATACCCCCACTATTTTTTTGTCTTTATTACTCATCTGCCCATACACTGCATAAATGGAGTTTCAGTCACAAGGTTTTCACAGTCACATGGTCACACGATAAAAGCTGTATAGTTGAACAATCATCATCAAGAATCAAGGCTACTGGATATGGTTCAACAGTTTCAGGTATTTGCTTCTAGCTACTCTAATACACTAGAAACTAAAAAGAAATTTCTATATAGTGCATAAGAATAATAACGTCCAGAATGACCTCTTGACTCCATTTGAAATCTCTTAGCCACTGAAACTTAATTTTGCTTCGTTTCTTTTCCCCCTTTTGGTCAAGAAGGCATTGCCAATCCCATGATGCCAGGGCCAGGCTCATCCCTGGAAGTCATGTCCCACATTGCCAAGGAGATTTTCACCCCTGGGAGTCATGTCCCACATAGAGGGGAGGACAGTGAGTTTATCTGCAGAGTTGGCTTAGAGAGAGAGGCCACATCATTTCTTGCCTGAACTTCTGCAACAGACTCCTTCTTGGTTTCTGTGCCTTTGGTCCCGCCCAAATTGCTGTCAAAGGGAGCTTTTTAAGTTTCAAATCGGTCGTATAACTCCTTACAGAGGCTCCCCGTTGACCTGAAGCATAGCTCTGAAAGTCCTTAACCCAAGTCCTTCATGATCAGGCTCTGGCTTACCTCCCAGCCTTGTCTGCCCACCTAATGCCAAATGCCCCATGATACCAACCACTTCCAGTTCCCATAATGCATTGGTCTCCAAACTCCATAAGCCTTTCCTTCTTCCTGAGTTTATTCACCCACAGGCACGTCTTATTGGTATGTGCGCCCAAGAAGTCAACCCCAGAAGTCAATAGCAGTCTATATCCCTCTCCAATTCTGGTACAAAAGACATCCATTTGCTTTGACTCTTCTTGACCTTCAGGTTAGAAGAGAAAACCTTCAGCAATGTCTTGCCATTCAGTGATTGCCACCAGGAGCTGTTCAGAAGAAACCTGGCACCATGCGGCATACTCAGCCGATAATGAGCAAAATTTTGGGGTCCGATGCCTTGTACTGGAAGAAAAATTATTACCCTGCACCCCACCACTCCAGGCTCCTCTGATACATCACTAGAGTTTGTCTCTGTCTTCACTTTCCAAAGAATCCCTCACTATTGCAAGGTTGATTTTCCTAATTACCTCCAACATTGAGTCTCTGAGCAGCATTAACCTCACTGTCAAGAAGCTGCAGCCTATTTTCTAGAAATTTAAATTCAAAGGTTCCCTACCCCTACCCTTAACTCATGAATAAAGATGTTTGGCAATTATCGTGCAACTTGCTTTAAAATTTAGCCAGCATCTTGTTCTGAGAGCACTCATTTTCCATTGCCAATGGTTCTCCACAATCTAACCTGACTCCAAGATGACTTTTTCCAGCTTTGTAAACCACATTGAATGTGTGCTTTGCAGAGTCCCCTCGTTACAGCCCAAAGCAATAAGCTAAGCAACACTGCAGAGCGCCCAAGGCAAGAAACACACGTAGCTAGAGAGGACACAGTAGCCAGGAAGTTCCTTGAGCAGAGCTGTGTGGTGGGGGAGAAGGAGGAGAAGAAATAGAGAAGACCAAAGAGAGAGGAGGCGAGCAGCGGGGCCAGAACCATTCAGTGGCCAGGGGGAAGCCTGGGTCCTGGGCCAACTTCTGGTGAAATGACACATGTTTCTTTTCTGCTTTAAGTGATCGGTTTTTATTTTTAACATTGAAGATTAAAATTAAATGCATTACCATAGATCAGTTTACAGGGATTTCGTACATCTGTTTTGGAAATGTAAAACAAAACACAGTAACATCATTATATGTATTAGCAAAATTGGGGTAAAGTATCAGTGTCAGCCTGGGCTGCTTCCATGCTACCTCCACATTTCAGCATTCCTCGCCCTTGGTGGGGAAGACATTTGGCCTGGGCTGGCGGGGAGAGCTACCCTCCAGAAAAACGCAAGGAGGCACTGAGACACAGCCCAGATTTCCTGGTGGCCAAATACCAACTGCCAGCAATCTCCTCAACCACGAGGGAGGGGGCAACTGGGTAAAGGGTAGTTGTTGAAACTCAGCAGAGACCCCCATCCCCTGCCTGGTGTGATCTCCCTCCCACCCCCAGCCACTTGCTGGCCAAGAGTTTTATCCTGACCTCTGAGCTCCAGCCAGAAGGGAGAAGACTGGCAAGTCAGATTATTGCTTCAGTAATGAGCGAATGGTTTCTGGTTTGCTATTTGCACTGCTTTCTGTGAGAGAAAACAAGTCTTCCAACTGAAGTGCTCCAATTTCTACTATTTATCCAAGATTACACATATAATCCCATAATAAAACACTGTTCCTGCCCAGAAAACAGTGATTGCCTACAGATGTGCCCAAACCAAAACATCTGCA
The DNA here is from genome assembly GCF_015220235.1 of Choloepus didactylus. Classification (NCBI taxonomy): domain Eukaryota; kingdom Metazoa; phylum Chordata; class Mammalia; order Pilosa; family Megalonychidae; genus Choloepus; species Choloepus didactylus. Next base: position 9,605,301 of record NC_051328.1, on the reverse strand, counting down.
CATCCAAAATGGCCACTGGCGAGATATTTTATCTACTCTGGGTTGATGACCAAAACAGCTAATTAACTTCTGAAACTTTCAGGGTGGAAATCCCACAAGGGAATAAAGGGGAATGCTGATGACAAAGTGGCATCTCGGAGGCGCTGGCCCAGATGGAAGGCCATGCTGCGCCCGATTTCAAGTAACACCCTGCAGTCTGATGACGTTTGGCCCCGACGGCATGCCGTCACCAACACACGAAAATGAAATGCTTTCCTAATGGTGCCTGGCACAGCATCATAAAAATACCTCATCTGAATTTTTATTCAGCTGACAAATGATGTGCGTCCCTGCCTTTATCTGGAGGCTTTTATTAAATATCTCAGTGCAGCAAAGATTTCTTAATTTGCCCGTTTCTCTCGGTACCATTTAGAATGAGAGCTTAGAATAAGATGTCTACCTGCTCACAGCAAACCCCTGGAAATTGCCGGATCCCCAGGATCATAATCACGTAATCATCTCAGCTCTAGTTTGATTTGTCTCTCAATATACTGTTTAAAAATGTTACCCAATCACCAAACCCAACAAGCAGTCTGTTTATTATTACTTTTGATAGAAAGGCTCATAACATCTTACAATGTGAGTGCATTTTTTATTCCATTTGGCTACTAGACACTGAAACCATTTGGGACATTTATTAAAATGCATTCAGCGGCTCTTTAGGATGAGGTTAATGTGGGATTTATGCCTCTGTGGTGCGCCGTGCACAAAGCGGTGATAATGCTTGTTTAGTACTTAGTTCACGTATAAAATGGTCGGCTATAAAAATCGAAGGAATACAAAGATTGGCTAAAAAGAAAAAAAAAAGCACAGAATGGGGAGTGATTTCTTCAAGTTGGAGGCTTAGATAGGAGTCCAGACAAGGAGGAGAAATTTATTTTTAATGGAAGTTTTAATTTTCTGGTCACAGGAGATGGGCTGGGGGATGGGGACTCCTGGAAGCCAGGTTTTGATGATCCCAGGTCTGACAACCTGCCAAGGGGATTCCGTGCCACTCAGCTCAGACAAGAGCTGCTTCCTGCGTGGCCACACTTCCTCCTCATGTCTCCCTAACTCCTTTCTACCCCAAACTTGCGAGTGGGCCGGGGCACAGCCAGCCAGATGCCCAGGCACGGGCTCTGCTGGCGTCCAAACCTGATAGACCCAGCAAGTTGGGGATAAAAATTCCAAGCAATTTCCTAATGGCTGGCCAGGCATATCCGGGCAGCAAGGAGCACGCATGCTCCCTACACATGCTGGTGATGTGCTTGCTTCTGGGAGCGGAAGTGATCCCAAAAACCCCTGGAAGCCACCCAGTGCTGTCCCCAGGAAAATCTGCCCATTCAGGAGCTCTTCCCAGCCAGGGCAGCTGAAGGCCAGTGTCCTGCTTCCCTGCAGGAAAGGGGGGCTTTGGGGATCTGTGACTGGGAGGGGTCTTCCCTCCAGCTGCATCTTAGCTCATTTCACTGAGGCAGGGGGAGGCCCAGGGAAGAGCTCCAAACCCATTCTCCAGCTGCTGCTGCTGGCACATGGGGGGCTGGAGCTGATGCTCGCTGTTTCTCACCACGAGTGAGGCCAGGATGGAAGGAGGGGTCTCATAGGCCACCCTGCTTCCACCCTCACCACCTTCAATCCACCGCCCCCTGAGCAGTGGGGAACATCTTAAAATAGAAATCAAACCAAGACACTCTCTCACCTATTCAAACCCTCCCATGGCTCCCTGCTGCCCTCAGAAGTGCCATCACAGTCCTTCCCAGAGCCCCCAGGGCCCTGCACCATCTGGTTCCTGCCTCCTTCCACATTGCACCTCCCTCCCCTGTCACCTGGGTTCACTCTGCAGCAGCTGCCCCTCCTAAATGCCACATTCTGGACTCAGGGCCTTTGCACATACATGCTGGTCTCCCTGCCTGGCATGCAGTTGCTCCAGATCCTTGCACAGCTGCCTCCTTCTCGTTACGCAGAGCTCAGCTTGAATGTCACCTCCTCCTAGAGACCCTTCCAGTGACACCCGATGGAAAGGAGGCCCAGGTCACTAACTTTTAGAGCATCCTATTTTCGTTATTGGCAGAGCATTTAGTGGGATCTTTTTTCCCTTGTTTATTTATTGTTTTTGTTGTTGCTTATTCGGCCTCCCAGGAAATAAGCTCCTTGAGGTCAGGGGCCCCTGAGGACCCAGCTCCTCAAGTAGAGCTAGGCACACAGTAGGACCCAGTAAACAGCTGGAGAATGGATGGAGAGTAGCAGTTTCCCCCTGCGGGTGCTATGGCGAGCACTTTTAAAGCCTGCTCTCCATGAATCTGCATGACCACCCTGTCCTCTGGGTACCTTACTATCATTATACCCATTTTACAGATGAGGAACAGGTTCAGATAGGTGAAGCACTTACGCAAGATCACACACCCCAGCAAGAGGGCAGAGAAGACTCAAGCCAGGGCTATGTCTGACCCCAGAACTGACCTTCTTGGTCACTAAGCACCAGCACCTCTGGACGATGCCGTGTGCCCTGGAAAACCCCTGTAAAAGGCAAGTTGGACTGTTTCATAAAAGCTTCTGGGCAACTGGTCTTTGTACCACTCCCCTGCCTTCTCCACCCCTCAACGTGCCCAGATCCCTGGTCTTGCCAGTCGCCATGTGTAAACTGAGCTTCTGTGAGGCCCAACGAGGCTAATTTAAGAGAGCACATTCTCTTCCCTGCCCCTCGCTCTGTGACAACAGGGTTTAGGGCTTCTAGCAAACCCTGCCCTCCTCACCCCTAACCTCCTTGTTAGACCAGCCCCGGGGTTTCCTTGCCACACCTTCCGGACCACCCTCTTGTACACACACCTTGGCCCCTTCCCCACCTTCCTGTCCGTCCCGGGCACCCTCTCCCCCCACCCCCACCCTAAAGCCAATGACTTTCTCCCCCCTCCCCCCCGCCCCGTAACTCATGCAGCATAACCCCCAGCAGATCACAAATCTGGGGGAAGAGCTGCAAGCTGGACTGCCAATTAAAGTTTTGAAAATGGCTGGTCTGGCTTCTGCTGGCTTTCACTACGTGCCTGCAGCTCACTCGAGGAATTATTCTCGGGTCCCGCTTGCACTCCTGGCCCCACATCCCCACCATGTGTGTGTCAGACACGTCCAGGGCAGGGGGCTTTGCTTCGTTACACTGGATGACGAATGTTTCCACAGCTGCAAACAAAGCGCTTTTGCTAGAAAGTCGGGGCTGCCGGAGAAGGCTGGGAACTGTGCTGATGGTGTGTGAACGAGGAGAGGGCGGCAAGAAGGCAGGGGCATCCTCCAGACAGCAGCAGGGCCGGACCAAGACAGGCAAATAGAATGAGCCTCCGCTGGGATCTTACCAGGCAAGGAATTTAACTGGGAATATCCCAAGCAATGAAATTAAAATTGGCAAAGCCCCACTGTGTACACACCACTCTCAAAACCACACTGCAAGCTAGCAGGTACGGAGGGCTCGCTGTACGCCAGGTGTGCACCTCACTTGAGCCTCACAACGGCTCTCAGTTAGATGTTCTCATCATTATGAATGAGGACACTGAGGTTCAGGAAGACTAAGTAACTCGCGGAGGCTAGAAATGGGATTGGAGGGCCAAATAACAGTTGCCAGACTCTTAGCTTCTATGCTAAATGCACAATAGTATCTCTGGGTCCTTTTCTTTAAAAACAAAATAAAATAAAACAAAACACCAATGCCCACACCCCAGCTCAGACCAATCAAATTAGAATATCTGGCAGTGGCCCCCAGGCACTGGTAGTTTTCAGATGTTCCCCAGATGATTCTAATGTGCAACAGGGCTTGAGAGCCACAGCACAGAACCAGAGCAGTGGTTCTCAAAGTGTGGTTCCCTGGAACAGCAGCATTGCATTACCCGGGAATTTGTTAGAAATGCAAATGTCCTGGCCTGCACCCAGGCCTCCTGAATCAGAAACTTTGGCAAAGGTGCCCAGCAATGGGTGTCACAACAAGCCCTCCATGTCATACTGAAACATGCTCACGTTTGAGAACCATTGCTTTATCTAGACTATAAGCTCCATGAAGGCAGGGAGTTGTCATGTCTTGTTTGTCCCCAGATTCCTAGCATCCAGCATCGAAATACTTATAAAATGAATGAGAGAATGACTCCTCAAACATGATGTTGATGTTATTTCCAAAACCGCTAGAAAACTTGAGCTGGTATGGATTTAGATACTACTTTGCTAAGTTAGTTAAGAACTAAATTAGCCATCTCTCTTGTCCAGATTAAAATCTTTACCATCCAAAAGTGTTTAGTCTGTTTTTTCCAGCCCACACTTTGGCAGGCTACAGAGACAATGAAATGAACACCATCCGCAGTGGCAACTGCTGGCTGGCCCTACTGCTACTAGTCCTGGGTTAGGGAGGCAGGTAGCTAATCTGCAAGCCTGTTTCATTTTCTGCCATCACATCTCCAGAGGGTGGAGGGCATCCCATTACTGGCAACGGCAGGAGAATTTTCCCAGCAGCTGAAAGAGTCAATTCTGCATCCTTGTACCCAGCCTAACACCCAGACGGGACTGGAGCTTAATCAGAGAGAATTAACTATCCTTCCAGTTCTACCCATTAAACAACTGAAATTTGTGATGTCTTTCAGCAGGAGCCCGCTTCTCTCACAATTCCCTTTCCACATCTTGACCACAATTTTACTGTGTGTGAAAAATGGCTTGGAATTGCCACAGCACTGCAAGTGAGCAATGATTAAATTTGTACCCACAATTAATGTGTCTGTGATTGGCAGAAGGGAGAGGTGGGAGGACACGGGAAGGAGGTGTTAGAGGGCAATCAACAATCTACAGCAGGAAGGCGACCTGACACCACCGATCTGCAATTGTAATCAATATCACCGTGGCTGCAGCCAAGCCCCTCTCCTTCTAGCTGCTTCATCTAGAGTTTATTCTTGTATAAATACTTTAAATAAATAGCACCAAGAGAACACCCAGGGATACTATGAATTACATCCGTATCAGGCAAACACAAAAGTGAGTTCCAGCGGGGAGAATCTGTCTCTCAGAACCAAACTGGCTTCTCCTTTAAAAATCTTATAATTGACTATTTACACACTCCACAACTTTGCATTTCTGCCACGTCCAGATTATCATAAGCATTTCCAATTTGACAATACCCGACTACAGTAGTATGCAAGATCTCCTAATTTCCGAGGCGACTAACTGGATGGAGATGGTGAGGAGTGATGATTTTTTTGTTTGCGATTTGAATAGAAGAATGTCTGCACTGTCTCAAAGTCAGAGCTATTTTCTAGGAACATATGTTGTCTTGAAACTCTGGCTGGCACACTTTAGGAATCATGAAAATTATAGGGACCGAGATTTTTGTTGTTGTTACGGGGTTGTTGCCCCCCACCCCCATCTGGTAAGGACGACTGTGTCAAGCAGTTTTGCTCTGGAAAACAATGGGGCCCCACTGACATGGGTCCAGTTTGCAGGTTGGTGAGAAACAACATCAATTACCTGCAGATCAGTTTAATCACAAACACCAGAACAGATTGAAAACAAAGGCAAACTTCCAGGGCTGCCCTCACGCCTGTGCTGTGCCTGCAGGGATGCTGGAGAGTCCGGGGAGGCAGTTACCCTTAGGGACCCCCTTGGAAGTGCTCCTATTTGTAAGAGGCTCCCTGTGGGGGAAGGATCCTGGAACTCTCTGTAGCTCTACTGCTAAAGCGTATCCCAATTTACCCACTTCTCTCCATTTCCACTGCTTCCACTCTTGCCCACCCCAATCCATTCTCCACAGTGCAACCCAAGCGATCTCTTAAAAGTTATAAATCAGGTCTTGATATTCCTACATGTAAAACCCTCTCAAGTCTTCCCACTGCACTTGGAATACACGGGTCTGCAAGGAGTGGCCCAGTGGCCTCCCCAACCTCGTGGCAGGCTGTTCTCCCACACAACCAGCCATACTTCAGAGAGAACAGTCTTTTCTGTTCTGTGAACATACCGAGCTTGTTTAGCCAAGGCTGTTCCCTCTGCCTGCCTGCTCTTTGTGCTTTCCCTGTGCCTTCACATGGCTGGCTCTTCTCATCACTCAGTCCTCAGCTTAGACATGACCTCTTCCGAGAAGCCTGCCCTGAACTTCCTACCTAACGTTGCTTCCCAGCCTTCTCTCCATCCCACCCCAGTCATTCTCAGTCATGTCACTGTGAACTTCTTTCCTCCATAGCCTGATTTCATTTGTGCACAAGCTGTCATCCCCTTCCCACCAGAATGTTGACTCCAGGAGGATGAACAAGGGCCTCATCTGCCTTGTTCCCTGCTGAATTGCCAGCATCTAGGGCAGTGCCCAGCACACAGTAGGTGCTCAGGAAATATTTGGTGACAGCATAAAGGAATACGTTCCAAAGACACTCAGTGACTAGACACCCATCTGCCCCTTCATCCTGGTTCCACCCAGTTGACTTAGAGATTCCTCCCCAGTTTTTCGGTTTTTCCACCTGCAAAATTATAAAACCCTACCATGAAGCCCCCTAAGCAGAGAGGCTGGCCACACTGAGCACTCACTTCCATGTCCCTGCTTCTGCTGTTTCCTGCCTGGGCCTCCATCTGTATTGCCTGGCCCAAACCCTCTATCTTTGGAGGCCCAACTTAGGACCCATGAGGCCGCCTATATCACTTGCACCACCAAGGTCTCTTGAAGAAGGCTTGGCCCCCAAGCTTCCAAAGCCCTACATGGAAGTCCCTTATACAGTCTCACCCTCTTCTGTCTCCATCCATCCCCTTCCGTCCCTCTGCCCATCCTGTGCTTGGGAGCTTTCCTGGCATGCTTTAAGGTCTCTCAAGGTGTGCTCCTCTGTACACTCAGCATCCCTGGTGCCCGTCCCAGTAAACACAACTCCCCAAGTTGGAGAGACCCACTTCTTCAACTTCCTTTACTCCTGGTTCAGTATCTAAATCATGCAATGGTCAAAAGCATGGACTCGGGAGTCAGAGAATCAGCAGGGTGCTGGTGCAGCCCCTCCACTTACTAGCTCTGTCACCTTGGTCAAGTTGCTCAACCCTTCTGAGCCTTAATTACTCCATCTGTAAAATGGGGATAATCATACTTAGATGGGGTTATTTTTGATCCTTATAAAATGCCTGACCTGTTATACGGCTCAATAAAAAGGAAAACACACACACAATAGATTTCTGTTATTTTCTCCTGTTAGCATTGGTTTGTTCCCCATATAAATGGATTTCTTCCCCCATCTCCCCACAGCTATAAATTCTCAACTTTTCAAGAATTCTAGTATTTTAATGTTTGAATTTTTCTTTAGTGGTTTTAGCTACTCATCTATTTATGCAACAATTATCTCCTGAGGTCCTATTTATATATGTGGGGCCTGTGCGAGGGATAACAGGGTATCCAAATGCGTAGGTTAGAGATTTGGTTTTTGCCTTCATGGAATTTCCAGTCCAGTGGGAGAAGCAGACTTGAGACAAGGAAGCAGATAAGTAAATATCTAATTACACATTGGGTGGGTGTCATGAAGGAAACACGCAGGGTACAGAGGAAAAGAAATTGAGGACTTTGGGTTGGGAAGGGCTGCATTTAGCTAGAGCCCTTAGGAGGGGTGACATTTAAGTCCAGACAAGAAGGGAGTGATGGCTTCTCAGCCAAGAGAAGGGCAAAGGGAAGAGAGTTCCAGTGGAGGGAATAAAGTTTGAGGGGTGCTCCGAGGGGAAAAAACTAGGGGTGTCCAAAGAACTGAGAAGAGCCATGTGGGGGAGGGGAACTGGACTGCAGGGTCATGTTGTCTCAGGATATTTTATAGGATCCCTTGTTGAAAGAAGAAAGAGTGAGGGTGTCCTCTGGAGCCCTGTCTGCCCGAGCACCATCCCCTGAAATCCAGGCGTGCCCAGGTCCCTAAAGCTTCTGGCTTCTCACTGCAGACCTCTGCCCTCCCTGGGCACCAGGCGATAACATATGGTCCTGACAGCCAATCACAGAGAAAAGAAGCTCAGCGGGCTCAGGACAGAGGGGCAAAATCGCAGCCACTACAGCCCAAGGACGAAGCTTCAATGGTGAGGGGCTCAAAACATGACCAGAGACCTTTCCTCAACCTCTTCAGAATAAAGCAAAGCACGGACAGTGTCTCCAGCCCTTGCCTGTCATGCTGAGGCTCAAGTACCCAAAAGGTCCATCCAACCCCAGAAAAATTGAGCCCCTTGTCTCAGCGTTCATGCAGAGCCACTCCCCAGGGGCACATGAGCCCATGAGTTGCAGGCCAGGCAGGTTCTTTATCCACCTCTCATAGACTCAGGACCATCCCTCATTCCCCCAGGGCCACCACCCAACTCAACTCAGGCTGGGGTTGCTTCTTTCTCATGGTAGTTGGGCTCTTAACCCTTTTTCCCCTTTCCTAGGAGGCTACTCCTCACTCAATTGTTGGAGAGTGTCTGTCCCTGTATCTGGGAATTGCTCCTAATGAAGAAAAAGAGAAAACCCCACAAGTTTAACCCTAGCAAGACTCCCCTCTAGAAGATCCAGATAGGCAACGATGCAAATTATGGCATCCAGGGCTTGCCACCCGAGAGATAAGCATCCTATCACCACTCTGTCCAAAGATACCACTTCCACTATCCCTATATTTCACCATTAGGGATTCATTCCTTTGTCTTGTACAAATGCAGTTTTAAAATACAGATTACTTGGGGGAAGTTGATAATTCAGGCATTCATCCACAGAAAGGGGAGGAGGCCATAGGCCAGTAGCTCTCAACCCTGGTTGCAAATTAGAATCACCTGAGGCACTTTTAAAAAATACACAATACCTGGGCTACACTCCAGGAAAATTGAAACTAAATTTCTGGAGATGAGGCCCAGGCATCTATAGTCAACCAAAGCTTCCCAGGTGTTCTGATGCAATGTTAATGCCCAGGACAACTAAAACATTGTACCATTGATCACATTCACTTAGCAAATTGCCCAAAGGAAGGACCAGCTACTGTTCAGGTAGGAGGCTTGGCTAGTTTCTCCCCTGGCTGAGCACGCTCTGCTGACAAAGAGGTCCTTGGCCAGGTGTGAGAGGGGTCCCCTAGCCTTCCTGGCATAGGGGCTAGAGCAGAGGACTCTGGGGTATCTGGAGAAAAGAGCAGAATTGTCTGGATGATAAGTGAGCACGGCTGTATGGCAGGCCACTCATCGGGATAAACACTGGAAGAGAGTAAAATGTTCTAACTCAGACATTAGAAGCAAATGGCCAGCACGTTTCAGCGTAACGTACACACTCGGGCCACCACTGCCTCGGCCAGCAAACCTGCCTCAAAAGATTCCAGGAAAATGAGAATTAATGGGGTGGGGAAAGTAATCAGCAGTGAGTCCCACTTTTGCTAATAACCACCTTCCATCACAGGCAGAATGAGACAGAGTGTCCATTCAAGGCCAGGGTCACCTTGGCTGGGAGGGTAGGGGCCTTTGGAGGGTCTCTCTCCAGTCTGGGGCCTTCGTGGGTCACGGAAGATGGTTTCAGAAATTGGGCTGCCCCTTTCGAGCTTTTAGGAAATGAGTGCATTTGGAGGCTCCATGGACTGAACTAGAATTGTCCCACTAGACTCCCCGCAGGGGCCTCTACCTCTACTTGCACGGAGAAGCCAGTCCTGCCCGCCACTGCTTGGCCTGTGCTTCGGGCATTCTTCAGCTCTCGTGTCACTAACTGCCCCTCCATCCCCGCCCCGCTTTTACATCACCACTGACAAAGCCACCATAAAAATGGAGGCACTTTGGATTCAAAGCTGCTGTGTGCAAGCTGGCAGGGCAGTCATTGGCTTGCAACCCCCTAAAACTGCCTCCCAAACCCTCTTCTCCCAGCCTGATGATGGTCCTCACTGCCACCCCACTCCCACCCCACCGGATCCCTAAAAGTCACAAGGCCCTACAGGCAAACATTTTCCCTAGTTGACTCTTTGTTTCCAAGGCCATTTTCATTCCCCATTTGCTTGCTCAGCCTCCCCAGCACCCTGTTGCTTGGTGATGGGTGAGATGGGCAAACAGGAGCCTCTGACAGCGGGGCTTTGATGTCTGCTCTGGAGAGCTGTGAGTGGTGGCGGTGCCCTGTGCGGCCCTCTCTGGCCCAGCCTGCCATGGAAACGCTGCAATGCGGCTCATCCAGCTCCGGCCGGCTTGGGATAGGATGGCCAGCCCTGCCTGTGAAGCCTTGGGGCAGCAGGGAGAGAGAGGAAAGGGGACCCTGTCATTTCCTGAGCACTTTCCCTATGCCAGGCCACGTGGTAGGTAGCTCATCTGCCTACAGCATCTCCTCCACTCTGCACATGAAGCCAGTCAAGTGCACAGAGTTTGGTGGATGAAGCTTGAACTCTGGAGCCAGCCTGCCTGGTTTCAAGTCCCAGCTCTGCCACTTACTAGCTGTGTGACCTTGGGAGAGTGACTTAAACTCTCTGGGCTTCAAATTCCTGTATGTGATTTGTAAAATGCAAATAGCAGCACCTTACATCGGAGGATTGATGTGAAGTTTCAGTACAGTAATAGAGTTTAAAACAAAGCCAGGCACAGGGCATATTCTATAAATGTCACCCATCATTATTACTGCCGACATTATCTCCATTTCACACGGGAAAACGGAGGCACACAGAAGTTACAACACTCACCCAAGGAAGTGGCAGAGTAGAGATCTGAATCCAGAACTGGTATGACTTCCAAGCCCCTGGCTGTAACTCGAGGCTAAGTGCTTGGCTCTTGCCAGCAGACCCCCTGCCAGGTGCTCCCCTGAGCGCTCTTTGATCAATGGCCACACCCCAATGAGCAGTAGAGAAGCTGTCCCACCTCAGCTAGGGAGCTGAGCTTGTCAGTTGTGGGCAGGGGCTGGGAGCCAAGCCCAGTGGGGCCCTCCCACCAGGAGCAGGACCCTACAGCTACATCCTGGTTCCTTCCCAGTCCCTGTATCAGCCGTTTGCAAGGTGAGGCCAGGCCCAGGTCAGGTGGGGGACAGGGAAAGGACAGAGCTGGACTTGACTGTGACACAGCAGCTGCTCTCTGGCAGGGGGCTCCACCTACTCCCACAAAACCTGATCAAGGCTCACCTGAAGATTTTGCAGGAGGTTCTTCCTGCCCTGTTTGTATCAGAAAGAGCATGGAGCAGACCTCTGTGGTTTGCCTGCCCAGCACCCATCCCGTTCTTCTGGGAACAACACCTGGTAATGCCACCCCTCTCACACACCATCCCCATGGCCCAAGTGGGGACAATGCTTGGTCTGAGCAATCCAAGCATCGTGTCTTTCTGGACACTGGAATTGACTCAGGGAGTGTGCTTCTTCAATTCTAGGCCAATCAGAGGCAAACGGAGTAAATTCCAGGATTATCATGAGCAGGAGCAAGGAAGAGGTATTCTCTTCCCTGAACTTAAACCTGAGGGTGCAGGAGGCCAGCCTGGAGCAGCTGGCTGCCATCGTGCCACCACAAGAATGGAGCTAAACAGAGGAGAGAGAGCTGAGAAAGGCTCAGAGGGAGACCAAGTTCCAATGGCATAGTTTTAGCCCCTGGATGTAGCTATGCCTGAAGGCGTTCCCAAGGCATTGTACTTACCTGAGCCAAATATTCCCTTTTTAGTAGGTTTAACTTGGGTTTGGTGACTTGCAATAGTCTTTAAAACAGAGGGAAGGAGAAGGGAATTAGAAATTCTGATCCGGGGATGGAGGGGATCAGGAGCCCAGCCTGTCCTGTGTGCTGGGGATGAAAGCATATTGGCTGCCTCCCTCTCCCTCATGGGAAGCCCTAGCAGTGGCCAAAGACACATTCTGGAAGTCCAGGAGTACTTCCCAAAGAAGTCTGGTCGAGACTGGGGCAGATAGTCAAAGCCACGCACGGTTCCCCCAGCCGGGCCAGAAAAGCCGAGGGGAATTTCAGCATTGCAGTTTGGAGGCACCGGGTTCTTCACGGCCCAGAAATCAATGCATCCTCAGGGAGGCTCCATTTGAGAGGAACACAGTATTGATTTGGGGTGGGCTGGGCCAGAGATATATTGGGCAGGCCTGACCGATCTCATGGCTGCGTGCCCGCGGGGGCCGCCGGTCCTAACCGCTTGATTCCAGGCAGCTCATGAATCAGGGGTCAATAGGCAGTCAGAATGGAGAATCGCTCCTGCTTGCCCCCAAGCCTCACTCTGAGCCAGGGGAGGGGACCAAAGCAGCTGCCCACGGTTGGCCCCAGTTGCCATTAGGCTCCAGAAGACTTCAAGGATGAAACAGAAGGAGGAGTCTGAGGCCAATGGGCTCAGTCCCCCATGGAGGCTGGAAACAAGCTGCCCACACACACTCCTCCTGCCCCTGAGGGTTTGGGGAACTTTGGGGGAAGAGGGAAATCTCAGTGGGTCCCCTTGATCATTGCAGGACCCTGCCCTCCACCAAAAAATCAGGGGCAGCCCCTGCAAGGAGGCCCCAATGGCCAAACTCAGTGAGCCTTGGAAATAGCTGATGGGAGCAAAGACAGGGGTGGGTGGGAAGCAAGCAAAGGCAAGAGAGCTGAGATGGGTTTGAGCACAGAGTCTGAGTAACAGATAGAGCCACAGAGCCTTGGAGAATGAGGGGATTAATTAAGAGGGCAGAGCAAAGGACCATCGTAGAAGAGCTTTCCCCAAGTCAGGGAAGTCAGGCTGACGATGCTCACGCATGTTTCCTGACCCCCTGTGCACTGACCTCAGGAGGCCTAGCCTGTCAGTGTGGGATGAGGGCATGAGGGTTGTGGGGAAAGAGAGGGAAGGTGGGGGACTGTCCTCCCTTCCTTCAACAAGGATACTGCGGTTCTGCTCCTCTCCTTGAACACCTGACAGAGACAATTTGGGGTTCCTTGGTGACAAGGAACAGAAACCAGCCCTGAGAGACGGAAACACATAAGGAAACTGTTTGGAATGGTGGGTGGGAGCCTTGGGAATCAAACTGAAAGCCACACAGTACTAGGGCTGGTAAGGGGGAACACAGGGTGAGGCCCCTGGGGAGCAAGAGTCCCACAAAGCCCCTCAGAGAGGAGTGGAGCGCCCACCGTTTTTCATCCTGGAGAGTGGATCTTATTGGCGGAGCTTCGGACACCTGCGCACTCATTGGCCAGGAGAATCTTATTAGCTAAGCTTGAGACACGCCCCAGTTATTAGCTCGCACCTTGATTGACAGCCTCCCCGAGGCGGGGCGGGGGAGGGGTGCGAGAGACGTCATTCACCGGAAGTGAAACCTATGGTCTTACCGGAACTGGAGTGCGGAGGCGGGAGGAACGGATGTTAGCAGACAAGCCGCCACGGCCAGGGTTATCAAAGCTCGTGTATACACCATCCTCACCATTCCAGCTGAGAAAGGTTATTCTCCTAAGAATCCCCGTATACTCTGTTTCTATCACCCATCAAGTATATTAGAAAATATACCTCCAAGTGGACTAAGGAAGGAAAGAGGTCAGTAGGAGCAGATGCTGCTCTGGCTAAACTTGTGGATCCCTCATTCTGGGCTGCCCGGCGTGCTAAGTGTTTTGCACCCATGATCTCTCAATCTTGTAACTGTGATGCAAGGTTATCGAATCTGTAGATAGGAAACTGAGGCTCAGCTAAGGAATCTGCCCACACACGTGGCTCCTAGAACCAGGATTTGAATATAGGGCTGTCAGATTCCAAAACTCATGCAATAAACCACTGTCTCACACCAGTTCTCAGGAGGGAGAATGGGAGCATGGGTGGGGGAAAATTGAGGAAAAGTGATAAGAAGAAGGAAGAAAAGCAAGAGAAGGAGATGGTTTGGGGGAAACTCAAGGAATTGATATGGTGAAACAGGAAATCATAGCCTGGGATCTTAGCACCCAAACAACAGCCCAGTCCTTCCTGCTGCCAACACTTCCTCTTCTCACCACTAGGAACCCCCAACCCCCACTGCCTTTCACCATTTGGTAACAGGCACATGTACCATACAGTGACTGAACCAGTGAGCCAATGTCATTGGTGGAGATGGGCATCACGTCACTGGCAGATGTCCCTAATATGCTTAGGGAAGGAAGGATTGACGGATTTCTGTGCCCTGGATAACATTATGGAATTTTCTGGCTGCCTTTTCCTCTTCCCCTGTCTTCTACCAGGTATCTTAAACCACAAGGGTCAAAATCAGGGGAAGCAGAATGGATTCCCCATTTACTTAGCACTACAAAGGACCAGGTGCTTTCCCCCCTTATCTGTAAGCCTCAGGATAAGCTTGAGAGATGAGCAACCTAATTGCCATTTTATGGATGTAGAGACTGAGGCTCAGAAAGATGAGCTGGGATTTGAGCCCGTGTGTGGCTGACACCGAAAGCCTGATTGACAGGCCCGGGGGTGAGGGACAGGGGTGGCTGCCAGAGAGAGGGCTCTGGGTGGCCTGGCCCCCGCTTTGTCTGCTGGGCACAAGAGTCTGTGCCACCTGGAAATCTGCCCTCACTAAGTTATGGCCTCACTTAACCAAAGTTTGTTTAAGGGCACCCTGAGAGAGAAAACAGCCTTGTCTAGCCAGAGCCTTGCTAAAATCCCAATAAGCCCACTTGGAGCTAGAGATTGAAGTGCGAATTTGGCATCTCTCCTCTGGTGTGGAAAGAGATTACACTGAGTCATATTTCAAAAAGGCATCACTGACACAGTATAATCGCTGGTCTTAACTCCTCCTGACCTTGAGAGAGCGGCAATCAGGCCGAGGGGCTGCAGCAGTTGGGAACACAGAGCTAGGCAATCACCAAGCAGCTCACAGCCGGAGAATCTCATCAGGCCCCTGTCTGGGTGGCGTGGAGATGGCGCTGGAGGGGCAGCTCCTGGGCCCGCTCAGAAGTGAAGGCTTTGGGGTTTCCCGCCCCACCCCCACCCCTCCCCAGGCCAGGATGGAGCTCTCCAGACCCAAGGTCCAGCCACATCCTCCCAGGACCCTTCCCCAGCACCTCACCGCCTTCAGACCACCAGGAACCCCCCAGGAGTTGCATCACCTTCCCCCACCCCTGCTCCCATCTCTTTTCCAGTGATAATAATGAAGCTGGAAATGTCGCCAGAAAAAGGCATCGATCTGTTTATCTATCACTTGCTAATCAAAAGTTTCCTGCCTCCTGTTAAAATACCAATGATTTCCTTTGCGGGCTCAAACAGGTCCGTTCCCAGAGACCAAGCACGTCAGCAGAGACAGTTTAATTACAGTCTCTGATGCGCCTTCCCTGAATACCAATCTTTCCTGAGTTACATGATGAACACACATTAGGGGAAGAATTAAAAATAAATAAATAAATAACACAGGAACTGACTAATTGCAGAGCATCTTGCACACAATTGGACTTCCCCACAGCACGTTCCCTTGCTTCCCGGGTCCCAGGCTTTCCCAAGGAGCCAGTTCAGGAATTCCAGCTCAGTCTGAGGGCCTTGGAGTGAGACTGGAGGCCTTGGAGTCAAAGTGTGCTCCTACCTTCCAATCCCAGTCTTGGCCCTTAATTTCCAGGAACCTCAGTTTCTTTGCATGTAAAATGGGGGATATTAAACAGCACGTAAAACGCTGCTGTGAGGATTACATCAAATGACCTAGGCAAAGCCTTGATCATGAGAGGCCAAGAAATTGTAGCCGTTATTACTATTATGACTATAAAATGTAACAATAGACGTGTATAAGTTATGTCATAATTTATTATAAAATATAATATAAAAAGCAGACTCTGTCTCCTTTATTCACTGGTGTATCCCCAGTGTCTGGAACAGTGCTGCACACAGATAATTCAGTAAATAATGGAGAATGAATTATCACAACAGGCGCAGCGGATGGCACGCAGTGGCGTGCTTGAGTGCCGTTCCCTCCCCAGCTGACTGTGCTGCAAAGGTGAGAGATACAGTCACCTGCACAGATGTTCAAATCTCCCTCGCCCTTCTCTCTATGACCTTGAGCCGTCAAGCAGAAGGGCGAGAACCCCTGCTCCATCAATGGGCCCTTTGGACAGGTGGCAGCTTCCTCCCTTTCCCATCGCCAAATTCTACTTTGGCACCTGTCTTTCTTTGGTGCAGGTTCTGTCCCAAGCTCCAAAGGAGAGAGTTCCCTCCAGATGCACACCAGCCCACACACCCACACACACACCGGGGCCCCGAGGATAGCAAACAGTGCGGCATATAATATATATATTGTGTTATGATGAGATGCTGTGTCCAAGGGGCACTTTCTGCTTTCCCACGGCACCCCCCGTAGTGTCCCCAGTGGCCCACATGGCCAGGGCTAGAACCCTGGGTCAGGGTTAGGCTGGAGAACTGGCAAACTCAATTCCTGGTCTTCTCAAAGATATTTGCCAATGTGTTCATTGCAGAATGATTCATTTTAGTACAAAACAGTGGAAGTCATCTACATGCCCATCAGGAAGGGCCCGTAAAATCTCACAGTGGGTCACAAAGCAGGCACTTAAAAGGCTATAGAGTAGGTGACTAACAACAGGGAGAGATGCTTCTCATGTATTCTTAAGGGAAACTAGCAGGTTATACATCTCTATGTATAGGACAAATTTCATTTTTTTATTTCATTGTATCATTTGGATGTTCATTCATAAAAAAAAAAATTACTTGGGAGGGCTGGAAAAACTAGCAGAACACACCCAAAAGTTAACAATGATAATCTCTGGGTAAATGGATTACAGGCAATTTTTATTTTCTTCTTCATAGGGTCTTAATCTTCTACAGTAAGCATGGGCTGCTTGTTACATTTTTTAAAAACTTTGGATTACATAAGTGAATGCATTCACACTATTAAACAATTCAAATATTACAGACAAAGATAAAAGCCCCTTGGCCACTGCCCCATCCCCAGCCCTGTGTGCTCCCCAGAAGCAGCCTTTGTTACTGGATTGGGGTGTCTCCTTCCAGAGCTTGTCTGTTTTTTTTTTTTTTTTTTGAATTTGACCATATTCAAATTGAGTTTTATTCATCAATACACACCTTCAAGGAAATGAAAAGACAAGTTGTAAACTAGAAGAAAATATTTCACCAGCAAAAGATTAGTATCAAAATTATATTAAGAATACCCACAAACCATTAATAAGGATATAACCAGTCCAATACAAAAACTGGCAAAAGGCATCAATAGGTATTTCTTTAGTTTCTCATCATATACTAATTATTTTTTAGTTTGGATACAGTAGGTGAAATGATTGAAAATATGAATTTTGGATTAAAAAAAACAACCTCGGTTCAAATCCTTGCCCTGGCACTTATTACTTGTGTGCCCTCTGGAAAGTTTTCTTAAACTTCCTAAGTCTCAGTATCTTCAACTGTAAGATGTTATTGTGCTATCAACTGATGAATGGGTAAATAAAATGTGATATATGTATACAATGGAACATTATTTGTCTGTAAGAAGAATGAAATACTGACTCATGCTACAATATGGATGAACCTTGAAAACATGCTAAGTGAAATAAATCAGACACAAAAAGCCACATATTTTATGATTCCATTTATATGAAATAACTAGAATAGGCAAAACTATTGAGACAGAAAGTAGATTACTGGTTGCCAGGGGCTGGGAAAGGTGGGTATGGGGAACAACTGGCTTATGGTTACAGGGTTGTTGAAATTAAAATGTTCTAGAATTAGATAGTGGTGATGGTTGCAAAACCTTGTGAATGTACTAAAGGCCACTGAATTGTCACTTTAAAATGGTGGATTTTATGGTATGTGAATTATATTTCAATTTTTAGAAATGAAAAAGTTATTGTGGGGGTTGAATGAGAAAGCCCTTATAAAAATGTCTCAAAATATTGTCTGGCATGTACTAAACTTTGAAAAAATGATCAGTGGTTTTAAAAAAATGCAATTCCATTTTCTTTTCTTTTTTTTTTTTTTTTTACTTTTCAGGTCTTTTATTTTTTTTTTAATTATTCATTTTATTGAGATATATTCACATACCACGCAGTCATACAAAACAAATCGTACATTTGATTGTTCACAGTACCATTACGTAGTTGTACATTCATTACCAAAATCAATCCTCGACACCCTCATTACCACACACACAAAAATAACCAGAATAATAATTAAAGTGAAAAGGAGCAACTAAAGTAAAAAAGAACACTGGGCGCCCTTGTCTGTCTGTTTGTTTCCTTCCCCCACCTTTCCACTCATCCATCCACACACTAGACAAACGGGAGTGTGATCCCTATGCCCCCCCCCCAATCCCACTGTCCCCCCTCATAAGCCACATTTTTATACAATTGTCTTCGAGATTCATGGGTTCTGGGTTGTAGTTTGATAGTTTCAGGTATTTACTGCTAGCTATTCTAATTCATTAGAACCTAAAAAGGGTTGTCTGTATTGTGCGTAAGAGTGCCCACCAGAGTGACCTCTCGGCTCGTTTTGGAATCTCTCTGCCACTGAAGCTTATTTCATTTCCTTTCACATCCCCCTTTTGGTCAAGAAGATGTTCTCCGTCCCACGATGCCGGGTCTACATTCCTCCCCGGGAGTCATATTCCACGTTGCCAGGGAGAGTCACTCCCCTGGGTGTCTGATCCCACGTAGGGGGGAGGGCAGTGATTTCACCTTTCAAGTTAGCTTAGCTAGAGAGACAGGGCCACATCTGAGCAACAAAGAGGCATTCGGGAGGAGGCTCTTAGGCACAATTACAGGGAGGCCAGAACTTGTCTTATGCCACATGGTCTGTAACGGCAAGGATCAGGAAAGCCACTACATGGCTGTCAGTAAGGGAATGGACATATGGAGCACAGGGGACCCCACTGTGGGGTGCTACCTGGTGGTGAGAAAGGGGCTGTCGCTCCAGTGCCCCCACAGCAAAGGAGCCCCGAGACATTTTGTTGAGTAAAAAAAGCAAGTTGTAAAATGATAACTTCAGTATAATATCATTTATGGGAATTTATAGACCCAAAAATGACTTTTCAATTATATCTTTTCTAAAAAAAAAAGAAAAAGAAAAAAAGGCAAATTATTTGCAAATATAAACAAAAATAATTAAAGATAATTCCTCTTTTCTGTCTAGAGAACAGTAAGGGCTGTGGCCCCATATACCTCCACCATCCCCAGGTCTTTATCTCTCTCTCTCTTTCTCTCTCTCACACACATGTGCATGTGCACACACAGAGACACACACTCTTCCTGCACTGATAATTCCCCCCTTCCTGTATGGATAGAAACTGGGTTTCCCCGGCTACTCATCAGTCCCCTCCCCACTCATACAGTGCCGGGCTCGGGGGAGCAGCAGGGAAGCACTGTCCCCAAATCAATGACTCTTACCTTACCGTGTCAGTGACATCGAGGAGCTTCAAACTGTGTGAAGGTTAAACATGGTCTCACCTGGCGGTCCCACCTACAGGCTGTCCAGGTGAGCAGCCCCCTGCCATCCCGTCCTGCCCAGCGTCATGAGTGCCATCAGCAGGACAAAAGAGCGAGGCTCCCCCACTCCTCTGACTCCTCTCTCTCTCTCTCCCTGGGCACTCAGTGCCAGCACGCAGGGCACGGGGCCCTTCTCCTGAGGATGCCCGGTGCTTTTCCACACAAAATGTGGCCAGAGGGAAACCGAGGCTCAGCTGGCTTGCTCTCTCCTCCTACTGCATCCTCAAACAGAAACTGGATGCACCATTCCTTAAGGTCTTTTAAGATGGCAAAGCCCCCACATTTCAGAAGAAGGAAGAAGACCCTTGTATGCATTTCCTAAGGCTGCTGTAACAAAGTACCCCAAACTGGGTGGCTTAAAAACACAGAAATGTGTTCCCTCATGGTTTTGAAAGCTAGACGTCTGAAATGAAGGTGTTGGCAGGGCCCTGCTCCCTCGGAAGGCCCTAGGCTCCTTCCTTGCCTCTTCTGAGCTTCTGCTGGTTGCTGGCCATCCTCGGCCTCCTTGGCTTGGAGCCAATTTCTGCCTTGTCTTCACATGCCCTTCTTCCCCCTGTGCATGCCTCTGTGCCTTCACGTGGCCTTCTAATATGATCCCAGTCATTGGAGCCAGGCCCACCCTGAACCAGGGTGGCCTCATTTTAACTTAACTAATTATATCTGCGAAGACCCTATTTCCAAATAAGCACACATTCTGAGGTTCCAGAAAGCATGAAGTTTTGGAGACTATTCAACCCAGCACAAACCTTTTCCGGGGACTTTCCTAGTAGAGATTAAAATAGTTCCATGCAATTCAATCGTGCAAATAAAAGTTCTGAGTGGCAGGCCTGATGCACATAAGCGTGACTGTGTGCACACATGCAATGGCCAGGGAGACAGGTCCCCAGCCTAGGGAACCCAGTGCCCCTAGGGGAGACAGAACTCACAGGTAATTTCATGGCGGCATGCTAAGTCTGAGATGGGGAAGGTCAGGGCTCACAACACAGAGGGAGACCAAGGTGACTTTTCAGGAATCAGGTAAGACTTCTGGAGGAAACCAAGTTCCAAAGGATGAGTGGAGCTTAAACAGGGAAAGGCAAAGCAAGTCGGCAGGGGCATGGCAAGGGGCCTAGACTCGTAAGAGCTTTACATAAGAGTGTGATCTGATCCTATTTGGACTTCACTGTGACCAAAAGGTGTACGACTCCAGCAGGGTGATGGCTCACTCCTGAGATGGGCATGGCCACCTTCCTCCCCAGTGACTGGCCCTTCAGCAGGTCTAATCCAGCTGCCAAGTGTGGGGGCTCACCTGGCCGCTGCGGCCCCCCACTTCCCCGTAGTCCTTCCAGGCCCCCACATCTGGCCTCCATCCTGGTGTCTCCCTCTCTCTGGGCCCTTTCCCCTAGGTCTCTGTCCTCCATCCTCTGTCCTCTGCTGTCCCTCCACCCTCTCTCCCCTTCTCACTTCTTAGCCTCTCTGGAGCCACCACTCACACCTTCTGCAGACGCAAACACAGAGAGCACCGGATGCCATTTACTTCTGTGCTTTCCTTTTCTCGCCGTTCGCACACACACAATTCCCACACAGCTCATAATGTAAATATGACCTTTCTGATACTCATTATCAATTAAGGGGACAAATTCCCTCTCCGAGCGTGCTCCAAGCAGCACAGGGACCTTTCCAACCGAAAAGCACAAAAGGGCCTTTCACGCTGGCTGCCAGATTGTCCATCTCGCGTCTCTCGGAGGGCCGCGTGGGTGGGTGGGGCGGCTGCCATGGACAGGGACAAGCAGAAACTAATGTGGGCTTGAAGTCCCTCGGAAAGTCATTTTGTGGATTGCACTGTGCTGGAGATTTCTAGGCCTTCACAGCAATCACGAAGAGTCAGAGGAAAACGTGGGTGCCCTCAACTTTCTGTTCCTTCTTCCCCTTTTTTGGCAATACCAGGGGTCCCCAGACACAAGCCGGCCATGGGGGCTCCAGCAGGCCTCCCTTTTTGCCCACCCCAGGAGCTGCTCCTTCCCTCCCATAGCCAGCGGACCTCCCGGGGAGTCACTGTCAGCCAAAGACAGGCAGAGCTGCAGCCCATGGAAGGAGGCCCTTTGGGGACCCAACCGCCGGTCCCCTGCAAAAGGGATTTTTAAATGTTTATATGATTGTTTGCATGAAGCTGTAGCTTCTGTACAGGTCACCTTGCATGGAGCTGTGCTTTCTCTGATGAGGACCATGTTGGCCAAAGCCGTGCCTTCCTCCTTTTTCTCTCCAACCCTTCTCTTCCTCCTCCTCTCCTCTCCTCCTCCTCCTTGTCACTCAGTTCTGAAAACACACTCACAGCTCCCCTGGGCTGCCTTTTCCCATAGGAACCAAACAAAGGCTTCGGAAGGAGGCCAGGGACTCTGCAGAGACGTTTGACTTGGGCCTCTGCCTGGTTCTCAGCCCCTCCAACCCTCCTAGGCCCTCAGGAAGCCTCCCCCTGCTCTGTGGCCGTGGGACTCGGCTCCCCGCTGCCAGGTCTGCTGGAGAGAGGGGGTCCCAGCAGTGAGCAAAGACGGAGCTGAGAGAGGGGCAGAGCCACACGCCTGGGATCGATCCTGGCCCCACTGCTCAGTCTGGGTTTAAAGGAGGCGACCCAGGCTGCGTCCATAGCTTTTTCCCAAAGCAGCAGCCTGCGATTCCCTCAGGCCCTGGGGACACCAGCCGCCAGGAAGAAAACCCCCAGACACCACCCCGTTCTGCATGGCTGTCATAACCACAGCTCAATTGCTGGTTAGGGCGGGTGGCAATCCCGAACCTGGCCCCCAGGGCTAACCACACCCGTCTGCACCTCTCCGGGGGCCGCGCTGTGTGCATCAGGGGCTCTCAGCCACGCCAGCATTAGGCCTCCTGGCTGCCAGTGTCTGTGTCCCATTCCTAAACAATGCACCCACCAGAGTCCCCAATAAGATGGGGAAGAGGAAGGCGAGAGTCTGCTCGGGGTGAAAGGCACAGTGTGGAAGCTGGAATGAACACAGATGGGGGTGGCGGGAGAGAGAAACTCACTACCCCCCAGATTATTAGAGCATTTGGCCTCCGAGTCAGAAATGTGGAGGGTGCCAGCTGCCCACATTGGTCCGCATTATTCATTCTTGGCAACGAATGGCTTCTGGAAACCCAACCCAGCGGGGGAAAGGCGCATCTCATGACCTGGGGCCAGAGTGTCATCCTGTGCCCTCCTCGGCCGCTGCAGCCTGGGGCTCAGGATGCTCACCTGTGCCTGTCCCTGCCCTTCCTTTCCAGGTGATAGGGGCGCCCAGGCCCCCCCAAGCCTTCAATCCCTGTGCCCTAGAAAGACCCACATACCCCTCCAGGGGCCCAGCTCCAGCCCCTAGGAGGGTCCCTCCTGCCTGACTCCACCCTCCACCCTCATCCTCTCCTCCCCCTGGTTCCCGGAGGAGGGGTGCGCTGGTGACCCCTTCAGGCAGCTCCCGGGCACTGCAGAAGGAACGGCTGGAAGTGGGTGGGCAAGGCTCAGGGCTGGCACACACCGCCTAAAACATGCACACACACACATGCACACGCACACACACACGCAGGTGCAATGGTGTGTGGCTGCCAGGCTCACCAAGCAGCAGAGGCCTCTCCTTTGAGCACACTCCTCTCAACAGCCCTTTGTTCATTTAAAATGTGACCCAGATTTGGGGGCTCTCAACAGGGAAGGGACTCCGGAAAGCCTCTCCTTCATTCCCCTGAGCTGGGACACAAGAGCACACGTCTGAGGCGTCTACCTGCCGGCCCTGTCTTTGCAGCTTCCAGGCCATAAGGGTATCTCCCCAACCTCAGAAAGCCAAGAACAAGAGCAAAAACACTGCCAAGAATTTACCCTATGGATATGCCAGGCAAATTTTTCCAGAATATAGTCACTGCAGCATTCTGCAGAACAAAATAACTGGTAACAACCCAATTGTCCAGCACCAGGGTCTGGCTGACCGGACTATCACAGGTCCTGGACACGGGCTACAAAGCAAGGGCTGGGGCGACAGAGACAGGTGCTGGCTGATCCCAGGAGGACAGGGATTTCCCAGCCTCTCTTGCTTCCCTTACCTGCTCCGGGTCTCTCCGGCTGGATGGGCACCCTTTCTCGGTGGACCCCTTCATCGGTCTTGGGAGGCTTCCCTCTCCAGGGCACAGCCACATTCATATGAGGAGCCGGCAGCAGAGTATTGGCAATCTGGGAAGGTGTCCAGAGGAAGACGTGTACAGCAGAGGCACGTAAGAATACCTCTGCATGCTTCCTTCCCTCCTTGCAGAAATGAAGTACTCCTTAAGCTAAAAGATCAGCCATCAGTGACGCGGACATTTTTCCACTCTGAAAGAAACATTACATACAGTCTGCTAGATAGGGACCAGAGGATGAGTCATTTTGGTCATCGAATCAGCTATGTATTACATATGGATTGCGCCCCCCCCCCAAAAAAAAAGATCCCAAAACTCAGTGACCAAAAAACCCCACAAACCCCATCAGTAAACATTACCTCACACAATTTCTCCAGGTCAGGAATTCGTGAGCAGTGGACCTGCATCCATGGCTCGTGTCAACCAGCACCCGATCAGAGACATGCCCCTTCGTCCCCATGCCAGTTGGCTCACATCAGGGTGGTATTTGTCTGGGCATCTTTCAAAGTTTGCAGGGATGACGTCAGTTAGGTTACAATCACCTGAAGGCTTGGCTGGGGTTGGAGAATCCATTTCCAAGGTGGCTCATTCACGTGGCCGTGGGCAGGGGCCTTACCCTGTGGCCCTCTCCATAGGGCTGCTTGAGTGTCCTCACAATATGGCGGCCAGCTTCCACCAGAGCAAGCAATCCAAGCAAAAGTCAGGGGGAAGTCAAGGCCCCATCTGCCCTGGCCTTGGTAGTCATGTTCCATCATTTGAACAATATTGTATTGGCACACGGGTCACCTCCATTCGATATGGGAGGGGACCACTCAAGGACATGGGTCCCATGAGGCTGGGATCATTGGATCCTACCAGGGTAATTAACATTCATAATTAGTGACACTGAGCCTCACCCACCCCCCTACCCCAACCCACCACTGGCCTCCTGTCCCCTTACCTGCCCCGTAGAGATCCCCACTTGCCTCCATCTCTCAAATCCCTTTTGGAACAAAAGAGGGTATAAATTGATTCATTCATGTATTAAACAGTGCCCACCCTATCATACTGTATTGAAGGTCCAAGAGGATCTGGCTTCAATCCCCTCTCCTGTCTTGTTTCTACCACTTCCTTTCCACCACCCTATGCTTCTGCCAAACTCAATGACCTAAAGACCCCTAAATGGAGCCCCTAGCTGAATGTTTGTTAAAACTAGCTGTGTGGCCTTTGACAGCCTGCTTAACCTCTCTGAGCTTCTCTTTTCTCAACTGTAAAATGGGGATAATAAGTGTACCTGCCTCCTAAGATGTGAGAATGAAATGAGATGACATGTGTCAAATACTTAGAGCCTTGCATGGAGCAAGCATTATTAATTTCTCATTATTGTTGCCATGTTACCATCATATCCTCCAACTGGAATCCCCACTTTCTAACTCTTTGTGTCAAAATCCTACCCATCATTTCCAGAGAGCCCCCCTGGATCTCCTCTCCTCCCCAGCCAGAGAGACTTTTCCCTTCCCTGCACCCCCCAGCTCCTGCTTCCACCTCCTCAGCCCTGAGGACGTTCTGCCTTGCAACACACTGGTGTACCCAAGTCCTCAATCCCTGTTTTCCCCACTCCCCACCCCTCAGCTAAAGTGTGAGCTCCCTGAGACTCTCCCAAGCCCCCAGCACAGAGGGGGGTGGGTGTGTTGTATACGCATTAGATAATCAGTAAATGCTAGACAAAGAAATCATCGGAGCGATGAACGAGCAAAGAGACAGTGAGGCATGCTGGAAACTTCACAAAGCCAAGCTTTTATGCTGTCCCTTCCTCTGGAGCCTGTGTCCTCAACTATAAATGGGAGAAATAACTTCTACCCTCTTAGGGCTCCTGTCAATATTGGCCAAGGAAATACATACTGAAGTGCCTGAACTGGTGCCTGGCCCACAGGAGACACTGTGCAAACATTGGTGGCTTTCGCTATTTAAAGTTTCAGTTCAAGCTGCAATCACCCTGGGAGTACATGGTGTGGCAGGCCAATCATGGGCTCTAGGAGACAAGGTTCCTCTTTGTACTCAAAGTCAGATTCCTTCATGTCAACAGCACCCAATCAAGGACATGCCCCTTCATCCCCATGCCCGTTGGTTCACAGCACTCACCCTGTCCCCACTTTTGACCTCTATGTCTTCTCACCCCTGAGGACTCCTTGAGAAGATGTGAGTGGCCACACCAACAGAGAGACTTGAGGTGCTCCAAGGATCAAAGGTTCCCAGGCCAGAGCTATCTGCGATGAGGACAAGGGTTGCTGAATAGACCCTCTAGCTTTACTTTCAAAAAGAAGCAAAGGGTCTCTCCCAAGACTGGTTTAAAAAGCAGTTTCAGAAGCAAGCAAGTCTGCCCAGATTTGCTCGGCACCCTGAAGTGTGCTAAAGTGCTCCAGAAGGTCTCTCTTTCTTGTCCTTCATTCTGGTTGACCTGACCTTCTATTGGCCCCCCAAGGCAGGCTCCCTGCCTCCTGGAAGCCCCAAAAAACTGGGTCACATGGTGCGATGTTTGACAGACCTGGGCTCCCATCCAAACTCTGCCCCTCGCCAGCTGTGCTTACCCACACAAATGACTTCTGCATCCACAGGAAGGGGTAGGGGGCAGAGAGAAAATTCCACGTCCTGAGTATAGAGTGCTGCCCCCTCCCTTCCAATCCATGGCCACCATGATGGTAAAAGTCTGGACACATCTGCCACTCTGGAATGCCATAAAAGCTGTGGCTTCATTGAGAAGGAAAAGTCCCATGGAGGACGGCTTGGGGTTTCTTCATAAAATGCTCCCCAAAGGCCCCAAGACCTGTATTCAGAAGATGCTACTCAAGTCCCAAGACCTGTGTACAGAAGATGCTACTCGCTTCTCCTTTTTGGGTGCAGCATGGAGCCACTGTCTTTATGTGGTCACCTGTGGAGTTACCTTCACTGCTTTAACTTCATTAAAGCATCTTAAAATGTGTCATCATGATTGGGACTCCAGTGTTTCTGGTTACTGGTTAACAGTCAGATCAACATTCTTAGCTGAGGAAGAGCTTCTGGGATATAAATCAGAAGAAAGTTGACCTGCAACCATGGGTCCCTCCTCTTAAACTGGGGGCCCCATGGGGAGGGCTGAGGGCCATGCATGGGGGCTTTTCAAAGTCAAGTCTCTTTCTCCTCTTCACAGCCATGGCTGATGGGCAGGAGGAGCCTGGGTGGGTCCTCAGGAGGTAAAAGTAGACAGAGCACATCACTGTTGAGCTCTAACCAGGCACAGGAGTGCAGGAAGCAGCTTGCCTCCTAACAGCCTGTGAGCTACGGTTTTTTATTATTCCCATCTTACAG
Source organism: Choloepus didactylus (assembly GCF_015220235.1). Taxonomy (NCBI): domain Eukaryota; kingdom Metazoa; phylum Chordata; class Mammalia; order Pilosa; family Megalonychidae; genus Choloepus; species Choloepus didactylus. The sequence continues at coordinate 9,578,511 of NC_051328.1, read as the reverse complement.
GTGTGGAGACAGACTCAGAGAGATGAAGTCATGGATCCAAGTCATAACGCCCCTTAAGTGAACTCCTGGCCACTAAACTAGACCACCTCCCTAACTGGTTAAAAAGTAGTTTGGCATTAAAAGGTCAGAGTTGGGGTCAGATGGCTGTTGGGCTCAAATCTTGGCTCTGCTACTTCCTGGTTGTGTGACTTTGGGCAAATTACTAACCTCTCTGAGTTGAGGTTTCCTGACCATACTCTTACTTCTTCAGGTTGTTGAGAGGATTAAGTAAAATAATATAAGTATCATGTTTAGCACATATAATGATTGCTCAATAAATGGTCATGATCTTCCATTGTTCCTAGCACCCGACAACTGTCAAATGAGAAAGAGGGAGAAATGAAAAAAAAAGAGGGAGCTGACTCGTGCAAATAAGCTTTTCCGACAAAGTGCACCAAGAGATTTTTCTTCTTTTTCTTTTCCCAATGGGGGATCACAGTAGGTCTAGTCCGTTCACTTTATTAAATATTCTGGTTCTGAATGAACCACATGAATGCACACACACATACGCAGCACTCCACAGGGCGTGGTGTACGTGTGTGAGATCTCATCTTAGTAAAGGAATGCAGTGGGGCTCTGATGTGCACTGTCCTAGTTTGCTAATGCTGCAGAATGCAAAACACCAGAGATGGATAGGCTTTTATAAAATGGGGGTTTATTTCACTACACAGTTACAGTCTCAAGGCCACAAAGCGTCCAAGGCAACACATCAGCAATCGGGTACCTTCACCGGAGGATGGCCAATGGCATCCGGAAAACCTCTGTTAGCTGGGAAGGCAGCTGGCATCTGCTCCAAAGCTCCGGCCTCAAAACGGCTTTCTCCCAGGACGTTCCTCTCTAGCAAGCTTGCTCCTCTTCAAAACATCACTCACAGCTGCACTCACTGAGTTCCCTCTCTCTGAGTCAGCTCATTTATATGGCTTCACTGATCAAGGCCACGCCTCCATGGGAACATCCCATCAGAATCATCACCCACAGCTGGGTGGGGCACACTCCAAGCAAATCCAACCAACACCAAAACGTCTGTCCCACAAGACTACAAAGACAATGGCATTTGGGGGACACAATACATTCAAACCGGCACATGTACCTTCCAGGCCCACTATCTTCCATAAGGGAAGGAAGTCCCACTCATCCCAGGAGTACGGTGACAACCCATCTGCTCTCTCTGGCCCCATCTTTTTCTTTTTTAACCTGGGCCAGGTAGATAGGTGCTTTACCTTCACGTGAAAGGTGATCAAGTTCAAATAAATGACTTCCTGGTGCTTACAACCAAATCCACTTCACTTGCGTTTCCTCTAAAAGGCCATATGGTGATTTCAGTCTGAGTCCATCAGGTCTGACTCCCGTGCCGTTTCTCCATTCCAGAAGTGCCAGGGATGAGGTGTGAATACTCCAAGCCCATGCACAGCCTCGAGGGTCAGCAGCATCCGGGTCCTTTCTGCCCTAACTGGTCCCTGACACGAAGGCTGAGCTAGAGTTCTCTGGTTGCTTCCTGCGCCTTGCACAGCAGTTCCTCCCAGGGAAGGCAGCCTGGGTAATTCTATCTTCTGGAGAGTATGGCTTACATACGTACTTACAGAGAATTCTCTAACCCAAGGCATGAGACAAACCCCCAGTGGAACCTAAGAAAATCTTCTGGAGTGTACAGAGGTTCCATTTAATTATACTGAATCACACAGTAAGAGTTATTCCGTTGTCAATTCCCTTTCAATACTTCTGATTACCCCCGAAGAGAAAGTCTCAATTTGGTGCTGATGCATTTTTAATACTTTTCCAACTCTTTTTAACAAAGGCAGGGCAGGTCTTAAGTCTACAGCTTTAAATGGCAACAGTTTCAAACGAGAAATTATAGCATGACTTCGTTTTGTTTTCTTTTTTTTTACAGACGTCTTTTATGTACTGTAAGTGATACTGCTTTTCCATGTACAAAATTGATATAAAGTTTCTTTTGACATAATTTATTTAAATAATGGAGACAGTATTCAAATATGTCATAACTTACGATGGCAGTGAAGGCAGTGGTGTTTGGAGAGAGTAATCTAATTAGCCAACTGCCCCTACAAACACCCTTTTGGCTTCCACACATTAATTTGTCCATCAGGTATCCAGTTAGTGCCAGTTACTGGGCAAAGAGTGGTTTCCGCTTGTGCTTTGCTGTCTGCTGTCAACTCAGCAACCCCATAATCCCCTTGCAAAAATTCCTCTGGGGCTCAGAGAAGCTAGGAGCTACATTTCTTAGAAACTCCTTCCGCATATGGTTCTACCTTAGAGTTTGCCTTTGGGAGGCACTAGTGTGAGATTTGGAAGTGGAAGAGAAGGATAAGTAGTTTTTCTCTGGAGGCAGTTGCAGCCAGATGCACAAGATGATGTAATGTTTATAGCAGCTTTCTGGAGAACTTCGATGACTCACTTTGCTTCTGCTAACTGGAGTTGGTGGGAGCTTCCTAGATTTTCTTGAGAATTGCAGGGCCTTCCCAGCAAGCTCCTGAAGAGTCACTCACTTAAGTGTTTCAGGTTGAGATCTTTGGCAGAAGCTTCCCTCACCTTTACTATCCCAACTCTTTCAATGGTTGTGCAAACCTCTCATCCCATGGCTATTACTTCATACCTTGGATACATCGAGTAGCTTGGATACATACAGTGGCTTCTGTTTTCCTGACCGAATGATCAGTCTTTGAGAATTCTTCGTTGAGGAAGCAAGACACAGATATTTCAAACAATTAGAGAAAATATCATTGGCTCTCATCAAAGTTCAAAAAAGTGGAGTTCATACAATATGTCAAATCTTATGACAATCCGTACTGGAAAAGAGCAATAAAGTTTGGCGGCAGATGGTGAAGATAGTGAATAGGTGCAGGGGACTTAAACAGACTCATGTAGTTTGATTTGTGCAGGCCATGAAGCAATTGAATGCTTCTTTAAAAAAATAAAAATTAAAAAAAAAATAATAAAGCACTTTCCCATTTACTAGCCTGTGAGTCCTTCTTCTGCTGCCGAAACAAAAAAGTCAATGAGAAAATAGTGCATTGTTCTCCGTTAAGACCAACAGCACAGATGCTGTCTCTGAGACATACCTTTCTAGATCCCAGAAGTGGTCAATGGAATAAGGGTGGTGTTGTCCAACCCTGCCTGGCCTGGACTATCTTCCCGTCCCGGAGGCGGGAGGGACAGGAGCCTCTGGAAGCAGGTGGAATGACAGAGGCAGGGCTGCAACCTGTGTTCAGAGGACCGTAATCTTGAACTTGGGTGAACAATTTGCTGCAAGGATTTATCACAGCAATTTTGTAATTGTAAAAGGTTGAAACAATCTCCATGTCCAACACGGAGGACTGGATAAATAAATTAAGGTGTATTCATAATATGGGACACTTTGCAGCCATTAAAAATGATGCTGGTTATATTCAGAAGACAGAGCAATAGATGATGGATGATAGATAGGGAGGGAGGGAAAGAAATAGCGATGTGACAGCATGTTAAGGTTGGTGGATTGGGCTGTCGGGGGAGGGCGGTCAGGGTATGATGGAATTCTGTGTATGGGGTTAGTATTGTTTTTGCAGCTGTTCCTATAACTTTGAATTTATTTCAAAATAAAAAATAAATAAATAAAAATGATGCTGGTAATCTTCACAATATATTAAGAGAAAAGAGGGGGTTACAAAATGCCATGCATAATCTTATTTCTGTAACATAGATATGTATGCATGTTTATACGTGAAAGAGGATTTGGAAAGATAGCCGTGAAAGAGATAAGAGTAGATTTTTCTGAATGAAAGAGATTGAGGGTGGCTTTTTTCTCTTCTTTTTGTTTTTCCAAAATAATAATAATAACAATAATAATAATAGTAATAATAATGATGATGATGGTTGCTTTTGCAATAAAAGAGAAAACAACCAGTTTTAAAGTTAGTCACATATCTAGTAAGTGCCAGAGATGGAATTTAAACTCAAACGGCTTCCCAATATGCCATGCTGCTTCCTGACACAGTGCTAAATGTCTCTGAGTCTCTCTTCTCTTCCGGTGGGATCTACACCCGCCCACACCCATGCCTTGCTGAGGGTCCCAGCTCATAATTTCAAGTAGTTTAACAGGTCTAGGGAGGCTTTTTAGGTTGAGAGGACCTGATGTTCCATCATTCATTTGACTTCCTGTTCTAGTTCTCTGCTAAGTTGGACGTAGCTTTTCTGCTCATGGACGCTAAATCTTCACCATCATTTTACTTGCAAATAACAAAGTCACTCCCTGCAAACAACACACCTGCACCCTGCCCTCTCCTTCACTAATTAAGAGTGCAAGAGCCAAGAATCGGGATGACCAAACAGTAAAAGCTAGATGTTCTCATTTCTGAGTTTGTCAAGGTCTCTTAGCAAATTTCCTTTTTAATTTACATGATTTCAGCTAGCATCATTTTCCCCCAAGGGGCTTTTGTATATTAAACATAAACTGGAAATACAAGTCAGTTCCTTCACCTTTGCCAAAGCCAAAATGAAACCAAATAAAAAAGTAATAAAATAAAATGAATGATGGTCATTATCTTGCTGTGGCTATTTCACAATAACAAGGTCTGACATGTATTAATTCACAGTACAGCCATATACATGCCCAGACCATACCAAGCCATACTCACATCCCAAGACTGTGGGTTCAGATGTCTCTATCCAAAGACTTTCCAGAATTCACGTCCATAAATTTTAAGCCATGCAATGTCTGCAAAAATGAAATTCCACCAGGGATGGGATTTAGATCGAAGTCAATTTGGTTAGTTCCATTTGGCACTTGTTGCCTTTAAAATTAAACCAACCTTATTACAAATCCAGGATTTCTACCAAGAGTAGAAAACAGAACCACTGGAAAGTCACACACCCAAGATGCTAAGACCTGAAATAATTAACGTGGGGAAGGTCGAAGGAGTCCATTTTATGTTTGAGGGGTAAGGTCTTTTTATGGCATAACTTTCTTGAATTTCAAGGAGTTGGAGTACCCAATCTGGTTTCATCCAGATTCAGCAGAGTGGGCAATCTGGAGGGCCGTCTACACCGGACCATGGGCTTCCTGGGAAAGAGCTCCTTCTATATGAAATGAGAACCAAACTGCAGACACTGTTCTAGGAGAATGGGTCAGTGAGGGAGAGGAGGGCTCTCGACTGTTCAGGATGCCATCCATCTGGGACTAACGCCTGAATCCTAGGAAAAAGAAGCTAAAATGAAGAATGGTTAAAAGCAGAAGGAGCTAATGTTAGAGCAATGAATGGACTGAGGAGACTGAACAGCCAATGTACATGGTCAAGCCATAGGAGAGGACTTCACATGTGACTTCAGCAGTGGCAATAACAGCAAAACAATTTAGACTAGGAAACAAGGAAATGGTGGACTCCTAGTGGTGGCTCAGAAGTTCGAGTGTGAATACACATGAGACCCACTCTAGCTGCTCCCAAAATGAGTTGGAATGATGTTGAGGGCATGGAGTGTTCACAAAACTGGTAGAGGCAGACTTCTAGAATGGCAACTGGTTCTCTTATTTTACCCTCTCTTGAGTACCTGCCCCATTTGGGGAGTCTGGAAAACAGGCAAGTGGCTGCACACACACCTGTCCTGACTCCAGATCAAAGACCTACCTGGTTGGGTTCTCTTGGGAGTTGGTCAATAGAGGAACCGACACACCAAGTCAACTGCTTTTAGTGAAGCATACCCTGAAATATGTTTTGAGTTTCTTTCGCTTTGATGATGAGCGAGAGCTGTCAGAACACAGGTGGGGAGCTAGAGGAGAGAAAGCAGAGAGCTTAGTCACACGGAGATATAAAACCAGCAAAATCACCCAAAAGTCACTTATTCCAGACCCTTCCCTCTTCTTGATCAAACATGGGCTTGTTTTCCTTTGATTGGGCCAAATCTTGAAATAATTGTAATGTAGGGAAGTTTTTCTTTCTTTGATGCCTACTTCCATTCCCCATTCTCCTTAAACTCTTCTCAGATACATATTCCAATTACCTAAACATTAACTGGCATTTTTAGTAGAGAATTCTAACTAGTGTTAAGTTTTTCAGAACTCAAACGAATGAAATTTCTACCAGTAGGAACTCCCTAGGTTGCAGTGAAGACAAAGATAATGGATACAAACATTTTTTTTTTTGAACATCTAAAGCAAAGCCACTATGCCCTGAACCTCCAAGTCCTTATGCCCTAAGGATTAGGAACATGAGCTCACAAATTTTTGTTCAAGATGGTGGTCTGGCCCACTTCAGAATGAAACATCTCACTCTGACCTCTCTGAAACCAGTCAGGATCTGCTCTTATTAGTGAGGTGGTTTTGTTTCCCGCCCCCCTTTTTAATTTTTATTGGGCTTGTTCAGATACCATACAATTATCCAAAGATCCAAAGTGTACAATCAGTTGCCCCTGGTACCCGCATACAGCTGTGCATCCATCACCACACTTAATTTTTGTTCAATTTTTAGAATCTTTTCATTACTCCAGACAGGAAATAAAGTGAAAGATGAAAAGAAAAAAAAAGAAAAGGAAAGGAAACTCTAATCCTCCCATATCCCTAACCAACCCCCCTCAATTGTTGACTCGTAGTGTTGGTGTAGTACAGTTGTTACTGTTTATGAAAGAACGTTGAAATACTACTAACTGTAGTATATAGTTTGCAACAGGTATATATTTCTTCCCTATATGCCCCTCTATTATTAACTTGTAATCGTATTGTCAAACATTTGTTCTGGTTCATAGGAGAGATTTCTAACATTTATACAGTTAATCATGGACATTGCCCACCATAGAATTCAGTTTTATACATTCACATCTTTTGACCTCCAACTTTCCTTCTGGTGACATATATGACTCTGAGCTTCCCCTTTCCACCTCATTCATGCACCGTTTGGCACGGTTAGTTATTCTTACATCTTGCTACTAACACCTCTGCTCATTTCCAAACATTTAAGTTCATCCTGGTTGAACATTCTGCTCATACTAAGCAACCACTTCCCATTCTTAAGCCTCGTCCTTTATCCTGGTACCTTATATTTCATGTCTATGAGTTTACATATTATAATTAGTTCCTAGCAGTGAGACTCTGCAATATTTGTCCTTGTGTGTCTGGCTCATTTCACTCAGTATATTGCCCTTGAGGTTTTGTCATCAACCCATTTTTTTTTTAAGAAGGTTTTGTTCACGCACCATACATTCCATCCTAAGTAAACAATCGATGGTTCTCTTTATGGTCACATATTTATGTGTTCATCACCTTCACCACTATCTGTATAAGGGCATCTACATTTCTTCCACAAGGCAGGAGGGAGAGTCAAAGAAGGTAGAGAGGCAAAAGAAAGAGGAAAAAAAATGACAGCTAGGAAGTAGCAAAAGGAAAAATAACCTTAAATCAAAGTAGAGTAAAGAGTCAGACAACACCACCAATGTCAAGTGTCTAACATGCCTCCCCTATCCCCCCCCATCTGCGTTTACCTTGGTATACACATTTGTTACATTAAAGGAAGCATAATACAATGATTCTGTTAGTTACAGTCTCTAGTTTACATTGATTGCATCCCTCCCCCAATGCCTCCCCATTTTTAACACCTTGCAAGGTTGACATTTCCTTGTTCTCCCTCATAAAAGAACATATTTGTATATTTTATCACAATTGTTGAACAGTCTAGATTTCACCAAGTTACACAGTCCCAATCTTTATCTTTCCTCCTTTCTTTTGGTGTCTCACATGCTCCCAACCTTCCTCTCTCAACCGTATTCATAGTTATCTTTGTTCAGTGTACTTACATTGCTGTGCTACCATCTCCCAAAATTGTGTTCCAAACCACGCACTCCTGTCTTCTCCTATCATTCTGTAGTGCTCCCTTTAGTATTTCCTGTAGGGTGGGTGTCTTGTTCACAAAGTCTCTCATTGTCTGTTTGTCAGAAAATCTTTTGAGCTCTCCCTCATATTTGAAGGACAGCTTTGCTGGATATAGGATTCTTGGTTGGCGGTTTTTCTCTTTCAGTATCTTAAATATATCACAACACTTCCTTCTAGCTTCCATGGTTTCTGCTGAGAGATCCACACATAGTCTTATTAAGCGTCCTTTGTATGTGATGGATTGCTTTTCTCTTGCTGCTTTCAGCATTCTCTCTTTGTCTTTGACATTTGAAAATCTGATTATCAGGTGTCTTGGCGTAGGCCTATTCAGATCTCTTCTGTTTGGAGTACGCTGCGCTTCTTGGATCTGTAATTTTATGCCTTTCATAAGAGATGGGAAATTTTCTTTGATTATTTCCTCTATTATTGCCTCTGCCCCTTTTCCCTTCTCTTCTCCTTCTGGGACTCCAATGATATGTTCATTCTTGTATTTTGTTTCATCCTTGAGTTCCCAGAGACGTTGCTCATATTTTTTCGTTCTTTTCTCCATCTGCTCCTTTGTATGTAGGCTTTCAGGTGTTTTGTTCTTCAGTTCCTGAGTGTTTTCTTCTGCCTCTTGAGATCTGCTGTTGTATGTTTCCATTGTGTCTTTCATCTCTTGTGTTGTGCCATTCATTTCCATAGATTCTACTAGTTGTTTTTTTGAACTTTTGATTTCTGCCTTATGTGTGCCCAGTGTTTTCTTTACAGCCTCTATCTCTTTTGCAAAATCTTCTCTAAACTTTTTGAATTGATTTAGCATTAGTTGTTTAAATTCCTGTATCTCAGTTGAAGTGTATGTTTATCCCTTTGACTGGGCCGTAACTTCATTTTTCTTAGTGTAGGTTGTAGTTTTCTGTTGTCTAGGCATCTGACTTCCCAGGCTACCCCAATCAGGTTTTCCCAGACGAGAACAGGCCCGGGTCACAGAAGGAGGAAATATTCAGTATCCGGTTTCCCTGATGGTTTTTCTTAGAGGGCTGACACACCCTGTACTTTTCTGCTGGCCAGATGCACCTGTCAGCCTGTCACCAGCTGGTATAAGAGGGTGTGGCCTGTGGCTCTTCTCCCCCAGGCTTTGGGGTCTGATTCCAGTAAGGCAGGTAGTAGAGCTGGACCCCTCCCTTTCCTCTTGGGAAGCCATGCCCCCTCCAGAGAGGTTATCTGCATATCAGTAAGTTCTTTGTTTCTCTGACTCTGCTGATCAGAATGTTTTGATTTTAAAATGGCTGAGGCTGTCTTTACTGCAAAGCGCTGCGGGCTGAAAATGGCTGAGGTTTTCTCCACAGAGAGAGAAATGGACAGAAAAGCTCCTAGATTCACCAGTCAACCAGAGATAGCACCCAATCCTCTGGGCTCCCTGTCCTGAGACAGATATGTCCCCTGACTCTCCCAAGGTCAGTTGTCACCAAAAGCCTCAGTGTGCTTGTTGGGGATTTGCTGTCTGTATTGAGCGGTTAACATTAAAACCCCAGTTGCAGCTGGGCTGAGAGAGTGCTGCTCTCCAGCACCACGAGGCTTCCGTGAGGGAGGGGCTCTCGGCTCTCAGCTCTCAGCGCAGGTCTGCAGCTTTTACTTATAGATTTTATGCTGCGATCTCAGGCATTCCTCCCAATTCAGGTTGGTGGATGATGAGTGGTCAGTCACGTTTGTCTCCCTGCTGTTATTCCAGGTTATTTACTAGCTTTTTGGTCATTTATGAATTGTTCCAGGGGGGACTAACAGTCTTCCACTCCTCTCTATGCCGCCATCGTAGCTCCTCTCCATTACAGAGGTGGTTTTGAGCCTCAGTTTCCTATCTGTAAAATGGGACAATGATTCTGAGAAGGTTGTTGGGAGACATGAACACAGTGCCTGGCACATGAGAAGCTCTCCATAGCATGATTCTCCTTATTAGTAACATTGTTCTCCATCCGTCGCTCCCACACACTTGTCCCACTTTCTAATTCAAATTGTTTTCTAACAGAGCAGATGAAACAAAATCTCTCTAGTAGGCCATGCCCCATACCAATATCAGAACATGCATTGGACATTCTGGATCGGTCAGGATACTTCGGTTGCAAGTAACAGCAACTGAAGTCAAACTGGCTTAAACAAAGTAGGAATTTATCCATCTGTGTAACTGAGTATTTTAGGGGCGGTGTGACCTTATAGCTTCAGGCATGGCTGGATCCAGGAGCTCTCCTGATATTATTAAGTCTCAGTTTTTCTATCCCAGTCTCGCATCTCTTTTTTCATCTGCATTGACTTTATTCTCAGGCAGGCCCTTTCTAGCTAGCAGTTCTCCTGGCAGCTCCCTATAGGTAGCAATCTCCACTTAAAAAGAGGGCTCCTTTTTCCAAATAGTTACAGAAGAACTCCTGAAACTAATAACTCTGTCCAGAGGGATGGAATGCTCTAACTGTCCAATGACTGAATTAGTGGGGGAGGAGTCATAATCCCAAGGGAAAATCAGAATCTATTCACAGAAAGGGAGGGGATACAAATGGGGTATAAACAATGGATGCCCAACACAGTCAACCTATTTAAAAGAAGGAGCAATCAAGCAATGAAGGAAGCCCCGATTATCAGGACAAGGTTGAAGAATAAATCCCACTCTCTCTAGTACTAGTTACACAATACAAAACATACAATCCAGAATCAAAGTCCAAAAAGAGAGTAATTCCACCAAAAAGAACTACATTTTCCCCCTAGTAGACTAAGACCTTAAACCAAGACTTCTAGAAGGGAAAATGTATGAGTCAAACCTATACCAAAGGAAAGGAGGGGAAAAAAAGTACCATTAGTCATCTGAGGAAAAGGCTTTTCAGGAGCTTATTAAAATATTTGAAACCAAAAATATATATATATATTTTATTGTCTCCAAAATATGAAAAGAAAACCATAAAATTGAAAGTAATAGCTGTTTAAGTAAATGTCTGCAAAACTTAATATTATATCAACTGCACTAAAGGCTAAATTTAGTAATCATACAAGTTCCATTGTATTGGAAAACAATTTTGGAGGGTGGGTATTTCTCACTTTGCAGGAACTCCTAAGTGTGCCCAGTGATTGCCGAGACATCTCCGCCAGTTGTAAATTAAATGAGGTATACTCATGGTCAAATCATTTCAAAGGCGAAATAATTTTTTAAAATCCCTTCAAAATATATCTCACCTAAATCGAACCTAATGAAAGCGAGAGATGAGGGCGTATGAATACACATGATGTGACGTGGCCTGGGGTTTCCAAAGGTGAGGGTGCCGAGGTTTCAAAACAGCCCTGTCCGTGGGACTCAGTGCGACCAGGCAGGCAGTGGCCAGGAGAATTCAGCTCCCACCACCCCCTGAGCCCCTTCGGGGGCAATCAGCGCCACCCTGGCTGAGCCCCACCTCTCATTTAAGCTTCTATCATAGCAACTGCCCCAGGGCCAGTCCCCTAATTGCCAGAGTCTTCTAAGTGCCAGGAAAAACAAAAGCCCTCTCCTAACCCCCACCCCCTCCCCAGCACAAGCCCAGAGGGTCAGGCAGGTTCAAAAGGTGAAATAAATGAATCTTTACACATTATAAGGACTCAAGCAACATTCTCTCTGGCATTAGTGCCTGAAAAGGCAGCAAGTAAAAGCAGGTGTGCTGGGCGCCCTGTCAGCTCACGACACTGATAAGCCTGCCTTGCCGGGTTCTGCTTCATTTCAAACAGACTGCTGGAAGAAAAGGAGGGGAAGGCCAGAGCAGAAATAATTGCTGGAGCTTCAAGTGAGCTGGGAGAGCCTGCAGGCAGAGATCAACGCGCCTGATTTCATCCTCTTCCTTTTATTTCTATAACCTTAAACGTTCTGCTATTATAAAAGTCATCATGTCAGCTTTCTCCCCAGCCTCTCCAGCTGCCCATTTTCAAATTGTGTCAATTGGTAAGGCTTTTGGGCTGAAGGATTTTCATTTTGATTTATGGTTTCTGTGCTTTAAAGATGAAGCAAAACTCCCCTGACCTGATTCGAGCAGGGAGGCACGCTGTCCCGGGCTGATGTTTATAATCAGATCCTCCTGAACAGTGGAAAAACTAGGAAAGCCTTGGTGTGTGCATCTTTTCTTTTTCTTTTTTTAAAGTAATAGGTACTAAAGCAAATTGCAAGTGAGTAGTATTTGTCATGAATCTCTCTCCAGCTAAAGCGGGTGAAGAGGAGTCTTTGATTCTTAGTCGTCATTTGAGAATGGGGATCCTGGCTTTAAGTTCTTAAGAACATCAGTGACTGCTGGCTGCAAGACTGGGAAACTGAGAAGCAAGAGGGGAGCAGACCCAGCAGGAATGTCACAAGAGTACCACATAAATCATTGCTTTCCCAGTAAAGGGCTGAGAAATAAGGGTTGTGCTGGCTTTTTAATCAGAAGGCTGCATAAACAGCAAAAAAAATAAGTAAATAAAAAAAACATAAACTGCCAGTTTCAGCAAGTACAAAACGGGCTTGCAGGGAAAGCTCCTGCACTGCAGGCGTGTGCACCAGAGAGTGGGTTATTAAAATGTTCAGACACATCACGGGAGAGCTGCAGAACAAATATCAGCTTCCACAGTGCTCTTCACGTGCTATCCATGGGGGACTCCGGCAGAAATGACCCATGATGCATAGAGGTGCCCAGTCCCACTGCCGCCCACTGAGCCCAACCTGGATGGCAGGTGGTACCCAAGAAGAGAAGACAGTGAGCGGGAGGAGAGGCTAAACCAGACATAGAGAAAGAGAGTGGCCTTCCACTAGGCTCCCTCAGCTTTTTTGGAGAGGGTTTGGAGCTGGTGGGGACGTGAAAAAGACCCTCTGGCAGATGTTGGGGGGTCAGATTCAGGAGCCACACAGCCCGGATGGGGCTAAATCATGGCAGCACCGATTGCAGCCCCATCTATGAATTTCCCAGGAGCTGTGGCTCCTCGTTGTCCCTCACCTAATTCTTCCCAGTTGATCCATGTGGGCAGAGAACAGGCCTATTAAGTCACAGTGTGGCTCTCAGGGCCTCAAAATCACAAGTCCTGAGGTTTCGGCCGCCTTCTCATGCTGCTGACACGGTGAGGCGGCTCTGCACAGCACAGGTGAAGAGGGGGTGAGACATGGAGAAACGGAGAAAAGGAGCTCTGTGTCGAGAGAGAGGCCAAGTCAGGGAGAGTGAGAGCGCCCGCGCAGAAGGGAAAGAAAGAAAAAGAGCATGCTAATTGTGCCAAGGAAGCTGACAGATTTGACAGCACGTGTCTTCATTGAGAAATTGTGTTCTGAAGTCCCCCCTTGTTCTTTCAGAAACAGGAGGAGAGAGGCAGGAGGGAGCCTGACAGGAAGTGAGGATTCGAGACTTCAAATACAAACATTATGAAAAACAAGCAACATCTGCAAACAGTAAGTACTTATTTATATTTTATGGAGTGTGTGCTTGGGATCCTGACAGGTTTTTAAACAGAGACCATATTAGACCCACTCAAAGGCGAGAACGTCCCTTTTAAAAATGCATTAGCCGGCTGCACACCCCGGCCTGCCCCGCACGGCCGGCCTCCGGTGAGCCCTGACCCCGCCCGCCCCGTCTAACAAGACGCACATGCGGGCTGGCAATGGGGCCGTTTACGGCTCCGCGCTCAAGGTTGGAGCAGACAGGCACCGGAGGGTTAGTGTGCAGCAAGCTCTCCCCTCCGCCGCCAGAACCGCTTTGAACTTTTCCCTTTTGAACAAATAGGAAGAGAAGCTGCAAGGAAACAAGCGCTGGGCGTCATAGAGGAGGAGAGCACGCGCCAAATAAATAAATAAGCCGCAAATAAATAAATAAGTGGCCAGCCTCGCCTCCGCCAAATAAAAGGCACCGCTCGTAGATTTCCAGTGTCGGTGCATGGGAGAAACTTTAAAATAAAAACAATAAAATAGACCTGCGATTCTCCCACCGCCCCACCCCCTCCCCCACCCCCGAAGGATGATCCCTTTATTTTTGACAACAAATAAGAGGCCGTTGGCAGGTACGGTGTGCTGTGCACCATGAAATATTTAGTAAGGCAATAACGACTCCCTGGACAGCTTAAGAAAACCACGATTATATTCAGAGAGAAAGCCATGAACAAACAGAGTGGGGAAAATACAAAGACAGATAAAGGAAGGTCTTTCATCAGGACTTCCTGTCCAATAATACAGTCAGGCTTGATCCATATGTTTTGAGAAAAATCAAAGTGTCATGACTATCCAAAATGTCAATAGCTCCAGTAAGGAATATTGTCTAACATTTTCTATTACACTGCTCAAGAATTTGCCTCCCAGCACAATTTGGAAGAAAAAACTCTTTCATTTTGAAAACACTGAAGAAAAGAAAGAGGGTTGGGGTGGGGGAAGAAAAGCAGAACAAGGCTCATTTGAGTGCAATGTGTAATACAATAACGCTCCGGGCTCCCAAACCGTCCCGAAAGCTGATCCTCTGATGAAAATGAGCTCTCCTCCAACCTCTCGTGTGTTCTGTCCTCTCTTTGCAGACACTCTTGCAAAGGTGCTTCCTGGACAGTTGACTGAGCAATCTCCGTGCAGCAAGAAACCAGAGGAACCCGACTTTCAGCAACCTTAAAATTTGGATGGTCCCACATAGCCATTTCAGGGTTGAGTCCTGGGAACCTCACCTTGCACCTGGGTCACCTGCCTGCAGGTGTGGGTAAGGGGAGGGAGGGGCTCAGGAAGACTCCCCCGTACGTAAATAAACGATTTATTGCTGCTTTGGCAAAACGTAAATAAAAGCCATGCAACCTCGCCCCAGGGATCACCAGGTAATATCTGGTTGGACGGAACCTGCTGTTCTGCGTTTCTTCTCCTTGCCTCCTCGACACCCTGAAAATTCTAGAGGGAAAAAATCACCCGCGAGCTGCTGCTGTCTGCGCCTTGTGGGATCTTAAATAGAATGAAACAGGCCTCTGACAATCAATATTACTGACAAATTAATCTCTGCAGCTAAACTGTTGTGAGCTTCAAGGCTATCTGAGTCCCCCAAATAGGTGAAATGCAGGGAGGCCTTCTTGCCAGGTTATTGGCGTTTTCCCCGGTCATTTACCTGTGGGTAGCATTCAGTTTGCCTGGAGTGATTCGATTTCGTACAATAAAATCATATAGCGGCTCTGATTTGCCCCTTTAACTCCCTCTGGGACAGGGCTGTCTTCCTGCTTCAGAGCAAAGCCTCCTGCCACACGCCAAGAAGAAGCTTTAATTCATCTTGAGGGAAGGAGAAGGTAAGAAGACGTCAGGCAGTGATTTCACACCTTTCCGTCCAAATCTGAGAGTTTACCAGCAATAGTTGGGAAGCACGAGGTAAGCAAGGCCCTCAATGGCAAAGTTTCCAACTTCTCATTTATTTTTTCTTAAGGAACAGGAAAGCACACAGTGACTTCCCCGAGATGCCTCAATTGGGGAGGGGGAGGGTGGTGGTGGAAGGTGGCTCATATCCAGGGCTAAAACTTGCCCACTCTGCACCAGTTTGAAGTACTGGGGTACTCTGTACTAGTTGGTAAACAGACATAACCCCCCCACCCAAGCCCTCTGCAGCCCATCCCTTTCCTTAACTCAGCATCTAAAGGGTTAACATTTGACAAAGCAGAGGACCCCCCCCTCCCCAGCCCCACATACCCCAATTCAGGCTGTGGGGACCAATACCCACCATTGTGAGGTGTTTTGGCCACCACCCGCTTATGTCTGCACTCTTTGCCACAGCCTGGGGTCATTCGGCCTGTCCTTGGTTGAGCTCTTGCCCCGTGCCCCTCTTGGGACTTCTTCAGGAGAGCTGGAAAGGGGGGCAAGAGTTTTTCTGAGCTCTGCCCTCCTTGGGGCTGGGGTCCTGACAGCTCTCGGGTGCGAGGTGGGCGGACGTGCTGGGGAGCTTGGGAGACTCAGAGCCAACAGGGGCGACCCAGACAACGCCTCTTTCCCAAGTCATGAGCAGTAAACAGCAGCAGAAATCAACAGTCACCAGGGTATAATTGTCTTTAGTATGTAAATTTTAAAAGCTCAGTCAAAAATATCAATACCTCCCACTTAATTTATTATTGTATAAAGATGGATGGGAGTGAAGCATAGCATCGATTTTTCAGAGCCCTTTAAAAAAAGCGAAGAGGAAAACAGTCAAAGATAACTTTACACGACATGCTGTGTCTCAAAATTAATCACTGTGCTTTTTATAAACACACACACACACACACACACACCCTTACAAAAAACACTGCACCCAGCGCCGATGTGGGTCAATCTTATTTGATCGCCTTGTCTGAAAATGAAGAAATGGAATCAGCCATTCCTGTAAAGAGCCCTTTCAGAATGGATTAGAGGTAAAGACGGGTTCGCATTTTTACTGTATTGAAAGCGAACCATTAGACGGCCACACTGCAGTCGGGCCACTGAGAGGAAATTGAAGAGAAAGGTTCCCCAGCGGGGCTGGACAGGACAACCCGTCAACCCCCGGACCCTCACAGACCCTCCCTGCATGGTGTAACCGCGCCACCCTCCTCACACTTACTAGAGGGTTAGTAGGAACTGCCGTGACTACCAAACAAATAAGTAAATTCATCATCAGGTTTGAAACTGCTCTGGAGCCCCTGTAACCCTGGGCATTGTGTTGGTGTCTGAAACGATGGGGCCAGCGGAGCCTAATTTTCCCCTGTGCCGTCAAAGGATGGGCCACTTCTCCGCTTTTGACGTTTTGAGATGTTTGCATTTCGACAGAGGAGGCAGAAGCGTGGAGAGAAAAGGTTGTGTGAGAGCAGAAAGGAGAAATAAAACAGTCAAGGTGCGGAGACATTCCTTTTGGAAGAGTCTGTGCAGCCCCGTCATTCATTTTGTTTTGTTTTATTTTATGTTTTCAGGAATGGTGGCTCAGCATCTTTTGAACAGTCTCCTGATTACAGTGGTGGATATTTTTGCAGACCATCTACGGGTTACAGCTCCTGGGGCGCTAAGATTTCCAAACAAATAGAACGTCCTTTTTTTAAAAAAATAGTGAAGATATTATTTGTCTCCTATCTCAAGAATCCCAGGGCTCTACTTCCCACCGTCCTCAAAAACCCTGTGAACCTGTGAATGATGGGTGATTCATTCATTCATGTCCTGGGCTTGATCGCGGCACTTGAGGTAACTTATTTTTTATAGAGATATTCCAGCAATAATCAAGCTACAAGCCAAGAACAGTACCTCGCACTCACACTAGCAATATGCACCTTTTAGAGAAGCATTTTGTCGAGAGAACCCCAGCCCCCAGTAAGAGCTGTTCATCAGGGGTCACACTTATCAGGCTGATATGTATAATTTTCCAGGATGCTTCCACTGGATGAAGCAGCAGTGTCACTCTCCCAATCGCTTTGCTATGAAGTGCAGCCGCAGTTCAAAATAAACATCAAGTTGCTAGATGTCTTCCTGCCGTAATTGGATTTAATTCATTATCTTTCATTTCAATAAAATCACCAGAAAACACAAGGCTGTAAAAGTGTAGGCTAATTGCTTATGGAAATTCCAGTGCTGCACTCGGTATAAATGTACCCCTTGCTAGAGGATGACACAGTCGTGCCATTATCACAGAATTTCACAACACTACGTAATTATAGAGAGAAGCAGGTGAAATTAGCACGTCCTCCCTTAAAGCAGGTAACATTCTTGGTTAAATATTTACAGCTGCATAAACAGCCGGTAATAGCAAGCGTTTTCTCAGCCACACATTTCAGGGCATCTCCAACAAATATTGAGAAAAGTGGTCATTATCAGCCTGGCGAGCGCTGCTTTGCCTTCTCGCTTGCGAGAAATGCTTCTGCCTGGTTTGCAGGACAGGAAGCCAGGCTGCGTCGGCAGTGCAGTCTCAACGGCAATGGAAACGAGTAACTAAGACCTCTTCCTCCCTTGTTGCTGCAAAGAGAGGGGCAATTAAAGCTGCATATTTAGAGATGACATCAACCAGGAGTCATGCACAGAGAGAAAATTCGTTGCATCGTTTCCTGCTTCCTTTCTCATTCCCTTTTCTGTCCAAAGGGAACCCACGGCAAGATGCTGCGAGCGGCAGGCATGCAAACTCCAAACCGCCCACCAAGGGTCAGTCCGACCTGCAGCTGTTGCACAAAATAAAATCAACGCAGCCCAGCCTAAGCAAACACCCTCTGTGGCTCTTTATTACCAAATGATATGAACTTTGACCCAACGTGAACAAAATTTAATGTTTTCTCCCAAATATTTAAAAAATTCATTCTGGGGCTCGAGAGGAGTCAGGGAGTCTGCAAGCCGTAATCTGACATCTGAATTATTCCAAGGCTAATACGGAAAGCTATTCAGAAGCTTATTTGGAGACATGTCAATCAAGATATCACTTGTGCAGGGAAGACGGACTTGGGCTTAGGATTGCAGATAGCTTTCAGGGAACCACAAACTAAAAGGAAGGCAAGCTCTGATGAATAGGTTACATCTTAATTCACGACGATGACATTTTTTTTTCCTGGCTAGAGAGCACAAACCTGAGAGCGCGGTGTCCCAGGGATGTGCCTTTTTCCACACCTGTAAAAACATTTTAACATTTATTAAAAATGATAACCATAAACAACAAACACGGTGTCGAAACTCGCCTCTGCTAATTTCAATGCGCTGATTAAGATTTTAAGCAACGCTTCTAAATTAGACTGTCAGGCTGCTGTCCTCCACTGGAGGCTGAGGTTCTGAGCTTGCACAGGCTTGCTTGCACCCGCCGCTTTTCTGGGTTGATTGCGAACAGGGCTAGCAGCGTTCAATGTTCTTTCATTCATTTTCGATGAGATGGGGGTGATCCAATTAGCTTTGATTGTCCAAGAGATGCCCAAAATAAAACGGCTGGGCTCTGATAGCCTCCTCCTGCAGAATTTCCCAGCTGACAAGTACCAACGCTAATTACCCATTGTTATGATCTGAAAAGACATCAGAATTTTAATTATGTAAATTCGGAGCCATTTTGTTCCTATGAGGAAAACAAAAACAAAAACAAAAACAAGCAGACACTGTTTTTCTTAGAGGAAACATTAATCCCTGCTTGGAATCCCCTGCACGCTTAGCTGCAATTTGTGCGCTGTGTTGGAAGAGTCAGCTCCAGCTGTCCCTCAGCATCCTGGTGATGACTTCTTTCCCCAGGGACAAAGAATGGGACATTGTCTCTGACATTCCGTTTCTCCAGGCATCATTCTTGGGAGGCTCTGACAGCCAGTCTGCTTGGTCATATGCTTATGCAGTGGGGGTGTCTCCAATGCATGGTTTTGCCATAGACAGGAGCACGCCTCCAACTCCAATACCGGTGAGGACCAATCATAACCTCCAGCATCTTTGAGAGAGTCCCCAAATGAGCTGGAAACGTTTCTGCTAACGAAGCTCTGAATAGGAAAACTCTGTGAACTGGAAAAATGAAATCAAATTCTTTTTGAAGCTGTGAAGAGTTCAAGAATCTTCTCATTGACCCAAAGACCTCTTCATTCCAGAGCAATGCTCTCCATGGCTGTGTGCCTTCATCTGCCCATCATTGCCTCCATCATCAGGAATTTTTCAAATGTCCAAGTGGCATATGGTACCTGAGGAGGGCATTTGGGTGCTTGTAAGGATTTAGTTGGGCTGGATCTCCAGCTGGTTTATGATGGGTGTGACTTGGAGCCTTGGGGAAATTATTTAACTCATTGAGAAGAGGTTATACAGTTTTATTATTATATTAAAATGAACAGTGATATATTATGGCTTGGAATTCAAGTTTATTAATTTTTAAAGATGAAACAGGAGACTTCCAAGAAAATGCATCCTTGGAGAACATCCCAAATCCTGGACCCTCTTCCAACACTGGAAGGCTGGGTGAAGGGTGGCTTGAGTTTACTTTCCTTTGCTGGAGTAATGTCTGTGAGAGCATTTGAAAAGGTCTGGCATCCCTTGGTCCTCAAAGTTTCCAATCTGGGGACTCTTTTCCTGCTTCCTGGTCTGATACATAATGAGCCAAACCATGTTGCAGACAGTCTGGTCCCGTCAACTGGATCATCTTTAAATGCAAAGACCTAGCATGAGGAGGGAGAAGGGGCAAGCTGTGGGGGTGGGGAAGTGAAGAGGGGAAAGGGCAAAAAGAGAAGGTGTTCCTCACACATTGGCCTCATCAAAAGCCTGGAAGGCAACCAGCCAAACTTTATTTCCAAGATAAGAGAGCAGCCAGAGACTTCACCCCAACACTAGGGTTGTTTTCAGTAGGATTTTGGCAGAGTTGAGAGGAGGCAGAATAAAAATCTAAGTCACAAGTAACCTGTAGGCAAACCTGCCATGAGGTGATAAATGAAAAGAAGAAAAAATAACTAATTGAGACCTATCAAGTGCCAGATGTCTTACCTTCTCACTTGATCCCCACTACAAACACATTGTCCAGATGGAGAAAGTGAGGCTCAGAGGGGCTGAGCTACTTGCCCCAGTGCACACAGCTAATAAGTGGTGGAGCCTGCAGTCTTCCCACTTGGCACTCTACCCACCACATGTGCAATTCTGTATTCCAGGTGCTTGAAATTTGGGGTTCTCTTAAGTCTCACTTGGAAAGGAAAAATGAAAATGGAAAGGATCACAACTAAAAATAATACAAACATGTCATCATTCCTTATGGTTGAATTCACAGCCTAACTGGGGTAGCTGTTTCCTGCTTGGTCTTGTCTTACTCCTTTCTTTTCTGCATTTCTTCATTGATCTTCAGTGATCAATCCCTTCTCATTGACTTGCTTTACCTTAAATGTCAGAGCTGCTCAGGGCTCCATCTGAGACTCTTCTCCCTCTATACTCTCCAGAACAGGGTTTCTCAACTTTGGTGGTCCGTGATGGTTTGTTGTGGCAACTGTCCTGTGCACTGGAGGATGCTTAGCAGCACCCCTGGTCTCTACCTGTTAGAGGCAAGTAGCACCCCCACCCTGAGTTGTGACAACAACGAAAAAATGTGTACTGACATTGCCAAATGCCTGGGATTGAAGATGACAGTTCTAGATGATTCCATCCATTTCCATGTATTTAATGACCAACCTCACATCCAGATACTGACCACCTCCCAAATTTGATCATCCAGCCCAGAACACTTTCCCAAGCTTAGACTTTCTTAATTGTCACTTAAAATCGAATCTCGGATGTATAACAATGTAGCTTACAAGGGGTGAGAGTGTGATTGTGAAAACCCTGTGGATCACACTCCCTTTATCCAATGTATGGATGGATGAGTAGAAGAATGGAGACAAAAACTAAATGAAAAATAGGGTGGGATGGGGGGATGATTTGGGTGTTCTTTTTTATTTTTATTTTTTATTCTGATTCTGATTCTTTCTGGTGTGAGGAAAATGTTCAAAAATAGATTGGGGTGATGAATGCACAACTATAAGATGGTACTGTGAACAGTTGATTGTACATCATGGACAATTTTATGGTATGTGACTATATCTCAGTAAAACTGAATTAAAAAAAAAAAAAATCACATCTTGGAGGTATCACGAGCACCTCAAACCCAACACTTTCAAAACTGAACATCTCCCCTGACCCCCAAACCTGCTCCTCTTCCAGGTTCCCTAAACCAGAAAACAGCACCAGAAACCTGGGAGACACCCATTATTGCTCCTGTCCTTTCATCCCCTCTTCCCCCGTACACACGCGCGCACACACACATACAGACCTCCAATCCACCACTAAGTCCTGGTTCTAACTGTAACTTTCTCCTGTGTGTACCCACATCTCCCCGTTTCCACGCTACCAGCAGCTCATTCCAGAACACGTGCATTAGACCCCGGCTGCCCTGCTCGGCCGTGCTGCTCCCCAGTCCAGCTTGTATAATATCCACAGTGATATATTTGAATGATTTGGTCATGTTGCTTCCCTACTTACCACCCTCTGGTGGTTTTCCATTGCTCTGGGAGTGAAGTCCAAATGCCCACCGTGGCTACAGGCCTGCATGATCGGTGTGGCCTTTCTCATCTGAGCCAGACTCATCTCAAGCCACTCTCCAGGCTCATGTGCATTCCTCACGTGCTGCACCAGCCCCTCGTATATTCAGTTCTGTCATCCAGGAACACAGGAGCCCTTCATTAATGACCCCACCCATCCTTAAAGGACTCAACTTAAATTTACCTTAAATTAGGCCCCTCAGCCATGTTCCCTGGGTGCCCTTGTCCTCCCTTCTGCCCTTCACCACCACTGTAACTCCCATGGGATTATTTTAATCATTTATTTTTACTAACAAGCCAATTCAGGGTATGCAAAATGCACAATTGCCAAGCAGCTGCTTAAAATCAAGGCAACTCATGTCTAAGCTGTTTCCCATGGGTACATTTTTAAATTAGTTTTTTAAACCTCTTTTAAAACTTTTATTGTGGTAATATACATATGTAACATAAAATTTGCCATCTTAACCCCTTTTAAGTGTACAAGTCAGTGGCATTAATTACAGTCACGATGTCCTACAACCATCACCACCGTCCATTACGAAAACTTTTTCATCACTCCAAACAGAACCTCTGTGCCCATTAAGCAATAACTCTTTCTTCCCTTTCTCCCCAGCCCCTGGTAACCTCTAATCCACTTTCTGACTCTATGAATCTGCTCATTCTAAATATTTCATATAAGCAGAATCATACACTATTTGCCCTTTTGCGTCTGGCTTCTTTCACTCAGCATGATGTCTTCAAGACTGATCCATGGTGTCACCTGCCATTGTGCTGTTTTGTTTCCTTGTTTAATTTTCTGTCTTCTCTGCTAGGCTCTGAGCTCTGGGAAGACAGGACGTGCTCTCCTTGTCCCCCACTGGCTGGACCTGTCCTATTTAGTACCGTGGCCACTACCACATGTGGCTATTGAGCAATTGAAACAAGGCAAATGAGAACTGTGATATGCTGTTAGAGGAAAACACACACTAGAATTCAAAGACTTAGAACCAAAAAAAGTATGTAAACCATATCATTAATAATTTGGTATATAAACTATGTGTTGAAATGCTATTCCAGACATATTGAAGTAAATAAAGTATTTCGTTAAATATATCACTTGTTTCTCTTTCCTTTTTTTAATGTGACTACTTGAAAATTTTCAGTTTCATATGTGGCTTGTGTTCTATTTCTATTGGACAGCACCAGTCTAGTCCAAGCCCAGTGTCTGATCTATAGTAAGAGTTTGTTTTTAAGATGAATTTATAAATTGAATGAATGAATTCATCCATCATGTAAGAGGATCTAAAAATGCAAACCAGACCTTGTTGCTTTGCAACCTGAAATCCTTCAAGAGCTTCAAGAAGAAACCCAAGCTTGTCACCAAGGCCTGCAGGGTCCTTCCTGATGGAGTCCCCATCGGCCACTCTAGCCTTGGACCATGCTCTGACAGCTGCCAGCTGGGCCCAGACTGCGTCACCTTCACTTCTTTGCACATGCTGTGCCTTCTGCTTGGTCCCCGCTTCTGTGGCCTCTCTGCCCAGCTCCCTCTGACTTCCCTTTAAGACATCTCCAGGATGCCATCCTTGAGTCCCACAGGATGGTGGGAAGGGTCCCACTCACTCATTCATTCACCCACTGTGTTCTCTGCTGGGAATCCAACAGTGAGCTCAACCAGAGAGGCTTTCTGTCTTCAGGGAGCTTGCAGACTGGTTCCCCCATCAGACCCTGGGCTCCTGACAAGGACCATGTCTTTCTTCTCCAAACACTAAGTACCTTGCTCCATAAATGCTTTGTGGACAACAAAATATTGTACTCCCCGATGCAACAGGTCTCGACTCAAGCACTCACCAGCAGGTGTGCCCTTCCCTGGCGCCCAGGCCTCAGAGGCTCCCATTCAGACTCTGTCTGGGGTGCTGGGCTCACCGTCCCCCTTCCTGACCTGGTCCCCAGAGAGATGGGCTGGCTCAGCCATGGAGTTACCAGTTAGGCCGTCCATTTGCTCAGGGATTATGGGGCCCCTTCCAGGAGAGGATTACCTTGTGTCCAAAACCCACCGGGCATGGGAACAGCCCTCCAAATATTTGCTGAGAGTTCCTGACCTTTACCTTCTGTTCCCCAGCCCCACAGGGCCTGCACACTAGCTGTACCACTGCAGCTGAGTGGCAGCTCCTCCCTCCTCCCTCCTCCCTCCTCCCACCTCCCTCCTCCCACTTCCCTCCTCCCAGCGGTGTCTCTTCAGTATTCAGACCAGGCCTGGTTGGAAGGTCAGTGACGTGGCTTAGTCACTCTTAATATTAAACAGGGAATGCACGGTGCCCTCCATGTTGACTCTGCTAAGGCCATTAATGCCCTTGGTGGCATCACTTTAATTTGTGCTCTGGAAGGCAAACTGCTGTGGTAGGAGCCCCGGCTGGAAGGATATTGCTTATATTAAAAATCAGGGTGAGGGCAGAAGCCAGCTGTGACCTGTGCAGTGCAGCTGGAGTGCAGTGCTCCGGGAAAGGCAGGCCTGTTATGGAACATCTGGGAGGAGAATCGGGATGTGGAGAGAAGGCCTGTGGCTTCCAGGAGTTCAAAACTACCCCTGGCTCCTCTAACCAACATGAGCCACTCACTAGCCCAGAAGACATCGCATGAGCATCTCAGCAACGTCAGAGTTCTCCCTGCAAGCAAAGCCCAAGGGACTGTGCAACAAGGTCACTGCTGACCGAGAGGCAAGACAGAAGAATCTGGGCAGATCCAGGCTGCAGGTAAAGGCAGGGGTAGAGCAGGAGATGAGGGCCTGCCCTGGGGAGACCTCTAAAGCAAAGAGGGAATCAGTCCAGATGACCCTGACAAAAGACACCAGCACTCCTGCAAATGATCATGTGAGCCATGATGTGCTGGGACAGGGTTGCCTGATAAAATATAAGATGCCCAGTTAAATTTGAACTTCAGAAAGACAATGAAATTTTTTTAGTATAAGTATAGCCCATGCAATATTTGGGATATACTTATGCTGAAAATGATTTCTTGGTCTTCTGAAATTCACATTTAACTGGGCCTGCTGTATTTTTTTTTATTCACTAAATCAGGCAACCCTATCTGGGGAGCCATGTTTGGGTTTATTTGTTTCTTTGGCCAAACCCAGTAGAAAATAAGAGACATGAGATCCCATTGGTGGAGTCCATTCAGGCCAACACCCAGGGCTCAAAGAGGGGTGCAGCAGAGTGGAAAGAGGTCTAAAGGGACAAATGTAGAATACGCAAAGCAGAAAGCAAAGCCGATATGACTTGATTCGGTGACTACGGGGAGTCCGGAAGAAACAGGTGCCAAGTCTGGTACCTGGGCTTCTGGGCAGAGAGTGGAACCACTCACAGGCTCTCCTGGGACAGACACACTGTGGGGTTAGTGGGTCAACCAGGAGTTCAGTTTGGGGCACATTAACATTTATGGAGCACTTACCCGGTTCCGAGCACTGCTCTCCAGGATTTACGTCCATTATTTCATTTAATCTTCACCAAACATAACTGTGGGGGCTCAGGGAGGCTTTGTGAGCTGCCCAAGGTAACACAGCTAGAGAACAATGGGATGTGGAGTGACGCCAGAGAAGGGTCTCGGGCACAAGGGTCTGGGACGCCAACCCCTGCACCATCCCACCCTCTTGTTAACCACAGAAAACCGTGTTTATCTCCTGCCTAGATGAAGGTTATGTGCAGTTCTTATTATTTACCCTAAGACAGGCATCGACTTTCAGTTTTGTTATTCATAGGCTTCTGAATTATTTAAACATTTACCCCACCCTCACCCCCCCAAAATTGTGTGTTTTCATAATTAGAAAAGGATGATATTGTTTAAAGGAAAAAACAACAGGCAGGCAGGTGAAGATGCAGAGAAGGCCCAGAGGGGCCGAGGGGCTTCTGTCAGATGAAAGCCCCCAAGGCAGACACCAACAATCTGGCAAGTGGAAGCTCAGAGGAGATGGGTTCAAGGGATGCTCCAAAACCCCTGGCTGAGTGAACACCAAGTCACCCACTGCCAGACCAGAGGACGGGTCCCCCTGAGGCTATCAGGAGGTTGTATGGGGACAAATGAAAGCAGCTTACATAGGATGGTGCTGGGAGTTTTGTCCCACCCCCAAATAAAGGCATCATTATGGGTCTCGGCTGGGTGGAAAAGGTTGGATTGTAAATGGCGCCGTGGCTATGAGAACGCCAGAGATGGACCTGGGGAGTCT
Source organism: Choloepus didactylus (assembly GCF_015220235.1). Lineage (NCBI taxonomy): Eukaryota > Metazoa > Chordata > Mammalia > Pilosa > Megalonychidae > Choloepus > Choloepus didactylus. Next base: position 9,552,493 of record NC_051328.1, on the reverse strand, counting down.
CGAGGGTGGGTCTCACCTGCCTGCTGGGCTAACGATGCCCCAGCCTGACTCTGGTGGTGGCTCCAGGGAGGTGTCAGAGGCACCTTAAGAGGCCCCCACCATCTCGGCAGCCCCCGACTCTTTGAGTGGACACTTGACACTGACACAGCTTCAAGTGCTGTCCCCTACTCCTGTCCCCAAGCTGGCTCCCCCCAGCCCTCTTGTAGATGAGCAGCCACGACCACACCAGAAAAGAGAGCGCCGAGGGGTGGTGCCAGGTCGTATGTAGAATGAAGCATGGGGAGTCTCATTCTCTGAGGACCCCTTTGTGAATGAGGAAAGATTAGTCAGAGGAGAAAGTAATACTTCTTCACAAGGTAGGAGACAAAATTCCAATGCTCCTGAAGTCCGGAAATGGTGTTGGCAGAAGAAAGAACAATGGGTTCAAGAAGGTTATGGGCACGATTCCAAATGGCAGGGCCATAAATGGCACCCGTGGGGGCCGGTCTCTGCCCATCCTACAGCGTGAACTCAGAGAAGCCCCATGTCTTCCCACGAGCAGGCGCTCAGGGTCACTGGAGGTCATGTGGTGCTAAGTAGGATGGACCCTGAGTGCATGGAATCCTTTATTTTAAATAAATGAATGGAACAAGCATGTAATGGTTATCTATCGCTGAATAACAAATTGCCCCCAACCTAACAAACATACATTTATTATCTCATAGCTTCCGTGGGTTGGGAATCCTGGCCTGGCTTGGCTGGGTCCTCCGCTCAGCCTCTCTCACAGGCTGCAGGCAGGCATCAGCCGGAGTGGTGGTCCCATCTCAAGGCTCAACCGGGGAAGGATCTGCTTCCAAGATCATGCACGTGGCTGTTGGCAGGGCTCAGGTCCTCACCAGCTGTCAGCTGCTCTTGGCCATGTGGGTCTCTCCATAGGGTGCTGACCACAAAGCGGCTGACTTCCCGCAGAGGGACAGAGGGAGACAGCAAGAAAGGGTCGATAAGATGGAAATGACAGTCTTTTAAATCCTAATTTTGGAAGTGACATCATCCCATCACTTTTGCTGTTCTATCATTAGAAGCACTTCATAAGGTCCAGCCCACACTCAAGGGGGTGGGAGTTGCTCAAGGGAGGGAATTCCAGGAGGCAGGGACTACTGGTGGTGGTGGTGGTGGGGTGCTTCTAAAATGCTGCCTACCACCAAGGACGACAGGTTATTAACAGTGCAAGCTGGGTTTCACATTCATTCATTCAACAAACATTTATTGAACACTTGCTATGTATCGGGCAGTGTGCTAGCCACTTGGGCTATACATCAGTGAATGAAAATCCCTGCCTTGTGGAGCCTACATGCTAGTGGGATACTGCCAGTAAACAGCCAATGGAGTAAATAAAGACATAATAAAGCAGGTAGAAAGTGATAAGCACTACAAAAAAAAAGTCCATGTGAAATAGAGTGAGATGAGCCAGGAGTGCTGGGGGGAGGGGACGAGTTGCAGTGTTAATGTGGTGGCCAGGGTGAGCCTCCCGGGAAGGTGAGATTGGAAGAAAGTCTTGAAGAAGGCAAGAGTATTATCCAAGGGGCAACATGGGGGCAGAGTGCCGGGCAGAGTATTGGAGGTGCAAAGGCCCTGGGGCAGGAGTGAGCTTCAGTGTTTTGAGAACCAGTAAAGAGGCCCATGTGGTGGTGCTTCCACCAAGCAGAACGTGTGATGGGCAGAGTGACAGGAGAAGAGGGCAAGCAGGAAATGGGGCAGGCGACGTCAGGCCTCGTAGACCGTTGCACAACTCCACCTTTCCCTCCTTGTAAAAGGGATGCATGCCACTGAGGGTTTTGAGAAGAAAACCATGAACAGGCTGATGTGTTAAAAGCAGACTATTTGGTGGGGGGCCAAGGTAGAATCAGGGAGACCCACTGGAGGTCTACGGTAGTGATCAAGGTGAGAGATGCCCCAGGCTCCCATGAGAATGGTCTCGGGGAGATGGTGAGAAGTGATCAACTGGTGGCCATATTTTAAGTAGAGAATCAACATGATTTGCTCATGAATTGGAAGTGGGACATGAGAGAAAGAAATCAAGACTACGCTAAGACTTTTGGCCTAAGCAACGGGAAGGTTGGAGGTCCATCGACGGAGGTGGGGAAGGCTGAGGGCGGAGCAGGTTTGGCAGAGCAGGGAGATGAGGAGGTCAGGGTTGCACATGCAAAGATTTATTCAACATCTAGATGGTGATGATCAGTGGGCGACTGAGAGGTTTGGGCCGGAGATACCAAGTGGTGAGTCCAGGAAGAGAATGAGGATAGAGAAGAAGCCCAAGGATGAAGCCCTGAGGTTCTCCAACAAGAAGAGTCCGAGAGTGGAGGAGGATCCAGCCAAGGACGTTGAAAGGGAACAGAGCACAGGGGTGGGGAGACCTGGGAGCCAGCAGGGGCACTGCAGAGGGGGCGTGGCCCACCTGTCCAGCGACAGGTGATGAGTTCAGTGAGCTGAGGGTGCCGGGTCCTCGGGGAGAGCAGTTTCAATGGATTGGCCCAACTGGAGTGGATTTAAGAGAAATGGGAAGGAGAGGGCTTGTCGACAGTGAGAACAGACAGCAATTCATCCAATTCTGAATGCTTGGTCACACACTGTCATGAATTACCTTATGATTGTGGAGGTGAGTGCTTCGTCTCCCCCGGGAGACAAGCTACTGAGGGCAGGGATCTCTCTCTTCATTTCCTGTGCCCACAGCACACAGAAGGACCCCTTAGGACCTGTCAGTAGCGTGGACCCTATAACCATCATGGGGGAGCCAGGGCCAGTGGGACTCCTGTCCAGCTTCCTGGAGCTGACGTCATCGGGAAGCCAGGCCTCCCTGAGACCCTGCGTGGTCACACCCCATCTTGCTCCAGGCTCCCCATGTTCTCTGCCTCAGTGGCCTCTTTTCAGGGGCTAGAAAACACCACGCTCTTTCCTGCTGTGAGGCCTTCGCACGCTGTAGTGGACGCTGTGGTGTGTCACCCGGGGCCCTCCTCAGGGCTGCAGGGCTTGTTCCCTCAGCTACTGGCAGTGCTGGCCGCAGACGGCCCTCAGCTGCCCACCCTCTTCAAGAATTGCCTCAGCAGAGAAGCACTGCCTTGCCCACGGCCCCGCCTCTCCCAAGCAGCCTGCATTCAGGGACAAGTCACTTTGAGGTGCAAAGGTCCAGCACCCTCACCCCAACTCAGGACAAGGCCACAGGGCCACCCAGCTTCAGAGCTCCCCATGGGGGTGGCTGAGGCTGTCATCAAGGCTGCACTGCAGCCCAACATCTCCCTCTGCCCGGTTCTGCCCCTTCCCCCCTTCCCCCATGCCCCTTTCCTTCCCTTCCCTTCCCTTCAACAGGTGGGATCCCGAGGGCTTGGTAAACCTCTGTCTCAGGGTCTGCCCTCTTGGGAAACCCAAGCTGCTCCACAGCTCTCTCCTCCACCCCCTCCCACCATTCATCTCTCAGCCCCATCGTCACTTCCCCTGGGGGAAAGTCCCCTGGGAATTTTCCTCCTTCCCACCCTCAAAGAGGGTCCTGCCATTATTTGCTTCCACAGAACCCCAGTCTTCTCCTCTGGACTTCCCTCAGCGTGTGATTGCACACTGCGGACTCTGTTTATTTGATTTTCGTCTGGATCTTGCATTAGGGACAGGAACAGTGTCCGGTTTTGTTCACCCCATATCCTCAGTGGGCCCTGGCAGTGACCAGGGCCGAGACTCCCACCCGAGTGTGCCGTTTCTGCTCAAACTAGACTATTCCACTGAGGCTCAATCAAACCCCTTGCCGCAAAGACCCTTCTTCAAGGCGAGACGTGTTTTCCCACTGAAGAACGCCCACCTCCCACCCTGGGAGCAGCCATCCTCTCCCGCAGGCCGGGAGGTGCTGCCACCACCTCCCCAGCACACCTGCCCGGGCTGGACCCCGAAACAGGTGCCTTGTTTCTCTTCCTCTGCACCCAGGTTCCCCGGGAGGACCGGGCAGCTGGCGGTCCCACTAGGCTGAGGGCTCAGCGCCTCCTGCAAGGGGAGGTCAAACGAAATGGAAACCCACCTCCCCTGCCCCGTCATCTGAATTCCTACATTGGCTATGACATGGCTAAGGGGAAAATATTGGATTTATTTTTATGAGCTACTCATAACCCTAAGGCCCTTAAGAGGAACCGTGTGAAGTGAATCCATTCAGAGGGTCAGGAAGGTCACAGCTAACTTGTAAAAATAAATCCAATATTTTTCACTCTGTCTTATTAGATTTATACGATGCAGACATCCGAGGGAGGTTTCTTTAAAAAAAAATGCTCATTTTCTAGCACGATTTAGTCTTTCTTCTTAGTCTTAACCCAATACCCATTCCATCTCCAGATTTCTCTGCTGATCATCTGGCCAAGTAGCCTTTAAGAAGAAAATGTTTTTGGAACGGATGCCTGGGAATCTTCCCCTCTCCCATCCCTCATCCCATCTCTCCAGGACCCAGCACTAAACTGGCAGGGTCGAGAACTCACTTGTCATCTGAAAAAGAAAAGTCAGTAGTTGAGGATCAAACGGACCCAACCTCATTACTCAAGAAACAAACCATGAGACAGAAACAAACCATGTTGTAAGTCCTCTTTCTCAGCCGCTGTCCCCCAAATGGGCACAAGGGAAACACTGGCCACCCAAGGTGCCACTTCTGGAAAACTGTTCCAGCCATGCCCTTGCTTCTCTCCCTTTCCTCATTTCCCACACACTTAAACACAGCAACAGTTTGACAATAGCATGGTTTTCTGCATCTGACTCTAGTCTCTCCTCCCAGCTAGATACTAAGCTTTCCACCGACAGGGAGGATCTTGTCTTCAAGCAGCTTCTCTCCTGCTCCCAGCACACCGCACACTGCCAAAGGCTTGTGGCTTTAAATCTTTGCAGTAAGCGGGGCGTGAAGGCGTGGATTATCTTTAAATGATGGTAAAGTAATCATCATTGTTGCCATGTACCAGCCGTGTTTCACACTTAGTCACATGCAACATGCCCACATATGTGACTTCCCCCTAGATCCACGTTCTCTAATGACAATGCCACTTTGGGCGGAAAAAGAAGGGACGGGATTGAGTGTGGTTTCAACCTGCCAATTGATGGATGTGGAGTCATCAATAGTCCCCTTGCTTTGTGGTGTTTTCACCTCCATTCTTGAAGCTGAATTTTCAAGTGATGTCATGTTCTCGAAAGGCCATCTTTCTGAACTGCTCTGAACTGCCAAGGCCACTTTCCAGTGTGCAATAAACACCCAAAGCTGGCCAGGCTGATCCTACAGGGCTGTGTGTGGCTCTGCTCACCTGGAGAGAACAGGCCCGGTCCCTGCAGAAGGAGGAAGCTGGAGTACACTGGGTAGACCAGCGGCTCAGAGGGAAGCGGGTTTGGGTAACCCTATAATACACATCATCCCGTCACATCGCAAACTTCCTTCCTTCTCAGGCCGGGTCTTTGGGTAAACCAAGGAAGCCGCTCTGCGAATGGGTGATTTTCAGGGCACTGGAAAGCCCTGCTGTCCCCAGAGTATCAACTTTATGAGCCAGCCCTGGGCCTCGAATGCCCACCATTTAAGCCACTCCTTGGATTTAAGGAGACTTTCCTCATGGTGTCCCCATGGGACATGAGGTCCATGTAAATCGATATTGTGGAGGTGGGGGAGGGTTCCCGAAGAGAAGAGAGGGACCACGGTCTTCTTTCTTTCGCACATTATTTTCCAAAAACCTTGCACAAGGCCTGTCCCATAGTACATTCCATAAATCTATGTAGAACAATGGGACTCAATGGCCAGGGAAGTTTGGGAAACATTGGGTGAAAACTAAAGTGCTTTTTCTTATTCTGGACCTTCTCAGAGCTTTGGCCAACTGATCTGCCTTAGGAAATGCCAAGAGAGGGAGTTACTAAGCAAATGCATTTAACCAACATATCCACAGCATTTTGGAAACTTGGAGGTCCTTAAAGCCCGTATAGGGGAAATGCTGATTTAAGGCTTCATCTCTAGAAGATGCCTGCTTCAATGTGTTATGATTACATCGAGGGTGGAGAGGGGCCAGAGAGAGAGAGAGCAACCCTTCAGAGGACATGGATTGGCATGGTTGTCACCAGGTCCCCAGCACGGTGGCAGGTGTCTCTGGCAGGTGACGGGAGGGCGAGCTAGGGGTGCACCAGGGCGAGGGCACAGGAGAAGCAGGAGAGAGGGGAACTGGGTCCTGCCAGAGCCTCAGAGGGGGCCAGGAGTGGCGAGGTGACGCCCGAGCCTGAGCTTGCTCCCCAAATCCACCAGATCACCACACCGCATTATCAAGAAGCAAAGTCCATTCTGCTCATTCTGGAAAACAGAGAGACAGAGAGCAAGGAAGACAGAACAGCTTCCGTTTCTCAGAGCTTCCATTTCGCTTTCCCTGTGATGAGCTGCAGCCAGGACGATGCAAAACGAGTGCAATTTAGAGATCGGGAAGCTCGGCGTTCAATAAGTCCCCGCTCGGTTTCTGTCTGCGGAAGAGTAAATAACACAACTGCTACAAACGCTGGGAGCAAAATCTCCAATAACAGCTCCATGCTTATGATAACTTTCCCAATTTTCTGCAATCTCCACCGCTTCTCCCTTGACTTGGGTCTGAATCAGATTTTTTTTCCCCCTTTATTGAACATCTGCCTTGGGAGCCACTGTCACAAAAAGTAATAAACACATCAATCCAAAAGGAAAAGAGGATTGTGCAGTCCAAACTACTTAACCAATCAAGTGGGTATCTGGCGGAGTGAAAGGGGGAGGGGGGAGATTGCGCTGAGAAACCCACTTCCTGGAGAACATTTCTAATGATGTCTCTACCCACGGCGAAGAGTGTACTCAAACTGCATGGAGCGTCCTAATAAGTTAATTACAGTTTCTAACACTAATTATAGATTTCAACCTCTGTTGAGATTTCAAGCCCTGGGATTAATTTGTAAGTGTTTCCTTCAGCCAAAACTTGACAGCTATTGCTTTGCCTTTACCTCCTCCAAAATATTAGGGAACAAGGGAAAGATCTGCGTTGGAATGAAGAACTCCTTTCCTTAAAAAATAAAACCAGACAGTAAGAATCGTTCCTCAGCTTATTACTCATGGACTCTGCAAAGTGGATTGGAGACGGCAATTATGATGTGCCCTGTCCCTGAAGGTTCCCCTCCCACAAGTAACAACCACAAAATATTATGCCTGAAAGGGAAACAAAAGCAATTTATGTTCTCCAGTTATCGTCCCAGAAATAGCCAAAGATTACTTGCATATACCGACCAGATGAAATCAAATCTTTCACTACTGCTTAAAAAAAAAATCCTATTACAAATTACATTTAAGTCAGGTGTGTATAGTTTGCCAGTTCTTATCCAATTGTAAATTAGACCAGGGCTGCCTGTTGGGAGAGAAAAGTGGCTTTTGAAACATGTCTTATTGACCGGGTGTAAATTACCTGCAGCAGATTTGTGAAGCAAATTTGAAGCAGGAGGTGCCTCCAGGCAACATTAGATTGATTGTCGATTGTTATTGGGCTGATTTTAAGGTGAAAAATAAATATTGTTTTAGCAGCAATTTAATTACCAAATCATTGCACAAATGGTCAGAATATTGTGTTGTCTAATACAGGGAATTACATGGGTTTTTTTGTTTTGTTTTGTTTTGTTTTGTTTTTACAATTATCTGATAAATGTTTAGTTTCACATGTAGATTAATTGTCTTTACTTATCACTCTAGGTCTGTGTGTATCCACAAAAAGCAAAATAATGGTTATGGGCACCCCACTCATTTTTCTTTAGCCTCTAGAAGTGAGGTTTTCCTTGCTCCTAAATGCAGTGAACACACTTCTTTTAGCACTGGGAGAACTGAGTTGTGCTCTTTTTGGCAAAGCCCTTGTGGGTAAGCTGGGTGGCCTGGCTCTCCAGCCCGCTCAGTCCTCAGGCTGCTGTGTGATCCTGGGTGGATAGATGGCTTCAGTTCTCCAAGCCCCAGTTTCTTTGTGGATTAGGTCGCCTTTAAAACAGCAGTGATGTGCTGGAAAATATTCAATGACTGGCTTTTGGAGGGAAGAGCCCTGGTTTGCAGCATTTGCCAATTTCTGTGGTGTAAATACTCCCACCGTGGTTGATTTCAAATTACCAATTTGACATTACTGAATGTGTTGTTGGGAAGAGATGCCTTGAGCCACCTAGAGCCTGTTCAACAACCCCGCCCCCCTACACACACACACACACACACACATACACACACACACACACACACACAGCCCTAAGGTCCCTTCTGGTTCAAGGACTCCAGGACTTTATAAACTTAACATAGATAATGAGATCACAAGCTTTCAGAGAATTAAAATTAACAGAATGTAAATGCATATCCATGGAAAGAAAATTTCTTTGTTGTTTTTTTTGTTTTTTTGGTTAATTTAGAAGTTATTTTAGAATCTTTCCGTGTAACATATTTTAGTGACGGATATCAGTATGATTTCTGGCTAATAGCAGGTTCAGAAAACCCAGTGTTCCGGTTTGCTAATGTTACTGGGATGCAAAACACCAGAAATGGATTGGCTTTTATAAAAGGGGGTTTATTTCATTTCACAGTTACAGTCTTAAGGCATAAAGTGTCAACAATCGGGTACCTTCACTGGAAGATGGCCAATGGCATCCAGAAAACTTCTGTTAGCTGGGAAGGCATGTGGTTGGCGTCTGCTCTGGAGTTCTGGTTCCAAAATGGCTTTCTCCCAGGATGTTCCTCTCTAGGCTGCAGCTCCTCAAAAATGTCACTCTTAGTTGCTCTTGGGGCGTTTGTCCTCTCTTAGCTTCTCCAGAGCAAAAGTCTGCTTTCAAAGGCTGTCTCCAAAATGCCTTGGTAAGCTGCAGCTCTTCTCTGAACTCCTGTGCATTCTTCAAAGTGTCCCTCTTGGCTGTAGCAAGCTCGTTCCTTCTGTCTGAGCTTTTACAGGGCTCCAGTGAACCAATCAAGGCCCATGCCAAATGGGTGGGGCCATACCTCCATGGAAATTATCTAATCAGAGTTATTACCTACAGTTGGGTGGGTCACATCTCCATGGAAACTCTCAAAGAATTACAATCTAATCAACACTAATACGTCTGCCCACACAAGATTGCATCAAAGATAATGGCATTTTAGGGGACATAATACATTCAAACTGGCAGATTCCATCCCCTGGACCCTCAAATGACATGATTCTTCCATATACAAATACATTCATACCATCTCAATATCACAAAAACTTAAATCATTTCAGTAACAATAGGTAAGTATGAGATCCCATCAGAATCAGTTACAGGAATGGTCTTTTCCTAATGCAAAACTCCCCTCTAGCTGTGGACCTGTGAAACTTAGAACATTTACCTCCAATATACAAAGGAGGGACAGTCATAGGATAAACATTCCTACTGTTACAATGAGAAACTGAAAGGAAAACAGGGTTTAAGGGACCAAAACAGTTCCTAAAACCCGCAGGGCAAACTCCATTAGATTTCAAAGTCTGAGAGTCATTTAAAGAAGGACATTTTATCCTTGGGGCTTGAGATAGTGGGAGTCTAACCCTTCCTAAGGGCCTTTGTGGCAGCCCTTTTCTTTCTAAACGCTTGGGTGAATGCTCCAACATATCCACACATTGGAGAGACCACCTTCTTGGCACCACCCTCCTCAAACATCGGGGCAGCACCCGGATTCCCTTCCATCTCCAGGGCACACACTCAACCCCTCTCTGAACAGTTGGGTGGTGGCCAGGCTCTCCCCAGTCCCTGGGGAATGTGCTCCACCCTCTCTGAGGCCTGGGGTGGCAACACTCTTCCTGAGCATTGAGGTGGAATGCCTGCCCTCGATCTCTGGGGCAAACTCACCTTTTCCACATGTGTGGGCCACTCCGCTCTCCCAGCCCGAGACCTCTTGACTCCAGACCTCAACCTCCATGGCTCTGTCTTTGAAGGCATTTTACCTTCAATTTGTTCCTCTGTCCCCTCCAGCCCAGACCAGCCATGGCTCCGGCTATAGCATTCTCTCAAAAATCTCATTGGCTTGGCATGAAGCACACAGGGGCAAAAACATCAGACAATAGGACTTTCTGGAAATCCTTTCTTGATAACTCCATCTCCAGTCCTGGCTTGTACTGAAACGGTGGTCGGGTTCCATGTTTGGTTAAATCCCCACGTGAGGCTGTAGCTTCTGTGGTCTCACTTTTTGGAGGCCCAGAATTTTCCAAACTGTCATTTTCTGGTTTCTTCATACCCACGAGTTCAGTTTTAAGTTTATTTCTCTCTGCTTGCATTTTACTATAAGCTGCAAGGAATAGCCAGGCCACACTCTTGATATTTAGTGTTGAAATCTCTTTAGCTAAGTATCCCAGCTCATCGTTTTCAAACTCTTCCTTCCATCTGACACCAGGACTCAATTTCGCCAAATTCTCTGCCACTTTAAAGCAAGGATTACCTTCCTTCCAGTTTGCAACAACACATTCATCATTTCTCCTTAAGGCCTCATCAGAAGTATCTTTAGAGTCCATATTTCCACAAACAGTCTCTTCAAAGCAATTTAGGCCTTTTCTATCAAGTTCTTCAGAATTCTTTCAAAATCTTCCCCTTATCCATTTAAAAAGTTGTTCCAACATGTTTGGTATTTGCAAACACAGCAGTAACCCACTTCTCTGGTACCAAAACCTGTTCTGGTTTGCTAATGCTGCTGGGATGCAAAACACCAGAAATAGATTGGCTTTTATAAAAGGGGGTTTATTTTGCTTCACAGTTACAGTCTTATGGCTATAAAGTGTCCAAGGTAATGCATCAACAATCAGGTACCTTCACTGGAGGATGGCCCATGGCATCCGGAAAACTTCTGTTATCTGGGAAGGCATGTGGCTGGTGTCTGCTCTGGAGTTCTGGTTCCAAAATGGCTTTCTCCCAGGATGTTCCTCTCTAGGCTTCAGCTCCTCAAAGATGTCATTTTTAGTTGCTTTTGGGGCGTTTGTCCTCTCTTACCTTCTGCAGAGCAAAAGTCTGCTTCCAAAGGCCGTCTCCAAAATGTTTCTGTAAGCTGCAGCTCCTCTCTGAACTCCTGTGCATTCTTCAAAGTGTCCCTCTTGGCTGTAGCAAGCTCGTTCCTTCTGTCTGAGCTTTTATAGGGCCCCAGTGACCCAATCAAGGTCTGTGCTGAATGGGCGGGGCCACACCTCCATGGAAATTATCTAATCAGAGTTATCACCTACAGTTGGGTGGGGCGCATCTCCATGGAAACACTCAATCAGAGAATTACAATCTAATCAACAGTAATACGTCTGCCCACACAAGATTGCATCAAAGATAATAGCGTTTTGGGGGACATAATACATTCAAACAGGCACACCTGGTCTTTTCTCATTCTTCTTCTTTTGTTCTTTTAGAGGGAAAAAAGAAAACAATGGCAAAACCATCATTTTCATTAGTACAAAAGTGCTACATGTGCCCTGAAGAAAATATAAATTAATTCAGGAAAGCAAACAAATTCAGGAAAGCAAAAAGAATAAATTTTAAATCCCTGTAATTATCACAACTAGAGATTAACATATTGGTGTAAAATTTACCCAGCTAATTCTCCTCCTCTCTCTCTTTTTCAAATTCCTGAATTATTGTTAAGGTCTGTGTTTTTGAGGTTTAATCAATCAACCCTTTATTGTTGGACCTCTAAGCTGTTTCCAGTTTTATGTTAATGTGAGACAACTGTGTATTCAGCATCATGGATAGAATCTTTATACACAACCATAATTATTGCTGATAAATCAATTGCAAGAACGGGAGTTGATGCATCTACTAACGTATTTTTAAAAAATGATCAAACTCGTCACTAAAAGAAACCAGTGATTATTTTCTCTCTATGCGATCAGAGATACCCAAGGTCTAGCAATGAGGCCTTCATTGATTTAGTGACATTATATGGTTTTATTTTTTTTTCTCCCCAAAGGCAATGAAGATCCAATAAAGAGTTGGTCTTTGTCATCCTATTAATCGAAGAACCACTGCTCTTCGCAAGGCTGACCCATAGACATGGACTGAGGGGCACAGGAGAACAGGTTTTGATCCCTCTTTGGATTTCAGAGCAGCCTACCTGGGTGTGAGTGGAGGAGACCTTGAAAGACCCCCCCAAACTGTCCTTGAGGGGAGGGGAGAGGAAGAAGAGCCAGGCCTCCTGCTATCAGCAGAGGGGACCCCACACTCCCAGGAGCTCCCGTGGGCTGAGGAGAGGAGGCCCTTGAAGGACAATGGAAAACATTCTCTTGCCATGTAGACTTGCTGCGAGAACTAGACAGTTTCAGGAAATTTCTGATTTGCCTTTTCAACAACATTCAAGAAGATATTGAATCCAGAAACTGGAGCAAGCATTTATAAGAATGACACAATCTGAGATAAGAGGAGAGTGAATGGAGAGAAAAACACCATTGATTAATTAAACACCATCATATGAACAGCAAGTTGGATACTGCAGAAAATCAATTTAATGAGGTAAAAGACAAATTCACGACATTTTCCATTATACACATGGGAAAGTTTGATAGATACTGATTTATATTGATAGAGAAAAATGATCAAAGATACATTTGAAAAACATAAAGTTTTCCACTAACAGAATGGGGTATGTCCTTCTAAATTATTATTTTAAAAAAAAAGGGAAGAAAGTAAACTTCATACAGAAAAAAAGGAGAGGAATATAATAACACCAAATATTATTGTTATAATACATAAATGATAAACTATCAAATATATGCATATGTTAATGAGTCAACTCTATTAAACTTAGAGATTCCCAGATAGAGCAAAAAAAAAGTTCACTATATTTAAGACAATATCCCTAAAACAAAAGGAGTCAGGAGTATCAAACAAGAATACAGAATATTCAAACACTATAATTAGTAAAGTTGATTTAATATATACATATGTAGTTGTATTCCCTACAAAGGAAGATTACATTTAAAAAAATTTTCTAGAGAACATTTACAAAAATTATTATCTTTTAATTTCCGAGGATGACCCTAATAAATTCAAAAAGAAATTCCACAGCTCTGGAGATGTGGTTTTAAGGCTGAACATTGAGTCTAACATTTCCAAAATCCCTAGAAATTACTGAAGAAATCTAAGAATAAGGAACAACCCATAGTTGTCTTAAAAAACTGAAAAGAATGCAACCATTGTACTCAATATGATAAAGTACTTATGGCAGCAAAAGAAATAGAAGTGAAAAATAAATGACCAACGAGTGACAAGGAGACTTCCTTCAACTCCAGCCCCGGAGGAAGGTCGAGAAGAAGCGGGTACTCCAGGAGCCCAGGAGAACCCTCGGCATCAGAAGGGCAGAGCTCGGGAACCCGGCAGGCCCCGGGGCAGCCAGCGGAGGTCCTCGGTCATTTTCCTCTCTGGCTGGGAGCCGGGCTTCTCCTGATGACATGTTGGCCACCAATGATGGATGGGATGGTCAGCTGCTGAAACCGATGTCACCTGTACCGTGGCCCCTGGGTACTGGATACTTGCCCTCTGGATGGTGCAAATGCAAACAATACCAGGCAGCACTAGCCTCCTATCAGCGCAGTATTATACAAACAAATCGCACGTATTGTGTGGTAGAGAACCAGAGAAGAACTATCTCAGAAGAATGTTTTTTCAAAGCATAGATTTGCTAATCTCCTTTTGAAAAATGCAACATATTCTCAGATTCCAAAATACTGAGCTTTAGGGATTAAAACAAATTTTCTTTTTGAATGGAGAGGGTGGAAACGGAAAGTCAAGACGTAAATCCATTTGGAAAAAATTTTCACATTTTTCATTTCCTTTTGTTTATTGGTTTGTTTGCGTTTATTGTTTTCAGGGCAAAAAGATTAATATCCAGGGATATTTTTTGAGCTGTTTTCCAAATTCAAATTGAATAAAAATAGTATGCTCTAATGTCTTCCAAAGTACTTCAAGGCATACATAGTTTAATTTGCTCTTCACACTAACTCTTATAATTAGGTAGCCTGGGTATTATTATACCCATTTAACAGATGGCAGATAAGAAGACTGAGGACCAGAGAAGTTGTGTCTTGTCCAGAGTCACAGAGGGATAGAGCTGACTCTTGAGTTCAGAGCTTCTAAGTCTAGTGCTATTGCCCCTTCATCAACGACCATGAAACATTGACCTGATTAATAACTGCAAAGCAAGCGCCTTGACCACATTCATTGGAGCTGAGATGGTTCTAAAAGAGTGAAAATAGCTAATAAGAGCAGCTATTACACATGAACCTTTCTGTTGAGAGCTTGCCCTGATCTTTGACTCATTCTTCTCTTTAATTAAATAGGAGAGGAGTCAGAGCTCCCACAGCCCCTGACCGGTCCCTTCCCCAGTGAACCTGCCCCCCTAACCTCCTGTGAGCCGAGAGGGGATGCGAAGGGGAAGTCCATCACTCAAGAAGAGGCAACTAAAGTGACTTCACTGGCAGAGGAGCCGAGAACTGGGTGGGTGGGGACCCTGGGAGGAGGGTGTCTGCCCTCCTAATGCAGACGAAGGCTCAAAGCCTTTCCCATGTGGCTTGCCCGTGGCTGAAGACAAGGCTCTCTGAACTAGGGAGTTAGTTAGCTTTTTAGTCTGAGGCTTGGCACAAAGATTTATGTTCCTACTGTGACCATACTCACCATCCATCACGATTAGTTACAATAAAATCTCTCTTCGTGTTTTTAAAAGCCCTTCGAGCTACATTCCATTATGCAGTTAACATATCGCAGACGGCAAGGCCATTGTTCAACCAGGGAACCAGTTTTTGATCTCTGAAAAGGAAGGCAGGGAAGCAGCGCTTGCCCTTCCCAGAGGCCCTTGAGACCCTGAGCCCTGAGTAGAGAAGAGAGAACAAAGAAGGGGGGCCTTGGTGCACCCACAGGAATCGGTAGTCAGACTGAAATAAGCTGCTTGGACAATGCAGAAGGGCTTGGGTTACCCACCTCTTTCTTGGGGAAAGTTAACCTGAATGCTCTCTGGTGTCTAGAACACCCAGTCTGTCTTCCCTGAAACAGTTCAACCGCACAGAAACGCTACGCTCCAAGGCTGCTTTGTATCCAATTCCTTCAATTAACATTTGATTGAAGCACCTGCTGGGAACTCAGGTGACAAGAGGTGAAGGGACGGTTATCGATGCTGACCCCAAAACTTTCTCCCACTGCCCCCTATCCATTACCATCTCGATAACTGGCACAGCTCTCCACTGGTATCCCAGGCCCCGTGCTAGATTTCAGTACTGCTCCCAAATCTCCACTTCCTCTTCCTGTGGGAGGGTTTTACATGCCCGCACAGTGCTCTGTGGGAGGAGGAAGAACCCCACCCCTTGAAGATGGGCTCGGCCATGTGACTTGTTTTAGCCAATGGTGTGTGAATGGATGTGATGCAGGCAGCAGCTTTATGAGCCATTGCCTGTATCTGCCAGTTGCTTATTTATTTATTTTTATTTTTTTTTTCATTCTATCCAAAATAGGGCTGCTCTTTCAGGCTGGCTCCTGGAATGAAAAGGTATGTGGCTCTTTGCCAGCTGGAACCATGGAGAGTGTCGAAGAGAAGAAGACCATTCTGGCTGTCCCGGAAACCGTCAAGAAAAAGCAAAGGAATTTTGCTGAACTGAAGATCAAGGGCTTGAGAAAGAAGTTTGCTTTGAAAGGCAAGGAGGAAGCTTATCTATGAAAAAGCCAAGCACTATCACAAGGAATATAGGCAAATGTACAGAACTGAGATTCGAATGGCTAGAATGGCAAGAAAAGCTGGCAACTTCTATGTACCTGCGGAACCGAAATTGGCATTTGTCATCAGGATCAGAGGTATCAATGGCGTGAGCCCAAAGCTCCGAAAAGTGTTGCAACTTTTTCGCCTTCGCCAAATCTTCAGTGGCACCTTGGTTAAGCTCAACAAGGCCTCGATTAACATGCTGAGGATTGTGGAACCAGATATTGCATGGGGGTACCCGATCCTGAAGTCAGTGAATCAACTATAAACATGGTTACGGCAAAACCAATAAGAAGCAGATTGCCTTGACGGATAACTCTTTGATTGCACAATCTCTTGGTAAATATGGCATCATCTTCATGGAGGACCTGATTCATGAGATCTATACTGTTGGGAGATGCTTCAAAGAAGCAAACAACTTTCTGTGGCCCTTCAAATTATCTTCTCCCAGAGAGGGGGATGAAGAAAAAGGCCACCCATTTTGTAGAAGGGGGAGATGCTGGCAACAGGGAAGACCAGATCAATAGGCTTATCAGAAGGACAAACTAAGGTGTCTACTATGATTACTTTTATGATCTGGTCAGCTAATAAACAGTGATTACTTTCAAATTAAAAAAAAAAAAAAGAAAAAAGAAAAAAGAAAAAGACATGTGAAGCAGACCCTCCAAGCAACCAGGTGATCCATAGCTGACATGTGACTTAAGTGACAAATAAAACTTTAGTAAGCTACAGGGATTCTGGGGCTGTTTTAACACAGCATATTCCAATAAAGCTGAAAATTCAGGCCCCATGTTGAGGGGTCATTCTTGACTACCTTCTTTCCCTCAGCCTCTGCATCAAACTAACTGGAATCCGTCCACTTCCTCCATTTCCGCAACCATCAGGGTCCTCTGGTCTCGCGGGCCTCTCCACGAGTCTTCTCTCCATTAGCATTTTTCTGCTCTCCACTCAGCAGCTAGAATGTTTTTCACACTGTGAAAATCAGGTCATGCTACTTCCATACTTAAACGCCTACCTAAGACTTCCCATGGTTTTTGCAAGAAAATGCACACTCTAGGCTCTGCACAACCAAGCTCTTCACCCCTCTGCACTTCAGCTCATACTTCTCTCCATCATGTTCACTTGCATCAGCCACCCTGGGCCTCCCTTTTCTTCCTCTAACATGCCAAGTCCTTTGGCACTCCCAGATCTCTACCTGAAATATTCTTCCCCAGATCTGGCCGCTTCTCCAGGAATCAGTTGAAATGTCACCTCCTCTGAGAGGCCTTCCCTGAACACTCCCTTCCCCAACTCCATGTTGGTGCGGAGGTGGCCCTCATCACCATTCATAATTACCTTGTTGGTTGGTTCGTTTGCTTCCTGTCTGCTTTTTACACCCCAGACTAGAATGTAAAGCCCAAGAGAGAAGGGACACTCGTCTTTTCCTCCAGTGTATCCCCAGTGCCTGACACATGGACACTTAATAAATATTCATTAAGTAAATGTCTAAATAAATGAATGGACTCTAGCAACCCCCTCATTTTATTAATGAAGTAACTGATTCCTAGGGAGTTTGGGTCTCCCGGTCCAATGGCAGAGCCTAGAGGAGAACCCAGATCTTCTAACCCCATCCAGCACTTTCCTCTCTATGACACCTCCTTTCCTCCTTCTAAAGATCGTTACTCTCTTTTCCTCAATTACTCCTGTATTCGACATCCAGTGAAATCAGAAACTTCTTCCCTAATACAAGGCTCTCCAGCAATAGCTTATATTCCCATGAACTAAACTACTGACCTATTAAGAATCTGGCAAAGGAAATGCCCGACTCCGTTGGCTGTCCTGCAAAAGGATAGTAATAATATTAACTAATGTTCATCAAATGTTTGCATGTGTTAACTCATCCAGTCTTCTCAGCAACCTATGAGAGAGGTCCTATTATTATCTACATTTTATGGATAGAGAGTGAGAGGAACAAAGTGGTTATCTAACTTGCCCAAGGTCATACAGCCAGGGAGTGGTGGAGCTCGGATTCAAACCCAGGCAGCTGGGTTCCAGAACCCGAGCACTTAACCACTGTGTTATCTTGACCAAATCCATGGGTTAGTTGACACATCTGAGCCACACTCAACCAGAAATAACACTATCAATGTACCTTCTAAGGAAAGCTACACATTTGCAAAATCCAACCTCACTTCTTCCCCCGTTTCTCAAGGTTCCTACACCATTTTGGAAAGAACACAGACTCTGGAGCCAGACACACTGGGCCTGTACCTCAGCAGCTGTTTATTAAGAACTGACTATGTGCTAGGCTCAGGCCAAGGGGTGAGCATGTATTACCTCATTTAATCCTGTAAATACCCCCTTGTGATCTGTAGCCCATTTGACAGATGGGGAAACTCAGGCTGAGGAAGTTGAGTATGTCACGTGAGCTCACAAGCAGCTCCCGAGTGTGAGCTCACATGACTGTAGCCAACTACCTTATCTCTCTGAGACATGTTGCCACATCTACAAAGTGTTGCAACTAATATTACAAACTCAGAAACGTCTAGTGCAATGTTGGGCACATAGTAGGCCCTCAAATGGGAGCTTCCAATAGCAAGTCTCCCCCCACCATTGGGCTGATTAAAAATAGCTGCCTAGGCTCAACCATCAAGGAACCAGGGACTTCAGGGGCGCCTGAGAGAAGTATTGATCCACTAACGACCTGCCTAAATCACTTGAAAGCCATCCGCAAACAAATGCCCTTGAGAAATCATCAGTTGTCACGAGCTCCTTAACCTTCGTGGCTAGCTGAGTCAGATGGCAAACTTCATTCCCTAATGTTGTGGTGTTCCCCCACCCTTCTTGGGTCCCCGAGTTTGCTGGCTAATGGCTTTGGGGATGGGATGCCAACCTTTCCAGACCCTCCACCCCCCAGCTAAAAAGGAATCAAGCCCACATCAACCCGGAGAGCTCCAAATCGGATTCGCTTTCTCTAAGTCCTACTAAATGAGAAGGAGGCAGAGTGTTTCATCTCCCTCTTATCAATTGTGCAATCCATCCTGGGGATGGAGGCTGGCGATGCTGGGAGCAGGGCAGATCTGGCTCACTAGGCTGCAAGTGCATCATTTCGTCCATCTCCATTCTAAGTGCCTTCTCGCTGAACCCCTGCCCTGCCTTCCTCGGCCTAAGAGCTACTGGATGGCACATCTACTGGCCAAACCACAAGGCAGGGGACTTAAAGGCTTCACTTGAAAAGCACCAGGGCTCTCCCCTCCAAGGCCCTACCTCACTTATTTCCATTACAAATCTGGAACTCTGGCTGTGCGTAGGCTGCTGGTTGGGAACTGGCAGGGGAAGTGGACCAGGAGGGGAGATAACCAGAAGCAGAGAGGGAAAAGAGCAACAATCTGATGTAAACCCACCAGTAAGACTTCCGGGATCTTAGCCGAATGAGGAGAATGTGATGACCTCCCTGAGCTGGCCAGGGAAATCCCTCAAATTCCAGCATGCCGAGATGATCAGGACTTCTGTGGGGGCCTCCTTGCTTTGCGACTAAGCTCCCCCAAAGACTAGGAGGACTCCAGGTCGGTCTGTGAGCGAATTTTCCATAGGGCCCAGAGTTGGGCTTTGTGGGAATCATGAGCCTTTCAGAGGCAAAGACAATGGCTCATGATCCATAATTGGTCATTCAAAGAGACAAGGACTGCTATGGCTCAGACTGTCTGCCCTACAGAGAGCAGGGCAGAGGGGAAGCCCCCCAGCCACCAGGCTGAGCAGATTCTACTGCAGAACTGGGTTCAAGGCCAAATGGGGAGGGCTCTCTACCGCCTAAAGCCTGGTGACCACGGAGAAGAAAATAGTCACTTGGTCAAATCTTGACTGAAAGCCAAGAGAGGAGCAAAGATTGGAAAAAAGCCCACAAAGGAGAGCCCAATATCTCTATCTATCATCTATCTATCTATCTATCATCTATCTATCTATCATCTATAGCTATCTAATCTATCATCCATCTATCTTTTAAAATGTCTTAAAGCTTTGTGATTGGATATAATCTTGGTCCACAATCTATTTCCTTGAACACTTTCCCACCCACCCCTGGAAGCAGTCACCCACCTGTTCCCACAGAGCTCAGTCGTGGGTGGCAGGCATCTCCTCTCTGTCCTCCCGTAAGACTGTTTTGGGAGCCCTGGTCAGTTCGAACAGAAAAAGATCTCTCTTTAAGCAGGGATGGACAGATACCATCTGAAGGTTGCCCAGTATTGTCTTGGACAGGAAATAAAAGGGGCTCTTAGACAGATATGGCACTAAAAGCACAAGCAGCCAAGAAAAAAATAGATGCATTGGACTTCATCAAAATTGAAAACATTTGTGCTTTAAAGGACACTGTCAAGAGAGTGAAAAGATACCCCACAAAATGGGAGAAAACATTTGCAAATTGTGTATCTGATAAAGGACTAGTATACAGAATATTTGAAGAACTCTTATAACTCAACAATAGAAACAAATAACCTAATTAAAAAATGGGCAAAGGATTTGAATAGAAATTTCTCCAAAGGTGATATACAAATGGCAAATAAATGCATTAAAAGATGCTCAACATCATTAGCCATTAAAGAAATGCAAATCAAAACCACAGTGACATACCACTTCACATGCATTAGGATGGCTATGATTAAAAAAAAAGGACAATAATAAGTGTTGGTGAGGATGTGGAGACATAAGAACCCTCATAAACTTCTGGTAGCAATGTGAAATGGTACAGTGCTTTGGAAAACTGTTGGATAGTTCCTCAAAAAAGTTAAACATAGAGTTAGTATAAGACCCAACAATTCCACTCCTAAGTATATATCAAAGAAAACTGGAAAATGTGGTCCCTATAAAAACTTGTACATGAATGTTCATAGCAATATTATTCCTAATATATGAAAACTAGAAACAACCAAAACATCCATCAATTGATGAATAGATAAGCAAAACGTAACATACTCATACAATGGAATATTATTCAGTCATAAAAAATGCAGTATTGATACATGCTATAATAGGGATGAACCTTGAAAACATTATCCTAAGTGAAAAAAGTCATATACAAAAGGCCACAATTTATGTGATTCCATTTATATGAAATGTCTAAAATAGGCAAATCCATAGAGATAGAAAGTAGATTAGTGGTTGCCAGGGGCTGAGGGGAGAAGGGGGAATTAGAAGTGGCTTCTAATGGGTATGGGGTTTCTTTTTGGGGTGAAGAAAATGTTCTGAAGTTAGGTAGTGATGATGATTGTATAACTTTGTGAATCTACTAAAAATCACTGAATCATACACTTTAAAGGGTGAATTTCCCAGTATGTGAATTATATCTCAATTAAAAAAAAAAACACAAAAAAACAATGTTTGATGCTGATTAAAAGGATCTGTGGAAGGCTGAACCTAGAACTAGGTGTATGCTCTAGCTTCAGCAGCTCCCAAGAAAGTAGTGGGAGCCACTGTGAGAACCCAAGTGTGTAGTGGAGCACGGACTGGAGCTGGTTGTGAGGAAGGTTGCTGGGCATTGAAGAAGGTGAGACAGAGATCAGGCTGCTGCTAGCTCATGAGGCAAGCAGTTTATGATGGTTAAGTTCATGTGTCAACTTGTCTAGGTTCTGGTGTCCAGTTGTCTGGTCAAGCAAGCACTGGCCTGATTGCCATTGTGAGGACATTTTGTGGACTTGAATCATCAGTAAGTTGATTGCATCTATGGCTGAAAACATCTATAATCAACTGAGGAGATTGCCTTCAGCTATGAGAGACATCTCATCCAATCAGTTGAAGGCTTTAAAAGGAGAAGTGATGACCTCAGCAGTCAGAAGGGAGAATTTCCATCTCTATTTCAGCCCGCCAGCTTTCTCCTGGGAATTCATCAAAAACCTTCATTGGAGTTCCCAGCTTGCTGTCTGCCCTATGGAATTTGGACTTGCCCACCCCCCATAGTCATGTGAGCCAATTCTTATAGAAATTTCATAATACTTACATATATATTCTGTGGTTTCTGTTTCCCTAGAGAACCCCAACTAATACATAGTCCAATCTTCAAGGAACTGGACCTGAGTGGGCCTTTAAAGGCAGAGAAATCTCCTTGGGCCTCCAGCTGGCTTAAGCCCAGTGAGCTCAAGGAAGATACACCCTTCTGTGTCCTTCAAGGTTCAGGCACTGAAGATTCCCCCCGAGAGCCTTGGTTTTGCCCATGACACACACTAAGGATGGGAAGACAGAAATCCCAGGCTGAGTGACCTTGGGCAGGTTACATAACTGTTGAGGAAATTGGCCTGCTTCTCCCAAACTAAAGCAATTGGAACAGCTGAGTTCTAAGATCCTTCCATCCCTAGAATTCCAAGATTTGGTTACAAATTCCCAAAGCAAATGTTCTCTAAGATATTGCACTGTGGCGCTCTCTGACACTCTGTGATGCTTTAACTGACATCTCATCTTTCTGGATCAGCCTTTGGTTATGAATCATATGGTATCGTTTCTGTTGTATTCTTTCTTCCAACTCAAACTGGGCGGGAGGCTTGTCTGGGCTGGAGTCTTAAGTTCCCCACTGGCATGAGGTCAAACTCTTTGGTAGAGGTTTGATGAATGCTTGTTGTGCGTGGATTGAAATGTTCTTTGGAGCTGATCCAAAGTGTCTCTGAGCCATTGTCGGGGAGACTGGCCACTCCAAAGGTGGGGAAAGGGAAAATAGAGCAGGGCAGTCTGAGACTGGACCCCAGTATTTCTGAACTCATGGCAGTTCCAGGGGTGGAAGCTGGAATTGCTTTTTGGGGTAATTGCCACTTTGGGAGGGACCCCTTGAGGGGCATGTTTATTTATGCAGGGACCCAGTAAGCATCTCCCTCAGCACAGTGGAGTTACCCCGAGACTGGCTTTGGACAGATGCTCCAACAGCTGCTGCTTCCTGCCAAAGGCTGTCCTCACCCAGGACAGGACATATGTCTGCAGAAACTAGTTTGATCTGAAACTGATTTTTTAAGAATTTCTCTTAAAAGGGGTCAACAGAGAAGCCTTCGGACAGGGGTGAGGAAAGTAAGGACAAGAAGGAGGCAACTTCTTGTCTTGAGAAATAAACTAGTTCCTGCAGTAAGGGAGCAAGCTGGGGCAGGGTGACAGGTAGCTCCTTCTTTGTGCAGTGGAAGGACTGCTGGTTTCCAGGTGAAGATAATCTGATTTTCAGTGTTAGGTTTTCCTTTTTGGTGGTGTGGTTCCCAGCACTTCTTATCAAGCCTTCACTCAACCTTTGTTAATCACTGCTGTTCAGTCTCAGCTTTCCTAGAGGAACTCAAGGATGGGCCCTTGTCTTCCTTTTCAGGCAGGGACCTCAAGGAATGTTTGCTTCCTCCTCATAGCTCCTCTTTGTGGCAACAGATATTGTAGTCTGGGAGCTTCAGGAGGTGCCCAGGAGCAAAGCAAGAGGCACCCGAAGTGGGAGGGAGAGATGGGGGCCAGAAGACACAGCAGGTCAGAATCAGCAGGGCTCTAGCCCACAGTACCCTAGAGGACTGTGGGAGGTGGGGAGGGACGCCTGTCCTGGCAGCTCATAGTGGCCACAGAAGTCGGGTCTACACATTTCTCTCGCCTTAGACCCTCTGCCCTTCTGTACTTGGCCTTCCAACAGAACGCAACAGCAATTAGAAGCATGAATGCTTAAATAAATGACCAGAGCAGTTTCACTGGCCAGTCCACATGGGAGGAAGCACCAGCTCCCTGTGATCATAGCCAAAGGCGCACTGCTCAGGAGCCGCTTCCGAAGGAGCACTTCTGGAAGGAGCGTGTCCAGGAGGAGCACGTCCAGGAGGTGCACTTCTAGAGCAAATGGATGTCACATTTGAAGACGGAATCCAACATGGCCTGGCTGACTGGACACCCTCAGCCTGGGCCTGCATCATGATGCTTGGCCTTTGTGATGCCCGGAAGGGTCCTCAGAGATTCTGCACAGAGCTGTCGCTTGGCAGAATCTTAAGAACATTCCAGAATGGGAGCACCCAGTGCCAGGCCCTATTAAAGGCTTTGTTCTAATAAAGTGCTGAGTTTTATGGTTGGGCTTTACATGTTCTCAGGGACACTTCTGGTTAGTCAGGTAATCATGCTGTCATTTAAATGGCACACCAAGAGGACCTACTTCCAAACGCAGTAAACAAAACCGCAGTGCAAGGAGTACACGTAGTCACGATTTCAGGATGTGGCTTGTGGGAATGGGACATCCTTTACATGAGGCATTATTGTCTGATTCCATTTCCGGGGTTTCCCACCCCAAAACATTTTCCTCACTGAATTCTGAACTTGTGCCATCATCAACATATTCCTTTCGGTGAAACTCTTCCTGTATTTAAATAGCAAACATTCCTGGGAGGTCTCACTCTCTTGTTGGTGTAAATGAGTACTTTGGTGGGGAACAGGGACCCTAGGGAGGGGCATTTGGAAACAGGTATAAGGCACAGGAAGAACAGGTATGAAAGACGGAATTCACCCATGTCATAACTTTGCCAAGGGCTGCTTTTATACCTACAACCAAACTGAATGCATCTCTCCAACCTGTAGGGACAGTGATGACCATGACTTCATTCTAACCTGGTCAAGAATGGGTCAAGGGGAAATTGAGTAGCTGTAAAGTAGAATCCCCTTCCCTTTCCTCTAGGAATGCAGTTAGAATCAGGGGTCATATTTGAACAGAAGGTATGTTAATTGGGATACATTAGGTTATGCTGGGTAACAAGCATCCCCCAAATTTCTCACTAATTTGACATTTCCATCATGGGTTGTTGGTGGACACTCTACTCATTTAGAGACTCCAGCTAACAGAGGAGCATGTGCTAGAGGGAAAACAATGCTTGAAGGGTCTTGCAACAACTAAATGGTTTGGCTTGGATGTGGCCCATGATACCTGTGCTCAAAACTCTTTGGCCAGAACACATCACGCGGTCTTACCCATGGCTGGGAAGTGCAATCTCACTATGTTCTCATATGTTGGTGCATGGTCTTTGGTGGTAGCCAAAACTCTCCCTTCAATCAATCACCTGGGCAAAGACATCTTCAGGACTCTAATCACTTCTTGTCATCTAAGATACTTTCTAGTTACTACCTGTGATGTCTGAGGCAGCCAAGCTCTAAGGATCCATTAGTAACCCAGGGAGGATGAGAGCCCTCAGAACCAGCAAGTCCCTTGACTAATCCATTGGAAGAGATATCAGAACCCTCGTCTAGCAGCCTTATAGTTAGAATCTTGAGCAAAAGTTGAGCTAAGGAAACACATTTCTAGCTCCCCAGCCACTGATAGCATCTGGGCTTGAGCTTGCCGTGACCAGATATCAAGGCCAGCCAGTTCCAACAGGCCTCTCATCCTCATATTTCCCAATCTAGCCTCTCATCTCCATACTCCTTGTCCTTCCTTCTCTCATCTTCTCTGCTTCTAATTTTTCTCTCAATTCATTCTTCTGTGTCCTCTGGAAACTTCATTCCAATGCAAACAAGCTTCCCAACATTCTTTCCTTAGCTATTGAATGCCTCCTATGTGCCAGGCAGTGTTCTAGGTATCAGAGAGGAAACAGTGAACAGAACAGACAAAAATCCCTGCTTATGTGGAACTATTGCAATAATCCACATGAGCACGGTAGCCATGAGGATGATGGGAAGTACTTGCTTATAGACATATTTGGCAAATTCTGCCGTTCTTCTGGACACTCCTCCATCTTGCCTTAATTACTTTCTACAAATGAATTACTTCCTATAAATGCCCTACTCTGTAGCTGCTCTCTGTAAATGGTTGCCTTCTCCTTCACTGAGAAAACGGAAGATTTCATAGGCAAACTCCCCCAACTTGTGTCATCTTACCTACACGTTACCAATATGGCACCCGTCCTCACCCTCCAGACTCCACTCAGAATGAGCCTCTGTCCTCCGACCCACTTCCTTCCCACCTTCCATAGTCAAGACTTCTTCCAGCATTCTCTGAGCTCTCCTCGATTCTTCAGTTTCATCCTACATACTGGATCCTTCCTCCATATCTCTAAACATACTCAAGATGACTCTCCTTTAAAAATTAGAATTTAGAATATGAAAAGATAGATTTTAAATCAGTTTTGGAAGCATTGATTGCCCATCAACTGGAGTTAAGGCGAATGGAAACATTTGGGAGGAAAAGGGCCAAAATCTTCCCTCATATCATTCACCAAAATAGACATGAGATGGATTAAAGATTTGGAGGTAAAAACATAAAACTTTAAAAAGTTTTCAAATTATCAGAAGAAAATAAAGGGTAATTTGAGGTGAGGAGAGCTTGAAGGACAGAAACGAGAAGGAATAATGGAAAATATTCACATATTTGAACATACTAAAAAATTCAAATGTTTATATATGATAAAAGACACCTTTATTGATGAAAGATACCATTAACACTCCAAGAACATCAACCAGTTTCATTCCTCTAAACCATAATTTAGACACCACCACCCCCCCCCCTTTTTAGCACAAAGAAGTTAGAATGGTCATTGCCCAGATATCCCTGAAGATTCAGAGAATGATCAAATGAGAGGGAGGAGGAGGTGTAACAGAGAAGTTAGGATTCAACAAATGATTATGTCTACTAACTCACTATATAGATATTTCTTTTTAGTTTCTAGTGTATCAGAATAGCCAGAAGGAAATACCTGAAATTTCTGAACTGTAATCCAGTACCCTTGATCTTTAAAAATGATTGTATAACTATATAGCTTTTATCTTGTGACCATGTGATTGCAAAAACCTTGGGACTAACACTCCCTTTATCCAGTGTATGAAGAAAAAATAATAATAGGTTCGGAATATGGGGAAAAATACCCCTATGTAAATGATGGACAATAGTTAATAGTACTACTTTAATAATCTTTCATCACTTGTAACAAATGTAACTACTGTTAAAAAAACAGTAGCATTACAAAAAAAAGTGCCATCATTGATTGTAACAAATTTTCCACACCATTGCAAGTGCTCGTGGTGGGGAGGCATATGGGAATCCTGTATTTTATGCATGATTGTTCTGCAAACCCACATCCCTAAAAAATAAATTTAAAAAGATGCTATGGACAAGCATAAAAAAAAACACTATTAACAAAATTAAAAAGACAAATGATGGGCTGATACACAGAACAGAGAAAGGGATAATATTCAAAATGTACAGAGCACTCCCACAAATCCATAAAACACAACTTGATTTTTTTTAAGTGATAAAGGATGTGAACAGGAAGTTCTCAAAAGAAATTCACGTGCCTGATTCGCATATAAAATATGCTGGAAAATATCCTTCCATAACTCTGTAGTCCCATGCCCAAGTCACCACACCCTCTCTTTTTCTTCCTTTCTAAAGCAGGTTATGTGAAACAATACGGGGGTCTACTCACTGTGTCCATTCTGCCTTCACTCCTGAATCCATTATCATCAAGACTCCACTCCACTCCCTTCACTGAAACCGACCTGGCAAAGCCGCCAATGGGAGTCACTAAGCCCCCTGAAACGGCCCGGTGTACTTGGGAAGCAAAAGCGCCCTGTGGTTGGAATGAGAGGAGCCTGGTGGGGCTGCAGGGCCGGGGGAGAGCCCTGGGATAGGAGATGAGCTAGAAGCCTTGGGTGTGCGACCATCTGTGTATTTTTCAGGAGGCTCATTCCAGCTCAGTTGGCTTTGAGTAAAGGAGAATGTGGCGGGCCTCATTCACTGAGTAGAAGAAAGGGGCTGGCGAGTGGAGGAAGGTGGGATCCCAAGGGAGTTACAAGATACCAGCTCACTGATGGGGAGTGTGGGTGAGGACTGGATCAGCCAGACTTCTCCAGAGAGACAGAATGGACGGGAGATCAAGAGATCCATTACAAGGAATTAACTCATGAGGTTGTGGGGGCTGGAGAGTCTGAATTCCGTAGGGCAGACCTGAGGCTGGAAATTCTGGTAAGGCCCATGTTGAAGCTGTGAGTCTGAATTCCTTCGAGTGGAAACTCAGGAAGGAGTGGAGGGTGTAGTCTTGAGGCAGAATTCCTTCTGATCCCTGGAATGTAAGACTTCCACCGGACTGAATGAGGCCCACCACATTACGGAGGGCCGTCATCTTTACTCAAAGCCAACTGATCATAGATGCTAAGCCCATCTACCACATACCTCCACCGCCACCACGAGGCCAGCATTCGACCAAACTGCTGGGCACCACAACCTAGCCAAGTTCACACATGGAATTGTCCTTCACAAGCACCAAGAAGGGGCTGAGGACACGCCCCAAGCAGCTCTTGAGAGCAGTGTGGCTAAGTCACAGCGAGAGGGGCTCCAAACCCCGAGCACACCTTTGAGAGATGCTTATTCGTTTGCAAGACCTTCCAGTTAACACCAGGATTGTTTTTAGGTTTTGAAGAAAAACCAGAACAGGAAAACATTATCACTAAGTAGTAGAGTCTTTCCAAAGGTGTGTCAGCCAATATACTCCAATAAATGGAAATACAGATGTTTAAAAAGTGTTTGTCTGATGCCCTGTGAAACAAGCCTTTAGATATGCTCTGGGATCCCTCTTTCCCCAGGCACCATCTTTATAAGCCAGGAGGCAATCTCCTCCAGGTCCTCACTCCCTGTTGGAAGAGAGTGACCTGCCAACGTGGAGCCCAAGTCCAGTTAATTGTGGATGGGATGCACTTGGCCACGTGCGGGCAGAATGGGCTCGGCTGCCTGCGCTGATTCCTGCCCCCACCCCCTTACCAGCTGGGAGCCCTCCTGAAAGAACAATAGATTTATACCTGAGCAAAAAAAACAAAGGAGTCGGGAACGAACAGCTCTTGGAAATAAGTAGGTCACGACACAATCAATTTCCAAATTTAAAATTATGTTTGAGAAATGTATCTTTAATACAGGAGCCTGCTTCTTCCCGATGGGGCAAAACATGTAAAGTTTAAAGTTCCTGAATGGCTGCTTTATCAGGTAGCCTGAAGTTTACCCTGGAGGTTAAGCAATAAAATGGAAACAAAAATAATTTAACAGTTTTGCAGTTAGTTTAACCCAGCAACAGCTCCTTAAATAGCTTTCACCTTCCTGGTGTTTGCCGTGCTCATAAAGCTACAAGATGCATTTCAAAGCTATGAATTTGCTAAATAGAACTTCATTTCCTCTTCTTATTAGAGGTAATTAAATTTATTAGATGTCAGTAAAAGCCTTGTAAACAGAAAATATGAATGCTTATAAAAGTCTGCCCTCTCTTTTCAGCCTAATAATTAAGATGCAATGAGAAAGCAGCTAATAACAGCTCACAATTTATGAGGTGCCATTCAACCCTGAATCTGAGACATATTGTGGAGGTATTAAACACTGAAATGAAAAATAATACCCACTGAAACACATTATTTATTAAATACATAACCACTTAGAGAAATAAACACATCACACAAAGAACTTGATATTTCTGACGGAAACAGTATATATATCATCTCCTGCTTCGGATATATTACCCATCCAGTCAAATTCTGAAATCAAAGTCACCACTTGTTTAAATGCAAACTGCCTGTGGCAGCCCAGCAAGCCCATGTTTCTCGACATTTACCTTGATATCAGTTTTCAAAGGCTGACTCACTGTAAAGCTTTTTTCATTATTATTGTTTTTAACATTCTCAAAAGAAGAAGAAATTCCCCAGTAAGCATCAGAGAAGGAGAAAAATTCTAAAAAGAATGGCAAGAATTATTATCAATTAGGAAACATTTTCCCACCCTCCGAAACACCTGAACTTAGACGCAACTGCAGACTCGAATGCCCCCCGCCAAGCAAGATGTTATCTCACCCCAAATGAATCTCTTTTTATTGCAATTTAAGAATGTACTTTACGTCTTTATCAACAACCCAGCTGAAACCTGTTCTTTGAGCTCTTCAGAAGAAAATGGCCATGGAAACTTCAGGTAGCATATTTCATCGATTCAAAGATGCCTTTGATTTTAAGGGGCACCCTTATTTTACATTACTAAGAAAGAAAAAAATAAAACCCTCCCAATTAAACAAGGACAGGCCATCATTTAAGATGCTTCTTAAAGTCAGAGATATTACAGTCTTTAAAAATATGCATTTTAGAATCCAGAAAATATAGTTCATAAACCTAGATGAGGTAAAGATAAAGGCCAATCTTAAAACTGTCATCTTGGTTATGGTATGTGAATTTTATTTCAATAAAGCTGTTATTTTAAAACTGTTATTTTGGAGTTAATGTTGAAAATGCTTGAAGGTGTATAAGGAGGTCAAGAAAGGCCTCATTTTGAAGGTGACAGCTCAGAAAGGACTTTGAAGAAGGTGAGGGAGAGAGCCTCGGGTAACAGGGAGAAGAGAGTTTCAGGTAAAGCAAAGGGCAAGTGCAAAGGCCCTGAGGTTGGCAAGTGCTTGGCACAGGAGGGCCAGAGGGGCTCAGGCTGAGAGACTGTGAGGGTGGGGGATAGGAGGGGTGTGGAGAGGTCCTAGGAGATGAGGACAGAGAGGAAGCAGCAAGAAATAAAAGTCTCCTCCAGTTTTCTATGAAGTTGAACAACATATTTAAAAATATTCTTTCTAAATTTTGGAAGGGTGGGGTTAGCAGTCAATTTCACTCCAAAACCCTATCCCAGTAGCTTCTAGAATAGTTTAACTATCAGTTTGTCTGAGCACCACCTCTGCCAGCCTTCACAAGTTGTTTTCCCCAGGATCCCCCATTGCAACGTTGATGCAATGCTGGGGAGCTGTCCACTCCTCCAGTTCCATTCCCGCCTTTGTTTCAGAGGAGACACTTTAATTAGATGCCTCCAAGCAACGGAGGGCATGGACTGTTTACAAACAGCTGGACTCTCGAGATGTTGCTTTTGTTTTTCATCAGGGACCAGAAATTGCTCTCTTTAATCAATCCTGCTCATGCAGAAGCTCCCCACTTTCCCCAAGTTACCACCTGGCACAAAAGAACAAAGCAAATTTAAAAGCCAGGTTTCTCACTCTACAATAAGAAGAGTTAACATTTTGGAGCAATTACTATGTGCCTCGCACTGTACTAAGAGCATCCTGTACTTACTCTATTTTGACCCTTAAACAATTCTACATTAGTAGCCCCATTTTGCAGAAGGAAGCTGGGGCACAGAGTGTTTAAGCAGCTTGCCCCTGGTCACAGTGCTCCGTGTGGGTGTGTGGGTGTGGGGAGTGGGGTCTGCTGGGGCAGAATCGGGGTATGATTTTCCCCAAAGCCCAAGCATCTAACTAACCATTTACCATAGTGCATGCTCTCAAGTGGTTGTAGCTGGAAGCAGCTCTGTCTCTTGCTTACCACATCTGGCCTCTTCTATGTTTGGTGGAACCAAAACATTGGCTGGAATTGGAAATGTTGCCAGGGTCAAGCTGGGAGAGACAGAGGCCAAGTGCCGGGACTCTGGAGGTTGAATTCCAGCTCTGCCAGTATTAGTTGTGTAACCTGGGGCAAATTACTTAGCCTCTCTGTGCCTAAGTTTCTCCACCTGGGAAATGGGGATGAAAATAGGAGCTATCTCATAGGGTTGTTTTGAAAATCACGTGAGATAGTCCATGTGAAGCACTTAGAACAGGGCCTGGCACTTAGTGAAATTTCACTACCTGGTTGCTTACTGTTTCTATCCCCAGGTTTCAAAGGACACTCAGGAACAGAGCCTGGGGCAGTGTTTCCTAAATATGTGGTTCAAAGGGCACTTCAGATTGCCAAAGGTCTTGTGTGAAAGAGTTTCATCTCAGTGAATGGGGAGATGGGCCTCCTTCTGGCAGGATAGATGAGGATGCAGCAGCAACTCAGGATGGAGCATTTGCACAGGGAGCATTTGTGTTTCAGGAGCGGGGCCCCATCTTATATGGGGGGGTCCATGCATGAGGTGGGAATCAGGGACAGTCGAAGTTACTCTTGAGAATTCCCCAGGGAGGGCCTATGTTGGAAGCTGGCATACTGTCTTTTATTTTGTCCAACCTGCCCAGATTTTTTTTTTTAATTTTTAATTTTGGAACAATTACAGATTCACAGGAAGGTGAAAAAAAAAAAAGTATAGGGTGATCCAATGCACTCTTCTGCCAGTTTCCCCCAAAGGTAACATCTTATATCACTATCATATCAAAACCAGGAAATTGACATCGGTACAATGTTTTGTTCAGATTCCACCAGTTTTACACATCCTCATTTGCGTGTGCGTGTGTAGTTTAGTTTTATCACGTGTAGACTTGTGTAGCCACCACCTCAATCAAGACACAGAACTATTCCATCGTCCTGAAGCTCCCTTGTGCTACCCCTTTATAGCCACTCCCTCCTGTTCCTCCCATCCCACCACTCATCTATTCTTCAATTCTATGCTTTTATTATTTCAAGGATGTTATATATACAAATGGAATCATACAGCATGTAATCATTTGAAATTATTTTTTTCCTGCACAGCATAATTCCCTTGAGATCCATCTAAGTCATTGTGTGTATCAATAACTCACTCCTTTTTTATTGCTGAATAGTATTCTGTGGTATGGATGTACCAAAGTTTGTTTGACCATTCACCCACTGAAGGACATCTGGGTTGCTTTCAATTTGGGGCAATTACAAATAAAGCTGCTATGAACATTCACGTACAGATTTTGTGTGAATTTAAGTTTTCATTTCTCTGGGATAAATGCCTGAATATAATTGTTTAGTCATATGGCAAGCACATGCTTAGTTTTATAAGAAACTGCCAAACTATTTTCCAGAGTAGCTCTACTATTTGACATTCCCATCAGCAAAGTATGAGTGACTCAGTTTCTGTGCATCTTTGCCAGCATTTAGTGTTAACACTATATATAGATACATATTTTAGCCATTCTGATAGGTGTGTAGTGATAGCTCACTGTGGTTTTAATTTGCATTTCCCTAGTGGCTAATGGTAATGATGCTGAACAGCTTTTCATATGCTTATTTGCCATCTGTATATCATCTTCAGTGAAATGTCTGGCCAGCTTTTCCTCTGGTGCTGGAACAGATTGTTGTTTTTCCAGTAGAGCCCTAGGTCAAGTACCTGGCTTGTGCTTAGATGTCACCTGATAACTTCCCAAATAAGGGAAAAAGGAGCGCCTCACCTCCCATCTCTCCACACTCCAGGCTGTGCTCTCACTGAGTGCAACACTGGGAGGAATCATCATGCTGTTTTGTCCTTCAGCTTGTGTGGGTTTGCTCAGCACATACAATTGAATTCCCTTGAGTGTTTATGCTATGACACCACTGTGTAGACAGCCTCATGGTCCCAGGGCTGTGGGATCTGAAATTAATCCTGCCAACCTGAGCCCAGCACCCCAAGTACATGTCCATAGACTTCTTCATCTTCCCTCAACTTCCATTGGCCAAGTCAGTCTGTCTTTTATGATTGGGCTCTCTGGCACAGTGCCGGGCCCAGATCCCTACACTAAATGCCATGCAGCTTGGCTGGGCTTCCTCTGCCTCCTTTAGTCTTAGACAAAATCAAGAGCTCCATAGACCCCTGCCACCAAGTCCCAAACACCAACTCAGACGCTGTGGCTATCAAATCGGTGGCTCCCTGATGAGGTTCGCTATACCCCTTTGGGACAGTGACTTCACTGACCATATTCTCCCAGCCCCATCCATTCTCAGCTTTATCCTCTTGTCTGCTGCTAAGTTTCCAACATAATCCTGGTGAACTCACCTAAGACACACACCAGAGAGATGAAGGAATTCCAGACATGGTGAACAACTGGGTGTGGCTGGAACCAAGGTGAGAAGGAAGTTTGGAGAGGTGAAGTTGGAGAGAGAGAGATAGACTAGGGGTAGATTTCAAACATCCTTGTAAATTATGATCAGAAAATCTCGGAAGAAAGGGGGACTAGGGGAGGCTTTCAAGTAGGGGGTGGTGATAGTCAGATTAATTTTGTTCCAGCAATCAGCCAGCAAATGTTTACTGGGCATCTATGATTTGTCAGAGAAGGTTAGCTGGGTTGATGAATAATAAATATGATTTGGGGATATGAAGTGTTATTCTGTGTATTGTGAAATGTAATAAAATGGAAATAAAGATTTGATCCTGTGAGCTCTGCCCTCCAGTAGTTTATAGTCCAATATGGAAACCAAATTTGACAGGTAAATTTGTTTTCAAAAATACTCTGGGAACAGAACAAATGAAAATGATCAACATGGAAGACTTACAAGTGATTCAAGGATTCAGGTGGCAGAGAAGGCAGTGTAGAGGAAAAGGTCTAAGGCTTCCTGGAGAGCTGGAACAGCAAAGGCAAAGCGCAGAGGCTTTAAGGAGGGTGAAAGAATGAGCAGTGCACGATGGGATGGAGAATAAAACAATAGACAGCTGGGCTCACTGTGCAACCATCTCACTCTGGGATTCTTAGCTACAGTTATAATGTCTATATGTCAGTGAGCCACTTGGAATTCCTTAACAGAAGATCTAAGAGTCAGAGGCTCTGGGTGATGTCAACTTCAGAGTAAGAAGCAGCCATTTTTTTACAGACCCTTTATAATGACACAGTCAGCTACCTTGTGAGTTCAAAATCACAGATATCTTTCCCTGCTTATCCTACAAAAGAAGAAATCATAGATCAAGCCACCACCTCCCCTAACAAGGCATGAAAATAACCTTAACGCTGTTTACAAGACCAGGAGGGCTCTGGAGCGCTCAGAAAGGATTCCCGGGCTGGCCTTTGGCACTTGGACAGGCAAGATCCATCTTCAGCCGGGTTCTCTCCAAACCTGCACTCTGTTGACAGGTTTAGAACTCATGCCTGGAGCTGAGAACCAGGGGTTGGCTCCCACCATCTTGTGATGGCTTCCCCTGTCCCCTCACTAGGCAACTCAGCCTTCTTTAATTTAGGAATAACCTTAGGTTTTGCTCCTGATTCTATTTTGCTCTTGAATTGTGTTGATCTCAAATGCTTCTAGACATGTTTCTCAAAAGAGAGGAGTCGTGGCATGATGATATTTATCATCATAATAATTTATACGTATTGAGTGATTACTAGGTTCTAGTCATGTGTTAATTACTTAACATGCATGATCTCAGTTGATACAGCAATCTTCTGAGTTCACTTGGGCTAGGGCTTGGCAAACCTTGTCTGTAAAGGACAAGACAGACATTTGAGGCTTGGCAGCCGTACGGTCCCTGTGCAAGTATTCAATCCTACCATTGTGTGCGAAAGCAGTCACAAATAATAAATAAACCAATGAGCAGGTCTGGGTTCCAATAAAGCTTTATTTTACAAAAACAGTTGGTGGGCCAGATTTGGCCGTGGGCTATAGTTTGCTGACCCCTGCCCTAGATTTTATGATTGTGACTTTTGCTTGATCTGCCAGTGTTTTGAATGATGAATCTTGGCCTCGCTGATTTTTATATTCTGCAACACCATAAATTCCAATGGCTTGTTTGGGGAGTTAAAATCACCGAAATTCAAATTAATGAAGCACACACTGTTTCCTAGACTAACAAAAATTCTCCTCTCTGGGCTGGAATTAGAAAGGTAGGTTGTTTCTCTTCTTTTAAGCAACCTGGAGCCGTCTTCCTCTTCGACATCCTTTGGTTTGCTTGGGAGGTGGGATCAGGAATGTTCATGTTCTTCTCCAATCTCAATCCACACCAGAAACCTGAAATCCAATTTCTGAAATTCCACTTAAATAACCTACCTTCTCCCATCTGGGCTTCAATTGCCCATCTGTAAAATGGGTGTGATGTATGGAAATTTCTCTTTGGGAACACACCTTTCAAAATATGGTAACTATTGCTTCTTTGGCCAAATTGCTTTTCTCGTCTCAGGTTCTGTATTAAAATGAGCAAGGGGCCAAAACCAGAAATGCTGGTTAAAAACAGAGCTTTGAGGACAGGGACCTGGTATCCCTAGCACAGAGGCTGGCATTTAGGAAGGAATCAACAATTGTTTGTTAAATGAAGCCACTTTGGCTGATGCTGAGAAGAGTCAATACAGCCAAGAGCTGGCAATATGGCGGACCCCGGCTCCTGGGCTGTGGCCTTGGCCAGATGCCTCACCTGGCTCTTTGAGAGGCAGCTCAACCAGCTGTGCCCCGATGAGGATACCCCTGACATGGTCACACTTTTCTGTTGCTCTGTGCTGGGCAAAGAGTTCTGCTGGCCCAAGGCTGTCAAACTCACTTTGACTTTGGCCGCAGCTGGGCTTCATGCTTTCAGAAAAATTTCCCCCACTGCCTCTCACTCGTGGTCCTTGGCAGGGATACCTCTCCCATTCTGCACGCACGGCTCACTTAACAGGCACAAAAAAGGGGAGAGAACGCGGAAAAAAAAATATATCAAGCCGACCCAGTCTAAACCTCGGGAAATCTAACGGGGTCTGCATCTCCTTAAAAACTATACACAGACATTTCTGATCCAAGCGAAACCAGGCTTCTCACGGAGGACTGCAGACAGCAAATGGAGCCTTAGTCATACACAGTTAGTTTCAAACTTATGTTGCTGCTCACAGGGAGAAATCAATGTACAGTATATTAAAAACAATCACTGCGGCCCTTAAATGATCCAATAGTTTAGCTTTGAATGCATTCAGGCTAATGGAGGCTTTAATGGCTTCTGACAGATCATTCCACTGATCAAGGGGCATGTATAAAATGCGCTGCCTACTAAACTCTGTTTTGATTTTTGAGAAAAGAAAACTAAACATCCACAGTAAACAGGACTTGATTGTTCACATGTCCACCGAGATCCCTCTCAGCCTGACCCTGGCTGGGAGCAGAGGAGAGGGGGGACAATGGGAGCCTATATACCTGGCTTGTTTCTTTCCCGACTTTAATCAGGGCGTAATCAACTGGAAACCTCTTTCTGAGGAGTTGGGGGTGGGGTGGGGGTGGGGTGACCAGGAGGTGCAGCTTTCTGTGTTGGATGAATTATGAGCGGTGGCTTTAGCTGCTCGGAGAAACTGATTCAGCCCTTGCGGGGCTCAGGGTTGGTTGGCGAACTGTGCTTCCCCCAAAGTTGAAAAACTGAATTCTCCATTTACAAGGATAACCAGGTTTTTCAGCTGGGGACGGCAGTTTTGCAAAGAAACAAATGAAAGGACGGTCCCTCGATCCCTGTGTCTTGGGACTTAGAGATAATTTACAAAGTGATGAACATGCCTCTACTCGGGTATGGTGTTTTCCACAGGGCGCGTGGGGTCTGAAAAAAATTAAAGAGGAGGCTTGAGCATTATTCTCTGGGATTATTCTTGTGCAAGAGGTGTTGGCATTCTACTCTGCTCTGGCTGCTTGTTGAGGTGAGCTGTTTCAGCCTGGTCTTTTCTGATCAGACGTGATACACGTATGCAGACATTCTTCCATTGCCCACCAAAATTAAACCAATTTCATGAAATAAATAATAAACTGTCACCCACCCCCCCCAACCCCGGGATTTGCACAGGGCCGTAGAGTTTATGAAGCCCTTTCAAATATGGTATCTACTGGGGAGAGGTGCTGGCTGCAGAGTTCCACCTGTGGGGTTTGATCCGGCTTGCTCCTTCTTCGGAAGCTGGGAGGGCAAGAAGGGTGCCTTTGAAACTGGCACCACTAAGGGAGTGATAATCTGTGGTCTTTAATCTCTAACACAAGCAAGACTGTGCAAAGGAGCCGGATGCCGGCTGTCACCTACGAAGCAGGCCACAATTGCTCTGAGCGTGCAGGGCCTGGAACCATTCTGCTTTTCCTAAACTGCCTGCAAAATGACCTTGACCTTTTTGTCCCTATCTGTGGGGCACAGTGTGTCCTAGGCCAGCACTTCCCAGCTCTCGGGAGGAAGCTGCCTCACTTACCAGATTAAAAACAATGGGAAAACCCGCCTGCTAGAAGCACTTCATTTGTATTGGTGCCATGTTCAGTCAGTGGCTTTTGTAAAATTGATGAATTTTGTAGAAAGGCAAGTGCAGACAGGCAAACAGATCTGTATCTCCTGTTATCCATTTAGCTTGACACACATGTGCAGAGGAACTATTTTACCTCGATTCTTTCAGGACTGATGAAAAGTAAATGCAAGCAAAGTCGTGAACTGCACCATTGGAAAAGAACTGCTGAATCTCATGCTGGGAGTTAATTAACGCTTCCCTCCCCTTGAAATAGACTGACCCTGGTGCTTAGACATTCAGAGTCAATAAACAATTGTTGTACACAGAACATCCATTAGAAGGTGATGGCAAGAATTTTTTTTAAGCAAATCTGAAATTGCAATGGGTGACCTCATCCCGCTATAGTAATGGGAGTACTAAAGAATCATTTTTCAAAGTATCTCGTTATAAAAAGTTCCCGGCCATCTGCCTAGAAAAAAAAAAGAGGAGCAAATGGGATAATATGGGATGGTAATATGCTATTCTTAAACAAACCACAGTTATTTTTAGTCTCTTCTTTGGTGACTATTGAATATTTTGGTTGGAATACCATTGATAATATTTATCACTGTAAAAATTTACACGGATTAAGTGATTACAAAGTACCAGGCATGATGTTAATCGCTTAACGTGTACGGACGCAGGTGACAGAGCAATCCAATGAGCTAAGCGTTTTTATCAGCCCTGCTATATAAATGAAGACCGGAGTGCAGAGAAATCAAGCAATTTGCCCAAGTCACGGAGCTGGGACGTCATCACAGGAAACTGGGATAATAATAACATTAACACCTCGCACCTTGTTGATTGATACCTGTGCATGCCAGCCACCACTGGGGGCGATTGATATGCACGATTAACTTATTTAAATCGATGAATGCAATCAGGAAAGAGAGTGCAGGGGTGCTGAGGGAACTAGTTTGCAATTTGAGGAGGAGGGCTGGGGCAAGATACCCAGAAGGACTGCTTGCCTCTAAAAGGCTCTGAGGGGGAATCAGACCTCTCCTGTGAGAATGGCCGATGGCATGGGAGTGGCGTTGCTTGGGAACCAGGCGGAAAGCAACCTGGTCAGGCTGCAACATGAGGTCAAGTGGAGGCGGGGGCTGTCCTACTGTCTCCTTCTTAGCAGGAGACACTGCCCTGGAGTTCCCAGCCAGTCTCTCGGGTGAGCTCGACAAACACTGAAACCTACCTCTTAGACACAGCAGCAGCCACCGGTGCCCCTGCTGTCTTGCAGGAAGTCATAATTGCCAGCTCTCCTCCCTCTTCCCTTCCCCACCCCATCGTCTTGGAGCTGCCTGGCTTTCTCTCCAGCCGCAATTGCTCCAACCAGCCCGCGCCTCCCCTCCCCCTTTATGGTTGTCAAATTGATTTCACCACTGCGATACCTATGGCTCCCAATGAAACTTAATTAAAAATGCCATTTAATCACCAAGTAACAAAGGCGAGCCGGATAAACGGCATTACCACTTCAGCGCATTTTAATCCACACTGCTTCTCTCCCTCTGAATCTGCTTGGATGAGAACTGCCCTTTCAAATCAGAATCCCGTTGTCTTCCATGCACTTGCTTCTGACTGATCTCCAAAATAAACAGTATTTAGCGTGGCATGGATCCAAATATGTGCAATTTACCCAGTGGTAAAATCAGCCTTAACTAGAACAGGAAAAAAAAATAAAAAATAAAAGTTGCATTTAAAGGGACCGTCCCTGGATGTTAGTGATGGATGTAGAAGCTTGTTACCAAAATGGTGTCACAGGGATGCCCTAACCCTGCTCTTCTTTTATATTGAGCAAACTCTCCTGGGTTGGAGGCTGCGGATGGAAGCAAGAGGAAGGGAGGCTGCTGTGGTTTAGGCGCCGATGAGGGTGAACTCTGCAAACAGGCGACTGCCCAGTGGGGCTGGAGGGGTTAGCAGAACATCTTCCCCAGATGATGTGGGAAATTCCCAGTGAGAAAGCCATTCCTTTGGATTGAGCTGTCTGCTCTCTCAGAGACCCATGAGAATCTTCAGAGGAGCCGGAGAGATCATAAAAGCCAATAAATACCGTAACACACCGTGGTCCTTCCACCCCACCCTGCTGAGGATCCTTCAGTGTTTCTCAGGGCGCTCAAAATAAAATGCAAATGTTGCTCCTGCCTCCTCTCCGGCGGCATCTCCCCCACTCTGTTCCTTGCTTCCTTTGCCCCACCAGCCCTTTGTCTCCGCTGACCACCCCACTTCTGCCTCGGGGCCTTTGCACCTGCAGCTTCCTTTACCTGGAAAGCTCCCCTCTCACCTCCTAATCTGCCCTTCCACAGTTCCCGGTTCTGCTCCATCCTATCACCCAGTTGGTTCCCTTTCCAAGCACGTCCAACCATCTGAAAGGATCTTGTTCTTTATCTGCTGGTCTAGCGTCCGTTTCCCCACCACACAGGAAGTTCCTATTGTGGTCACTGCATTTCCCTGGCAGCTGGGCAGGGGCTGGCACGGAGGAGGCCCTTGGGCACCCACCAGCCTGTCAGCCCCGCTGAAGGCTGAGGTCGGTCCTCGGCTCCCCCGGCTCACCATGTTGCTAGTTGAGGTGGGAGGGAGTGGTGGAGGGCAAGTCAGCAGCCCCTTCAGCAGAGGGACCTCCTGAGAGCCTCAGTCTTCTCAAGCTAGCTCGGACCAGGTGGGGATCTCTGCCTCAAGGCCGCAGGCTGCTCTGCTCTCCATTCACGCACACACTAGGCCCACGGAAGCCCTTCACCAGCTCCTCAGGAGAAAGGCCGGCTCTTGGCCCTGCAGGAAATGATTTGATTGTCGTTGCCCCCACGGGACCCCTTTTTAAATTCTCTTGCCTCCTCTCCTCTCCTACCACTCACCCACCAGCCACCCATCAGAAACCTCCCAGGAGAGCATATTTAATCTCCAAACACACTGAGTTCATGCTCACGGAGAGTCATCATTACTTCTGAGGAAATATGAACTTGTCTTTTGGATTCACTTCAGGCGTCACCTGGGGAACCTTGAAAAATACCCACACCGGGGCCCCAACCAGGCCAGTGAACCAGGCCAATCCACCGGAAGGCCAGGGGAAAATATCAGAGCCGCTCTTTGTCTCTTGTTTCATCCTTTTAATATTTTTATTGTTTGTGAATGTTGTATGATGCACATGACAAATTCGTACAAGCAGTCCACGAATACAGCTCAACAGTTATATGCATATACTGGGGTGAGCACTAAACACAGTTATTTATTTTTACTATAAGGTACAAGCAAACAGGTTTAGAGAGCACTGACATAAGGGGTGAAAGAGAGCAGGTTTACGACAAACGATAAAGGGAAGTGAGGGACACATGCCCCACTTCAGGGCAGAAGACACCACTCAGCCTGCTGCCCTGCCCAGATGGAGCCCAGGCCTGCCCTGAGTTCTGACTTTGAATTTTAGGTGACATTTCATTTTATGTTAAATCTCCCAATTTAAAAACCTCGGCACCTAATGAAATATCAACAGGAAAAACACCGTGGAGGCTAAAGAAAACCCTGGGCTAGAAGGCCCCGAGGGTGCCCGGTCTCTGACTACCCTGTGAGGTAGCGTCTCATCTCTCTTTTACTGAGGAGGAAACCGAGGCTCAAAGACATTGAGAAGTCAGTCCAAGGTCTGAACGATTTGAGTCTCGAGATTTTGAAACCCCTGGCTGCCCTGCGTGGCACGACTTTCCAGGTTATTAACTCGTGGGAATGAACGTAAACCATGAACCAATGAGACTCCGATAGCAGGAAGAGATTGGTTCTCATCGTGCTTCTCAATGGGCAAAAGTTCATCAGCTTCTAAATGACTGTGAACAACTACAAGAGAAGGCAATGGGCTGGGGAAAGGGGCTGAATATTCTCATGATTTCTAGGAACACCACAGGGCAGGAGCCATGCCAGGAAGGGGGAGATTTGTTAATGGTAGCACAAGACAAAGCTGGTACAGGGATCAAGGAAAAGAGAGGGAAACATCTGCATCCAAGTCAGCTTTCTGATCTTATATGACTATATAAGACTGGATACTTAACTATATGCCAGACACTGTTCTAAGTCTACAGATGGGTTAACTCACTTAATCCTCACCTTTCGAGTTGGGGCCTTTAGAACCCCCATTACAGGTAAGGACAGGCCAGGCCCTCTGCAAGTGGTGCCTGGTTTTTAACCTCTACTCTACACTGTCTCTCTGACACTCCAATGTCATCAGCACAGGGCAATGGGGCTCTTCAAGCCTCAATTCTACCTGTCATGACATATGACTAGGGGAATTATAGAAAAAACTGGACCATGCAGCCAAAATGCATAAAGCAATATAAACAGGGCCGGCGTCTCTCTCATTAGATCAGGGAAATTTCCTAAGACAGAATGTTTTCCCCATCCCCATCTCATAACTCAGGTTTTTACTTAGGTTTGTCTTAGAGAAGGAGGCTACTCTTCAATGGGTTATTTCTCTTTTAAATTTTTTCTCCTATGGGGATAGCAGCTAAAGAGAATTGGAAAAGGGACTCTCGTGCTCTCAAACTCTTTATAGTTGCATGATCTAATAGGATTTTCTACAATGACGGAAATGTTCTATACTTGTTCTGGCCAATACAGTATCACTAGACATACATGACTATTAAGCACTATGGCTAGTGTGACTAAGGAACTGAATTTTTAATTAAAATTAAAATAAAATTTAAATGTAAGTAGCCACATGTAGTTCGTGGCTACCATGTTGGACACCATGGCCCTAGAGGGATGGTGAGCAATTGGGATGAACGCCTCTAAATTCTGTCTTTCCCCAGATGTCTGGGTGCACTCAGTGTCTCTGAAAAGGCTTGGGGAGGAGCAGAGTAGGTTAGGTTTGTCACAGGCTCCAGGCACCCTGTGGCTCTTCAGGCCATTGGGGGTGACGGGCTCACATTAAAAGTCCAAATTGGAAATTGGTGGTTTTTTTTTTTTTTTTTTTGAGTTCTTGTTTAATCCCAAATCAGACTATAGAAAGTCTCATTTTAAAACTTTTTAATATTCACGGCCCCCCTTTCCTGGCTTTTCCCAGCTAGGACCCAAGTTCTACAATCTAGTGGGCGAGAGAAGTCTATCCACAACACCGTTGCCCAAGCCCACGACAAAGTTGGAGGAGAGGAGCCAAAAATATCTTTTCCTCCTCCACTTAAGATGTGTGCTCATTCTAGGGCTTTGCTTCCTAGAGCTGACCTTTAAGTTCTGAAACGATGTCGGTGAGATCGAATGGCAGCGGCATTGAAGGATCAACCTTTTCCCAATATGGCCGACATTCGGGCTTCTGATCCACGGGCAAAGTTCGGGCAATTCGAGACTGGCACCTGGAAGAGTAAGAAAAGGCAATTACTCTATGGGAGGAAATTCCTGGAAGAGTCAAAGGCATGGGAAGCTTGGAGCAAGGCTGGCAAATGCTCCAAAACCGATCCTCTGTGGTTGTGGTGACGATGTGGAAGGATGAATTTGCAGAGCAGAAAGCAAATGTTAGTAAGAAGGAAGAATTGTTCCTCATGGTGCTGGGACTTCTGTTTTTTTTTTTTTTTTCAATTCTCAGATTTGTATTATCTTGAGTGGCTTCATCAGGGAAATTCAGTTACTCTGCCTTTAAAATGGTGAATTATTTTTTCATTATCTCAACTGGTATTTAAGGTGTGTGATTAAGCCATTATCAGATTTAAATGTTTGCGGGATTTCGATGTAGTACTAGATTACCGGAAAGATTAAATTGAATTTGCTGCATTAAAACATCCAAGAATAGATTAAACAATATTGCAGACCAGGATTGACTTTGGAGATCCTGGAGATTTACAAGTGTCCCAGCTTGC
Organism: Choloepus didactylus; assembly: GCF_015220235.1. Classification (NCBI taxonomy): domain Eukaryota; kingdom Metazoa; phylum Chordata; class Mammalia; order Pilosa; family Megalonychidae; genus Choloepus; species Choloepus didactylus. Next base: position 9,509,162 of record NC_051328.1, on the reverse strand, counting down.
CATGCTTGGAGAAAGGCACTCCAAGGAGAGACCGATTTATAAGGATATATGCAAATAGAGGTTAATAATCATTTCCTCTGATGAATAGCTGCGGAAAACTTCCACAAAATTAAATTAAGAAGGTAGCAAGAGTTAGTCCCTAAGGAAAACACTTAAATCACAGTTTTTATTAAATGGATTACTCATCAATAGTAGAGAAATTAATTATCATATGCAGACACATTATGGCCTTGTAAGAAAAAAGTTGGGCCAGCATCATCACATCTTGGCAGGCATCTATCTCTCAGAGACATCAGCTTATTTCAAATGTCTGGGAAAGCTCAATGGCTTTAGCTTTATTTATCTGAAAAATGAGGATCAGGGAGAAGGCAACACAAATTGCAACACGGAATAAACATTCTCTCTACTCTCTTGGAGTACATGGCAATGAAAGTGTGTGCACCCAAAAGAAATGCTGTGAGTACATTTGCAAGAGTTATATACGTGTCCCTCCTGCACCCCGCCTTCTCTGCATCTTTCTCCGCATCAATTAAGTGGTCATACCCAGTGTTCGTCTTCTGACTGTGTGGGATTGACTATGACGAGATCAAAGAATGGAATATCCCAGTCCCATTTCCACGCCTGATGGCAGGGAAGGTTCCTAACAGAAAGACATTTTCTCCTCTGGGGAATTATTAATGGTAAGGGGATCCCCGTGGGAAAACATACTTCAACTTCACACCTATTTGCGCGTGTGGTTAATTGCTACACCGGCATCCTATGCACTCAATCCGTCGTACGTTACACATAACATCCCAATATATCTTCAGCTCTCCGCGTCAGGCCCTGATAATAGCGTCTGTTAACATGCACTAAGTACTATTATGTAGCACATCACTTCATAAATAATAAGATTAGCTGACCTCGGGGCCCCAAGAAGAGTAATGTGTTTAAATGTTCTCATTATTTATTTAAAACAAGAATTAAAGCAACAGAAGCTGCTTTCGACAATCCTCTTAGCATAAATATTAAACTGTTTGCCCTGATAAGCCACCCACCGCACCAAAGAACAGAGGATGCATTCTGCAGACTACTTAATAATAGGTGTTTGAGATGCTGCTGCTTGCCAGGGTGGTTCTGGGGTGCATGCCTGGTCCAGAGCTGGTCTCTAAATCACATGAAAGGGGTGAGGAGGAGATTAATATTCAAGGGCAGCTGAGACTAATTACAAAGCAACTCTGCAAAGCTTCTTAAATTGTGCTTTCTCTCTGCCTCAGAATCATAGAGTAATGCTCAATTTACTAGGGAGGGAAAGTTATTCCAAATTGAGCATTTCAATCTCACGGTGGATAAATTATCTGTGCACACATTATCCTGGTTGGCAGACTAAAGGGCTGTGATAAGTGCCGATCCACCTAGAATATCATAAGGTTTGTAAAAAGTCAATAGAGATGCTTTTTCACCTGTCAAATGGGTTTTGCCCTCTCATTTTGAGAAAGTATGAAAAATATTAAAAACCTGCCGCAGAGGTTTGCTTATGCTGTGAGGTACAAGCTTCCGAGCCCACCGGTTTTTCTTTGGGGCAAGTTGCTTCGTGGCTTTCCGCCATTGTTCTTCTCATCAGAGGACTGGCGGGTGTGGGAACTACTCGTTTTCATGCAGGTTCTGACAGGCAAGGAGGTGTAGCTGTCTGCCTACTCCACCTAGACTAGGAGGAGAACCCTTTGTTGGGGTTCTTTGGGGTCTTAATTCAGAACTTTCAAGATCCCTTTAAAACTCTTCCTTTAATATCCATCGGTCCTTGCCAATTTCCAAATGATCATGATTAGGCCCAGCCGAGGGCTCCTTGTTTGAGCCTGTGTATGTAGGTACGTGTGTGTACCTACATGTGTGTGTGCGTGTGTGTGTGTGTGTGTAGGTATTTACTTATGAGGAAGAACAGCCACCACCAACTCAAATATAATATTACCTGATTCAGCATCATATCAGACAGGGAAATTGAAAAAAGGTTGAGCATTACTTGAAACCGTGTCCTGCTCTGGGTTTTAATTTTTCTTGCCTGGACCATTCATTCTGCCTCTCTTTTGTCTCAATTTCCTAAAATGGGCAGTAAGGATACTGCAACACGATGGCTAAGACTGTGTGCTATACGTGTCTCTTGGGAATGTCACTCAACCTCGCTGAACCTCAGTTTCTTGTCTGTTAAGTGGGGGTAGTAATAATAGTCTTTGGAGTTGTTGTGAAGAGTAAATGAATGAGTATATGTCAAGTGGTTAGCAATGTTAAAGCTTAGCAAGCGCTTAATAAATACTAAATATTATCACTATTGTTACTTCTACTACTACTGCTACCACCAGTGACGGGTAAGAGTGCTGCTTGTTGTACGCCTGGCAATCCCTCCCCTCCCGGTGGTGGGGTGGGCGGCCTCTGGATGGGCTCTTTCTAGGGAAAGTTCAGGAGATGCAGGAACAGTTCTTTCTGGCTTGAATGAAATTGAGCCTGTGGCTGAATTCTATCACAATTTGACATTCCAAGATGCCAAGGCTTATACATTCAAGCTGTTACACAACTTTCCAGCAACACACTAAAATGCTCAGATTCAGAAACACTCAGCAGTTGTTCCTGAAGACCTAGAATTAATAAGAGGTACTGTTGTTGGACTTTCTGAGTGCTGGTTATTTAAGACTGATTAGGCCTTTACAGGAAACAAACTTGGATTGTTTCTTAGCATCCACACTTTATAGTCCCTTACAAAAGAAACGGGCCCCAAGATAGCTTAAGAAATGTTTTAGGAATACTGACTGCGGTGGACATTTGTTGTCCCACCTTCTCCACCAACAGGATTCTAGTCTTCCTCTGGGGTATCTGTCCCTTCCAGATGCCTAGCCATGGGGGATTGGGTGGAATGAACTCCACCTCTACAGCTAGGAGAGCCTTGACTGGCTTAAGCCAAACAGCAGATCCTGTTCTTCTAGTCACAGGGAGTAGTTTAGGGGGAGGTACATGACCCAACAGAGAGAGTAAATCGGAGGACTAGAATAGGAGCTAAAAACCTTCTTCTCTCCTGGTCTGTGGACTATTAGGATGTGCAGTCTGTACATACTGTAATCATTTTGTTACCACCATGCAGCAAGGGGTTGGGTCCTGGGTGACACTGCGTCACTGGAGCAAGCCTCACCTGAAGCTAGTAGCTACACTTACAATTTTGGAATATCATGAGCCTTTATTGTTTGTTAGGTTTTCCTGTCACTTGCAACCCAAAGAGTCCTGCTTGATATGCTGGCCATACTTGCTACCTCTCAATTACTTCCCATCTTTTACAACATCCATCGCTGTGGCCCTGCTGGCCAAGTGGCTGCTGACAGTCCATTCTCCAAATTGAGACGTTGCTGCTAAACAGTTGCAGTGGGCGCAGAGACTATCAGGTGCAAAAGCATGATAATACCAGCCTTTGTTTTGGGTTCAAATAATATCTCTATTTGAGACATTCTTCTACCCAGATGAGATGGGAGTGCTAGATGTCATCCACACTGGCTTCTGCATGAAAATAAGCCAGTTTTGATGACTAGAGTAGGATGACGTTTCTAAAAAAAGCTAAAAGAATTCCCCTAAAGTCAGTGTTCCCAGGGAGAGCAGGCCCCTCCAAATTGCTACGGAACCCAGCTAAACCATAGGAAAGTTACGGTTTTCCCTTCCAGCCTTGTCCTCTCTATCCCTCTCCTACAGAAAATTCCTCTTTAATGCTTCTTGTGTTGGCAAATAAACTTGGATCTACTCAGAAAATACTGCCCCTTCCATGAAGCATTTCAAGGGGAGCAAAGAAAAGTAGTATAGACGTCATCTCTCTCCCCTCCCAAATCCTGTCATTCAGATTCTAAGGACGCTATACACCACCCCCTAAACTCGTTGCTGCTAAGGAACCGTCCTTCTTGAATGACTTGGTGACATAACAGGAAGCAAGTGGAGGGTGTCACGCTGGCTGGTCGGTCAGCAGATTATCCAGAGCGCCCCCTGCAGGTGTAACTCAGGGCGCTCCCGCCGCCCGGTTTCCCCCAGGGCTGCACTTACATTGGGACGAGCAGGGTTGCAGCTACATTAGTGAACACTGGTTGCCATGCTAAAATTAACCACTTTAGCTAAAGTGTGTGTTAATTATGGGTATGCAAGCAGTCAATAAAAGGTTAATGCAAAAGTCAAAGGATAAATTTCTTCCCTTATTGCATCACTTCACGGACTAAATGACTAACATTATACTTTGTGTTTTTAATCAATAGGTTTTACAGTAATGTGCCGGCCATTGATTTTAAGAAAACATATATGGTCTTCTTCCTTGTCCCTAAATTCTGCAACAAATAGGGAAGGACAGGTAACATTTCCATTACTCTTGATGAAACGATAAAGAAAGAGTTCAGGAAAAATGCTTTCTGCTAAAAGATTTAGGATCGGGACAAGCTTATACACACACACACACACACACACACACACACACACACACACACCTAGAACTTGATGGAGAAATATTATCAGGCACAGGCTACTGAAGAAACAAGAAAAATGAACCCTTAAAAGAGAGATTTTTTAATAGAAAAGAGGAGAGCAACTCCTGATTAAAATGATAATTACATTTTGTACATTGCTTAAGTGTGCCAAAGAACAATAAACAGCAGTGTTTCATTCGACTTTGACAATAACCTGGGAGAGACAGAGGAGGAGGGCCTTATAGTTTGGAGGAGCTTGGGACCAATATGGGACCAGAGTGTTCTCTACTGGTTTCAGTCTCCAGGATTCATGAGAGTCGGAGCATCTTGCCACACAGCAAGCAATTTTAGTGTTTAAAGGTAAGGATTTTTCATGCAACACGGTATCTAAATTCTCTGGCAGTACTTTATGTACAGTTTAGGGATTTTTGTGCATAATTAGGATTCTACATGATTCTTACCTTAAACACTATTTTTAAAATCTAATGATTATACTGGAAATCACTGATTGTTTACTTAGAATGGATTGTATGGTGTGTGACTAAAACTGTTTAAAGAATAAACAAAGGGATACAAGTGCTGGAGAAATGTGGAGAGAGGGATGTACCTATTTCCTTTTGGTAGGAAGGTAGAATCGTTTAGCCCATCTCGAGGGCAGTGTGGTGGTTGCACAGGAAGCTAACTATGGGGTTGCCATATGGTCCGGCAACCCCATTACTGGGTATATACTTGGAAGAACTGAGAGCAGGGACATGAAAGGACATTGCGCACTGGTGTTTACGGTGGCAGAATTCACGATTTGCAATGGATGGAGGTGATCTAAGGGTACATTGACCGATAAACGGAATGGTGAACTGTGGTGGATACATAAAATGGAATATTGAGTGGCGGCAAGAAGAAATGAAGTTTTGAGGTATGCAACTAGGTGAGTGGACCTCAAGGAAGTATGTTGAGTGAAATAAGCCAGAATCAAAAAGATAAACATTATAACATCTCACTAATATGGACTAACTATAATGTACAAACTCTGAGAATTGAATCTGAGAGCATAGGTTATCAGGGGAAGGTTAATGGTAAAGCTTCCTAGATTGTAAGCTCTTATAGCAGTCACATCTATTCATGGGTTGTAACGGTTATTTCTAAATCCTGAGATGATGAGTTGTTTGTGTATAACCTGGTTGGTCCCTGGAACTTCAGGTATCTTTGTGACACCTGAGACTCAGAGCAATGAATGTCAGCATTACCCCATAGAGCAAATGTTAAAGAAGCTAAAAAAGAGATCAGACTTTAATTAGAGATATGAACAAAATGGACTTGGTTAGGACTAAGGTAAACCAGACTAAAGGGAAAAAGATGACATTGATTGTGTTTTAAAACTTTGATTTCTGTGTGAGACCAAAGAAAGAGATGTTTATTAGGTGGAAAATCTATATTTTCTGTAGTATGCTATATAATGTAACATGTATGGTCAGTTTACTCAAACACCATAATTACATGGAACCTTGAATAGGGGGTGAGATCTGGTTGGCTTGTACAGTAAGCATGAAACCCCGATACATTCCAGAGTGATTTGGGCAGAGAATAAAAAGTATTTGCAAAGCCTCCTTGAGGGACTGAGGAAAAAGTGGAAATATTAAATGTCCCCACTTGGGGAATTCCTGATATTCTTGCAAGCTTTGGGGACTAACATTGTAGTAGGCAAATCCCTCAATCTTGGGGCTTGCCCTTACGAAGCTTGTTACTGCAAAGGAGAGGCTAAGCCTACATATAGTTGTACTTAAGAGTCACCCCCAGAGAATCTCTTTGTTGCTCAGATGTGGCCTCTCTCTAAGCCAACGCTGCAGGTAAACCCACTGCTCTCCCCCCTACATGGGACATGACTCCCAGGGGTGTAAATCTTCCTGGCAATGTGAGACATGACTCCCGGGGATGAGCCTAGATGCGGCATGGTGGGATTGAGAAAGCCTTCTTGACCAAAAGGGGAAAGAGAAATGAAACAAAATAAAGTTTCAGTGGCTGAGAGATTTCAAATGGAGCTGAGAGGTCATTCTGGAGGCTATTCTTATGCATTATATAGATATCCCTTTTTAGTTTTTAGTGTATTAGAATGGCTAGAAGGAAATACCTGAAACTATACAGTTTATACGGGATGACTATGTGATTGTGAAAACCTTGTGGCTCATACTCCCTTTATCCAGTGTATGGACAGATAAGTAGAAAAAAGGGGGACAAAAAGTAAATGAATAATAGGGGGTAAGAGGAGTACAAGATATTTTGGGTATTCTTTTTCACTTTTATTTTTATGCTTATTTTTATTTCTCAGAGTAATGAAAGTGTTCAAAAAACTGATTGTGGTGATGAATGCACAACTTTTTGATGATACTGTGAACAACTGTCCACTTTGGATGATTTTATGGTATGTGCATATATCTCAGTAAAATTGCATTAAAAAAAGTTGTTGGGAAGCCAAAAAACAAAAACAAAAACAAAAACAAAAAACAAACTAACCTTAAATAACAGGCCACTCCACTGCACTGTTTTTCATAATCTCACTATGCTTTGCCTTCCGATAATTTGTTTTAATCTGTGGTAAGAAGAGTATGCAGTTTACTTTATAACAATCTTACTCTGACACTCCAAATCCTCTGAAACAATAAGAATGATTTAATGAATTCCTAATTTGTCTTCCTGGCTTTTTGTTACTGTCATTATGGCACCATGGACAACTATGTAAACAAACAGGCAACCTGTCATGCTAGCATCTACCATAATGATCTACTTTGACAAAGGTGTTTTTGTAAAATCAGCTTGCTAAACATGTGTAACTCACTTTCTCTAAGCCAAACCAGTTCCTAAGCTTTGAGTTCCAACTAAGGACGTGCTCACTTTCTCTTCGAAAGGCTCCTAACCTCTTACACCTCTGTATCGCAGGTTAATGTTTCCAGATCAGTAAAGTCAATGCACGTGGGACAGAGGAAAAGCCAAACTTTTGCCCATGGGTCAGCTGTTTTTTCGGGTCAATATATCTTTTTAGCAGGTAGTATTTTTCAACTGTGACAACTTGAGAAGCTGGGCTTCGCTTAACTTCTAGTTGTAGGTGAATCTACTTTGGGGCCTCACACTGCAGGGGAGAAATGGGACGCTAACTACATGATAGTGTATTGAGGTATTTCAAAAATATTTTTAGTACCAAATATACCCCAAATGCTTTTGAATACCAAAGGAATGCCACTGAGCCACAAGGATATCCAGCCATGTTTCAAAAGCTTAGGCCAGTTAGCACAGATAGTGCTGCTAGATCTTGGCCAAACCAGCAGTGTGTTTCTGGAGCACCCACTGCGGGACGGTTCTGTCTGCTCACTGGGAGGAGAAGGGAACAGCGTCGGCAAGGCCCAGCTGCTACCAACAGCTTGTGTTCTCCTCATCCTTTTGGAACTCAGAAGGCATTTTCCATATAAACGATGGCTTTCCTGGTTTCCAATCTTCCCCTCAACACCTAAATTATCTATAATGTCTCTGAAATATAACATTAATAAGACTAACTGTATAGCCCAACAGCCATGAATATTTGGTGTTTGGGTTTTTTTTAATTGCGAAAAGGACATTTAGAGCTCCAACTTGGGATTCCAAGAAGGAATTCCCCTTGATAAGGGTTGACCCTCCTGCTGGCTTACGGCACCAGGGCCTCTTCCCAGCCCATGTCACTGCTAAGCGCTCCTCTGGCTCCCCCAAAGGAGAGAAGCCCCTGGGGAGAGGGACGAAGAGGCTCGGAGGGGACCTTCAGGAGATCAGAGGGGGAAGAGATGAGGGAGGCGAGAACCTCTGGCTGGTCTAAAGGCCGGGGACAGTTCGGGTGGTGAAATGGCTCACAGGCACCTCATTCCTTCTCTAGGGTCCAGGGAAGGCTGTGCCTTTTCCCTTCTACCTCCAGGATCTGCTGTTTCAACCAAGGCTTCCTCCCAACCCACGTGGCCATACTGAGACCCTCACAGCACTCCCTCATCCCTGTCCCTCTGAAAAGGCCCTGTAAGTATTTCCGAGGCAGTTGTTGATATGGGAGATACTATAAAGAAATTCTACGTCATGCCAACGTTCCTCCAAGGGCATCTCCTCTCGGACCAAAGGAATAGTAATACTTATTATAAAAACAGTAACAAACAATATTAAAAATGAATGCCAGGCATTGTATACATCATCTGTTTAAATATTTATCCTCAAAACAATCCTATGAGGAAGGTACTATTTTCATTCCCATTTAACAGATGAAACGGAGACCCACAGATTAAATAATTTGTCCAAGATTTCACAGCCAAATAAGGGAAAGAGTGAGGATTTGAAGCCAAAATTGTCTCATTCCAAATTGCAAACTCTTTGCCCTATACCAAAATACAGATACCAAAGGAATCATTTTTGGCCTTATTAAAAACATAGTTTCTCAAAGGCACCTCACCCCAAGTGAGAAGAATCTCTAGAGGATGGCTATGGGAATCTGAATTTTCACAGTGACTCCTGGCACTTAGAATCTTGGAATCAGGCCAGGTCTGCAATAAAGGACCACAAAGATGCTGGGAGTGGAATGGGGTAGGGGTTGGAGGGCACATGGCTGTCTTTGGGTCCACAGAGAATTAACAGTAAATTCACCTCTATTTCAGAGGAAACCAGACTCAGGGTCGGTTTTCTCCCGGCCTGCAACTCTGTCCCCTTAGCAGGAAACTGGTGACTTCCCAGGGTCCAGCACATAGAACAGGCCTCCTGGATTCCTTTCCCATATTCCAGGGACTCTGGCTGGCCGCTGGAACCGCTTAATATGTGAGACTCCTTGGCTGACCACTGGGGTGTAAACCCAGGAGGTAGAGGGTTGAGAACCATTTTATCCCCAGATTCATTTGTCGGCTTGTCAGTTACATAATGATAGTGATGAATGGGCTACCTTGACAGCTGAACATTTAGGAGCTGCTGACCTTCGACCTCCGGTCACATGATAGGGTCACCTGAAACCTGCATGACTTCTACCTGCCCAAGGGTAACAATATAAGGGTCAAATGGGCTGGACGATTATATGTATCAAGTCTGAGGCAGCTTGGTTAGGAGCTTTAAGAGAGGCCGGGTTGGGTTCCCCGGCACACAAAGCCATGGAACCAGTACAGAAATGTGCTCAACAAAAGATATACAATTTCAAAGCAGTCTAGAGTAACTTTCCTTGCAAGGGAGTAGAATGAAGTCATTATTTTTAAAGGGCAACAATGAAAACAAACACTTTGGAAGAAAATATATTCTGCCAGTGACTCTGTCATTGGGAGGGAAAGCATACAGGCGTGTGACTTAATGAGTGATATGAATGCTATATCTTCAACATGGCAGAAGGTTGAATTTGATGCAATTACTGGAACAAAATCCCCGCTGGGCAGTATCAAGCCCGCCTTTTAGCTATAGAATATGGTCTCTCTGCTGTCAGCATGGTACCCCACAAAGGACCATGACTGACAAAAGATAACCCTTCCCAAACTTCAGGGTTTTCCTATTGCTTGAAAGTTAAGTTTGCACGGGACTGTTTCAAACTTCAGAAAAATTCCAGAATAACTTACAATCAGAAATTCAAGGCTGCTGTGATTTTTAGATGCCTAAAACATTTCTGAAAAAAATCTTCTTGCAAATTTGAACATTTTTCTTTTGTGACTATTTGGCTAAATCACATTTACTCACATTCAGATAATAGCAGTCACATAGGTAATGAATACAGTTATGAAAATAAAAGTTATAAGGCCAACATTATTGATTATTGGACCATGGAAACTTCATAACCCATTGAAGAGCAGACATTACAGAAGAATCTGACTAATTTAAAAAGCTTGTTTTCTACAGAGAATTTTCCCTGCAAAGTCAAAGACTGACAGACAGACTGCCATTGGAACATAATCCACTCATACTCCTGAGAGATGAGCAAAGCAAAGGACAATGGCTTACAGAATAAAAGGCCAGCTGTTCTGACTTTGGAATGCTCATTTGAGTTGTAAGCTGTGAAATAAATTTGAGTTGATGGTTCTCCCATCTGCTCACCTGTCAGTCTATTGCCACTGTACTGCTGTTTTTAGAAATACTTCCATGTAACCTGCTTAATTGGTTTTTGGAAGCTGAGAAACATCTCCCAAGTTTATTTTAACCTTATTGAGAACATGAGACTACTGGGCCCTTGTTTCTCTTCTCTTTTTTTCAGAACATTCACAAACAGGTCAAGAGCACTCAAGGCAGAAAACTCAGTGGCATCTAATACCACCAGCAAGAGGCAGGCAAAATTCACATTAGAGAGAGTGGTGGGCCAAAATAAAAATGACAATTTACCAGGAACATACCAGTCTTCTGATGAATTTAATCTTTGCACTGATTTAAAAGCTGAGTAGAAGTCAAAATTCTTACAAATGGTCCACAAGGTCTTACATGATCCACCCTTTCCCCATCCTGGATTCTTTGGCCTCCTCTCCTTCTACTCAACCCATTGTTCACTTCGGTTCAGTCATATTGGTTTATTGCTCTTCTTTGAACAGGCCAAAAACACTCTCAGGTATTAGTGCCTGCTGTTCCTTCTACCTTGAAAACTCTCCCCCCAAGATATCCATGTGGGGTCTTCTCTCCTTCAGGTCACTGCTTAACCCAAACATCCCTGGATTCCCTATCCTCCTTCCCTCCCCTATTTTTTTCCACAGCACTTGACACCATTTGACTTGTGTGTTTGTGTGTGTGTGTGTGTGTGTGTGTGTGTGTGTGTGTGTGTAAGCTCCCTAATGGCAGGGATGTCTGTCTGTTTTGCTCATTGTTATATCCTCAAAGTCTAGATCAGAGCTTGGCACAGAGTAACCACAGTAAATATTGTGAATGCCTAAGTGATTGAAACTTACATCTGGACTGTACCTCCTTAAAACGTAATTAATTTCTCTGCTATGTAACAATTTAATAATAATGACAAGTAAAAGTATGAATCAAAGAAGGAATAATATCATCATTACCCGCTGTGGTGGTGAAGTTGTGTCAACTTGGCTAGATGGTGTGCAGGTGTTTGGTCAAGCAAGCACTGGCCTGATAGTTACTGTGGGGATATTCCAAGGATTTAAATCATTAGTCAGTTGACTGCATCTAAGGCTGATTACACACAAAGGAGATCGCCTTCGGTAATGAGAGAAGTCTGATCCATTCACTTGAAGGCCTTAAAGGGAGAACTGATGATTTCAACAGTCAGGAAGAAGAATTTCAATCTCTACTTCAACCAGCCAGCTTCTCCTGGGGAATTCATTAAAATATTCATTGGAGTTCCCAACTTGAGACCCACTCTACAGAATTCAGACTTGCCAATCTCTATGGTCACATGAGTTAATTTCCATAATAAATCTCATAATATTTAAAATACATAAATATATCTATAGCCTGTCAGTTCTATTTCTCTGGAGAACCCTGACTGATACACCCATTGACAAGTAGCACGGTATGGTAGGAAGAATATTGGTCTGGGAATTCAAGACCCAGCTCTGCCACTACCTTATCTGTGACCTTGGGTAAGACCTTGACCTTCTGGGGATCAATAACCCAGGTCTGTAAATGAGAGGTTGGGGTAGACAATCCCTAAGGCTGTTCTCATCTCTAAAAAATTGGGATTTTATATATAAACATTACAGCTTACCTGTGCATACTTTATCTCATCTGCTCCTCACTCTTAGGGTAGGAAACATAGCTATCGTCTCAGTTTTGGAGATGAAGCAGCCAAGGCTCACACAGGTGAAGTGACTTGTTCCAGGTCATCTGGCTAGTAAGTCACGTCGCCGGGACTGTCACGCAGGTCATGTGTCGGTTCAGAACTTCTCTACTAAACTACACTCTCTCTGTTCATATCACCAGTCACCAGTACTCTCATTCAAAAGCTACTTTTGCTGGCAAGTTTTAATCCCCTCAGAGGTAACACATGTGTACACAAACTACACATTCTAGCCACAGAATCCATGGATTCCTTAAGTTGCCATTTCATTCTAAGATTAGAGATAATAAACTGCTCCGTTTGCCTATGGATGTTTTAAAATAGGAACAGAATTACACTTTGGTGCAGATCTTCTGTAGAAGGGGAGGATGTCCAAGCAACTGTAGTATCTAGGTTGCTGTGCTAATAATAAGCCCCTTGAACTCTAAAGATGTCAGACATGCCCTAATCTTAAATCCATAGTATATCTGCACTTTGTACTTCTAGGAAGTGAATGACAATATTTCTGCAGTTACCATTAGCAAATTAATATTGCTTTTGCCCGCATAAATAGGTATGCTCCTGGGTTCAGGGACAAAGAAGAATACCAGCTCACTCAGTGTAGCTCACTCTGTGCCTGCCTACTGATAAAGCCCCCCCCAGGATTTGGGCAGGGGGTTTTAAATATAGCTTTCAGTTTTCATCCATTCAACAAATAATTCCTAGGCACCAGTGTCTTAGTTTGTCAGGCTGCTATGACAAAACCCAGTGGGTTGGCTTTACAACAGGAATTTACTGGTTCATGGTTTGGAAGACTGAAGTTCAAAATCAAGGTGTCAGCAAGGCTGTGCTTTCTCCCCAAAGTCTGTAGTGTTCCTTGGGGTTCCTTGGCTTGCATCTCTGCCTCCTGTCACATGGCCATCTCCCTCTTTCCTTGTGTCAGCCTCTTCCTGTGGCCTTCTCTGACTTCTGGCTTCCAGTTTATTCTCTCTATAAGGCCTCCAGGAATACAGAGTAAGACTCACCCTGATTCAGCTGGGCCCACCTTAAATAAAAACAACATCTACAAAAGGTCCCATGTACAATGGATTCACGTGCACCAGGACCTGGATTAAGATTAAGAACATATTTTTGTCGAGCACATATTTCAATTTACCACAACCAGGATCTAGAGAGACAGCAGTGAACTAGATAGACACAGTCCCAGTTTTTGTGGAGCTTACATTCTGGAGGGGGAAAACTGACAATCAACATGTGCCTCAGTTATAAACTGCACTCAGCTGTTAACTGCAGGGATTAGAAATATTGTTGATTAAAGAAGATGGCAGTTTATTTTTCTCTCGTATTAAAGAGGTCTGAGGAGGTAACATGAAAGCAGTCCATGGATATCAGGGACCCAGGCTGCTCCATCTGCCTTTTGGCTCTGCCATTCTTAGAGGTGGCTTCTGTCCTGAGGCCACCTCAGGTCCAGGATGCTCCTGCCTCTGCATCTGAATCCCAGGCAGGGAGCAGGAGAAAGGGGAAATGGGTAAAAAATGCCCTTATCAGCTGTCTGTCCTCTTTCTAAGGAGAGCATACCTTCACTCATATCTCGCTGGGCAGCAAAGGAGTCCGGGAAGTGTACGTTTCTAGCTGGAAGCACTGCACCCTTCCTTCCCCCGATCAAAACTGAGATTCTGTGCTGAAATTCAGTTTTTTTCCTATGCTAAGGAAGAAGGAAAGAATGGGGGCCAGATGAGAAACCAGCATTCTCTGCCACAAGATGTAAGCGAATAAATAATTTTCTGCTAGAGATAAATGCTCTGGAGCAAATCAAATGGGGAAAAGAGTAAGGCAGTGAATGGAGAGGCAGGGGAAAGACTTTGTGGAGGCTGTGGAAAGCATCCACTGGGGGGAAGAGTACAGACATTTCACGTGAGAGCAGGTTAGGTGTGTTCAAGGGGCAGCAAAGAGGCCACTCTGGCAAAAGGAGGGTAAGAGGGGAGCCAGGGTCTTAGAAGCCACCAGAAGACTGGGTTTTAGTCTGAAATGGCAACCACTGGAGAGGTTTAAGCAGGGGAGTGACATGATCTATGTCACAGGGCGGTGCAGAAAGCCTCTAGACTCCTTTAGGATTTGGTCATTTCATGAGTGTAAACTTCTATGCTTGACCTATACACAGCATTCGGTTGATGAAGCAAAATATCTTCCTTAAGACCCTTCCCAGGCAGATAGGAAACAACCCCCCTCTGGGGCTGGGAGGGAGGGAGGCCCCAAACCTGATTGTTTGAAGGCCTTTGATGCCTGTTCCCTTTTTCGCTGGAATAGAAAAGAAGAAATAACACCAGGGCCTCCTGGTATACCCAAGTCCACCTGATGTGTATCTGCAGAACTCAACTCACTTCCAATTTATGCTGTTCTTTTTCTTCTCGGGGCTGTGGACACAGGCTAAAGAAGAAGGTAATTCTATATGCTGAGAGCCACGACAGACCGAACGGTCCTTGTGCGCCAGCACTGGCTTTGCTTCTAAAATGACTTGGTTTGAAAGGAGTTCTTCAAAATTGTGCTTCAATAGACACCAGACCAAATTCTGCAATACTCCAACTGAAGTTTTTTGATGTGCTGCTGGCGACACCGCCATAGCACAGAGCTCCTGGTGTCTGGGGAAGGAAGGGCGAGGATTTGCAAAGAGACTGCCTTAGGCTTGTAGTGTAGCCTCCAAACCTCGGGTTAACTGGGTGGATTTATTAATTAATCATCACAACCACAGCTTCCTCACATGGGCATCTTGGAGGAGGAAGTAAGCAGAGAGACAAACCATTATCTATTTCTTACAGCCTCATACTCCCTGGTCTATCTGGCTGGTGTAAAGCCTGAGCCTGTGGTTTCTTCGATCTGGGGTGATCTCATTCTCCCAGCACCAGTGTTTGCTTCTGGGTGACCTTGGGGAGGACACTTAAGCAGCGTTCTCTCATCTGTCAAGCTGAGACAGCGGCAGAGACCGGGAGTCACATCTGGTAAACGCTCAAGTGTAGATCGGTTTGGCCACCTCATCTCAAAGCCCCCTGGCTCCGGGAAGAAGGCTTTTTCCAACATGGGAAATGAGCAAGGCTGCGTCCTTCCTTGTGCTCGGCAGGGGGTAGGGTGGAGGACCAGACTTGGGGCTCTTTGCAGGAAAGACACCCTTAGGCCCTCACCATGGATCCCAGGTGCTTTCTCATTTGCCAAAACTCAGAAGGTCATAAAGAATCAAAGGATGACATCTGCTTGTGTAGAATGTCATTATAGAGGAGTCTGGGAACGAGACGCCTGTTACAAGTCACCTTTCCAGCTCCTGAAAACAGGCCGATTAATGGTGAGGTTCGGCTCCTCACTGAGCATTACAGGAGTGGGGTCAGCTGGGAACCCGCCAGGGCTCAGCGGTGAGTCTGGACGGCACAGCAAGGACTTGATTAGCTGCTGTGACCTCCTGCCCCCACGCCTGGCCTGCCAGGGAGCCAGGCTTCTCAGCAGACTGCTAAGTTAGAATTTACACTTTTTGGAAGAACAGTTCTGCGGTGGAGACCACCTGGGAGCTGGCATGGAATATCTTACTGAGGGTCCATTATGCTGTCTCTGCAGTTCTAGCTGATAGGTTAGCTCAGGCGAGACCGCAAGACCAGGGGAAACCGGCTGCTCCTAATTTAAATTGCTCTTTCTAGCTGCAGACGGACTCCAAAAGGTCCCAGTGCCCAAAGGCACCAGTGAGTTACATATCAGCGTCGCATGTGGAAGCGCCCTCGGTAGCAGGCTAGGAGGTGCGACTGGCGAGATACCAGGACAGTGTTCCCTCTGGAAGCAGCTCTTGCTCTGCCTTCCCACCAATTCAGAAAGTCCAGCATTAATTCATTTTCTCAAGCATATGGGTGGAAAAGGAGAGGCATTTTAAAATGAAACTACTCAAAAGGAGGATAATATTGCAAGTCACCACTCAGCTCGTGCAGCTTCCTGGTGGGTTGGAGAAGCATGTGAGCTGCGCATTCCCTGGGATGAGGGGAAGAGGTGGGAGTCTCCAAAGCCTAATTTCACCCTGTTTACCATTTTACCGAGGTTGTCCACATGTGAAGTCTTCTGGGAGAGACTGGTTCAGGAGATCAGCAACTTCAGACTAGAAGCAATTTAACTAGTTCCAAGTTAATGTCCTTTTTCAGTTGGTCTCACGTAAGCACCTTGGGAGTTATGCTCACTAACTTAAACGGATTTCTAAAGTTCTTTCCCAGGAGAAAGTTCTTTGGGCAGGCGGCAAGTAAGTCTGTGAATTATTTCTCCGTGGTGGATATAGTGCAAGGATGAAGGAACAGGTTAAACGGTAAAGAATCCGAAGCGCTCTCCTAAAATTAGGGAGGGGAGTCTCATCTTTCAGCAATGTAATTTCTGACAGCCATGGCTAGTTCTCCTAGACTTCAAATTTGACAGAATCTCTGCTCTTAGGAGATAATCTTATCTCATACCCCACTCAATTTAAAGGTGAGGCTAAGACTTGCTCAACATGTTTGAGGCCGTCAGGACCCGAATGCAAGTCTTGGGGTCCTTGGTTCACTGGGTGCTTGCCTTTTTTTTTTTTTTTTTTAATGTCATAATTGTAAATAGCTACTATTTTTTTGAGGATCTACTGTGTATCAGATGGCGATCTAAATGCTTCACATATTTACCTCATGTAATCCTAACAACCCTATGAAGCTGGTATGATTATTACCCCCTTCTTACAGCTGGAACCAAGTGGTTATGTAATTTGCCCAAGGTCACACAGCTTGAATGACGCAGCCAAGATATGAACCCAGGCAGTGTGGCCCCAAGCCTGTAATTCACACCACTACCTTATGACGTTATTGAAACGATGCACACACACGGTTTTAAATCTAATGATACACAAGGGTTTATAATGAAAAGCAAGAGTCTCCCACACTAGTCCATCCCATATCCAGGTTCGTTTCTTATAGTCGTTACCTTCTATATCTCTAATATGTGCATATTGCTATTTCTTGATTTATCCAATTTAAAAGATATTATCTGTAGACTTTCTGCAAAGCTACATGAAGACTTAGCTCTCCCTTATTCTGTACATGGGCAAATGGTGTTTGTGGTAAACAGCTCAGTGGACCATGCCGCTGGCTTCACTCCGGAGTCTGTGTGGCCCTCCCTGTGACTTACTTTAAACAACAGATTGCAGCAGAGGTGACACTGGGCCACTTCTTTAAAAAGGCTGGCATCTTCTGCTGTAGTGCTCTTGGGAGTCATGAGCTGCCACATAAGAAGCCTGGATACCTTGGAGAGACCACATGGACAGGCCATCTGGAGAGGGAAAGGCCCTGAGACCACATGTAGAAACAGGCCCAGGGGACCCAGCCTTTCTGGCCCATCTGCTACCTAACTAGGGTCACAGGAAAGACCCCCAGTGAGTCCAACAGAAGAACCGAAGATCCACTTGAGCCCTAGTCAACCTGCAGAAGGCCCAAGTCTTATGTGAGGAATAATAAATCATGGTTGTTTTAAGTCATTAAGTTTTGCAGTGATTTGTTATGTAGCAACGGTTAACCAAAAGTGTTTCAGTACTGTTAGTTCCTTCACTGGATTCCTTTATAACGTCATATAATATGCTTAAATCCTGTAGCTGGCTCCATCAATTTAAACAACATATTTGTTTTTAATTGTGGTAAAATATATATAACATGAAAATCATTTTAACCATTTTAAGTAGACTTTTTTTTATATTACATACAGTGACAACACTGCATAACTTTTGCCAATATCTATTTCCAGACTATTTTCATCATCCCAAATCAAAACTCATACTCACTTAGCAAGAACTTCCCATCTTCCCCTCTCCCCATACCTGGTAACCACTATTCTGCTTTCTGTCTGTATGAATTTGCTTATTCTAAGTATTTCATATAAGAGAAATCAGCCAATATTTGTCCTTTTGTGCCTGGTATATTTCACTCAACATTTTATCTTCAAGGTTCATCCATGTTGTACCAAGTACCAGCACTTTACTTCTCTTTTAACAGCTGAATAATATTCAGTTGTATGGATATACCACATTTTGTTTATCTATTCATCTGTTGATGGACACTTGGGACAATTCCACTTTATGTCTATTGTCAATAATGCTGCAATGAAAAAGGGTGTACAATTATCTGTCCGAGTTGCTGCTTTCAATTCTTTTGGGTAAATATCTAGAAGTGGGTTTGTCAGCTTGTATTATAATTCTATGTATAACTTTCTGTGGAACCACCAAACTGTTTTCACAGTGGATTCACCACTTTACATTCCCACCAACAGTGGATGAGGGTTCCTATTTCTTCATATCCTTGCCAACACTTGTTATTTTCAGTTTCTAAAAAAATTACAGCAATCCTAGTGGCCATGAAGTGGTATCTCATTGTAGATTTAATTTGCATTTCTCTAATGGCTAATAATGTTGAGCATCTTTTCATATACTTATTGGTCAACTGAATATCTTCTCTGAGGAACTGTCTATTCAAATCCTTGGCCCGTTTTTTAATTGGGTTGTTTGTCTTTCTGTTGTTGAACTGAAGAAGTTCTTTTTATATTCTGGATATTAAACCCTTATCAAATATACCATTGCCAAATGTTTTCTCCCATTCTGTATGCTGTCTTTTCACATTCTTGATAATGTCCTTTGATGCACAAAAGTTTTTCCTTTTGATGAAGTCCATTGTACACATTTTTTCTTTTGTTGCTTGTGCTTTTGGTATAAAATCTAAAAACCCATTGCCTACTACAAGGTCCTGGAGATATTTCTCTATGTTTTCTTGTAAAAGTTTTGTAGTATTAGCTCTTATATTTAGATTATTGATCCATTTTGAATTAATTTTTGTTGAGAGGGAGGGGTCCACATTCATCCTTTTGCATATAGATTTCCAGTTGTCCCAGCACTCTGTTGAAGAGACTATTATATCCCAATGAATGAACTTGGCATCCGTGTTGAAAATCAACTGGCCATAGATGTGTGGACCTATTTGTGGACTCTTTATTCTATTCTATTGGTCTCTATGTCTAACCTTATGCCATTACCACACTGTTTTAATTACTTTGTGATAAGTTTTGAAATAAGGAAGTGTGAGTCCTCCAACTTTGTTCTTCTTTTCAAGATTGATTTGGCTATTTGGGGCCACTTTCCCTTACATAAAAATTTGAGGATCAGTTTTTCCATTTCTGCAAAAAATACTGCTGGAATTTTGATAGGGATTGTATTGAATTTGTAGATAGCTTTAGGCAGTACTGACATCTTAATAGTTTTAAAACTTCAAATCCACGAACATGGGGTCTTTCCATTTATTTAGGTGTTCTTTAGTTTCTTTCAGCAATGCTTTATAGTTTCTAGTGGACAAGTTTTTCACCTCATTGGTTAAATTTATTTGTAGATATTTTATTGTTTTAGATGCTATTGTAAATGAAATTGTTTTCTCAATTTCCTTTTCAGATTGTTTGTTATGGGTGTATAGAAACCCAACTGACTTCTGTGTGTTAATCTTGTATCCTACAACTTTGCTGAATTCACTTATTTAGTTCTAGTAGCATTCTTGTGGATTTTTTGTGGTTTTCTATAAATAGGATCACGTCATCTGAAGTAGAGATAATGTGACTTCTTTCTTTCTGATTTGGATGCTTTTTATTTCTTTCTTTTGCCTGACTGCTAGAACTAGAACTTCCAGTACAACTCTGAATAACAGTGGTGAAGACAGCAGACATCCTTGTTTCGTTCCTGATCTTAGGGGGAAAGCTTTCAATCTTTCACCATTGAGTTTGATATTTGCTGTGGGCTTTTCATAAACTCCCTTTATCATGTTGAGAAAGTTCCCTTCTATTCCTAGTTTTTCTGAGTGTTTTTATCATGAAAGGATATTGGATTTTGTCAAATGCCTTTTCTGCATCAATTGAGGTTATGTGTTTTTTCCCCCTTCATTCTATTAATATGGCATATTACATTAATGCTTTCCTTATGTCGAATCATTCTTGCATCCCTGGAATAAATCGCACTTGGTCATTGTGTATAATCCTTTTACTATACTGTTGGATTTGGTCTGCCAATATTTTGTTGAGGATTTTCCTATCTACATTCAAAAGGGATACTGGCCTGTAATTTTCTTGTCTTGTGCTGCCTTTACACTGGCTTTGGTATCAGAGTAATGCTGGCCTCGTAGAGTAAATTAGAAATCAATCCCTCCTCTTCTATTTTTGTAAGAGTTTCAGAAGAATTGGTGTTAAATCTTCTTTAAATATTTGGTAGAATTCAGCAGTGAAACCATCTGGTTCTGGACTTTTCTTTGTTGGGAGTGTTTAAATTACTGATTCAATCTCTTTACTTATTATAGGTCTGTTGATATTTTCTATTTCTTCTTGGGTTAGATTAGGGATTGTAAATCTCAAGGAATTTGTCCATTTCATCCAGGTGTTCTAATTTGTTGGCATATAAATCTTCACAGTACCCTCTTATAACCCTTTTTATTTCTGTAAGATTGGTAGTAATGTCTCCACTTTCGTTCCCAATTTTAGTTATTTGTGTATTTTCTCTTTGTTTCTCAGTCTGGCTAAAGGTTTGTTGATTTTACTGATCTTTTCAGAAAACCAATGTTTGGTTTTGTTGATTCTCTCTACTGTTTTTTTTTTCTTTCTATTTTCTATTTCATTTATCTCTGCTCTAATCTATGCTATTTCCTTCCTTCTACTAACTTCGACTCTTCTTGTTTTAGTTTCTTTAAGTGTGAAGGTGGGTTATTGATTTTTGATCTCTCTACCTTTTTAATATAGGCTTTTAGAGCTATAAATTTCCCTCTGAGCACTGCCTTTTTTTGGGGATGTGCTTTTGTTTTCAAGATATTTCCTAATTTTCCTTGTGATTTCTTCTTTGATCCATTGGTTGTTTAATTTCCACATATTTGTAAATTTTCCAGTTTTTCTTCTGTTATTGATTTCTAGCTTTATTCCATGATGATCTGAGAAGATACTTTGTATGATTTCAATATTTTTAAATGTATTAAGATTTTACCTGTGGCCTAACATATGGTCCATCCTGGAAAATGTGCCATGTGCACTTGAGAAGAATGTGTATTCTGTTGTTGAGTGGAGTGTTTTATATATACCCATTAGGTTTACTTGGTTAACGATGTTGTTGAAGTCCTCTATTTCCTTAGAAATCTTCTGTTTCGATGTTCTGTCAATTATTGAAAATGGTGTACTGAAGTCTCCAACTATTATTGTAGAGTTACCTATTCTCCCCTCAGTTCTGTCAATTTTTGCTTCATATATTTGGGGATTCTGTTGTGAAGTACATATATGTTTATAATTATTATATCTTCTTGCTGGATTGAAACTTTTATCAATTTATAATGTCCATCTATGTTTCTTTAATCTTTTTTGACTTACAGTCTATTTGTCTGACAATAATTAGTCACTCTGGCTCTCTTTTGATTACTGTTCGTAAGGAAGATCTTTTTCCACTTTCAACCTCTTCGTGTCTTTGCACCTAAAGGTAGTGTCTTGTAGACAGCATATAGACGGATCATGTGTTATCATCCAATCTACCAATCGCTGCCTTTTAATAGTGGAGTTTAATTGATTGACATTTAAGGTGATAACTGAGAAGGAATGATTTACTTCTGCCATTTAGCTACTTGTTTTCTGTATGTCTTGTATGTTTTTGTTCTTCAATTACTCCACTGCTGCCTCTTTGTTTAAATGCATTTAATTGCCTTTTTGTAGTGTACCACCTTGATTCCTTCTTCTTTCCTTTTCTCTATATCATTTTTAGTTATTTTCTTACCATTATAATAACAATTAACATTTGAATTAAGAACAATTGGTAACACCCTAGTTTCAGTAGTATACAAATTGTCTACTCCATACATCTCCAACCCTGCCCCTTTATATTATTGTCTCAGATTACATTTTTATACATTATACGCCCATTAACAGATTTTCAATGCTATTTTACACATTTGCCAATTAAGTCATAGAAGGGGGGAAGCAGTTTACAAACCCAAAGTATAGGATTTTACACTTACCTATGTAGTTACCTTCACTAATATTCTTTGTTTCCTCTTATGGCTAAAATACAGAATTTTACACCTACATATGTAGTTACCTTTATTAATGTTCTTTATTTCTTTCTATGGCTAAAAGTTACCATCTAGTATACTTTTATTTCAGCCTGAAGAACTTCCTCTAGCATTTCTTATAGGGAAGGTCTTCTGATAATGAACACTTTCAACTTTCATTTATCTGTAAATGTTCTAATTTCTCCTTTTTTAAAGATCATTTTGCCAAGAATTCTATATGAATTCTTGCTTGACAGTTTTTTTTCCCCCTTTAAGGACTTTAAATATGCTATCCCACTGTCTTCTGGACTGTATGGTTTCTGATGAGAAATCTGCTGTTACCCCTACTGGGGATCCCTTGTATGTGACAAGTCATTTCTCTCTTGCTGCTTTTAAAGTCCTCCCTTTTTTTTTCGATTTTGAAAATTTCACTATAATGTGTCCTGGTATAGATCTCTTAGTCTATCCTGCTTGGAGTTTGTTGAGCTTCCTGGAATTGTATATTCATGTCTCATCAGATTTTGGGACTTTTCATCCATTATTTCTTCAAATACTTTTCCTGCCCCTTTCTCTCTCCGGACCTTTTGGGACTCCAATAATGTGTATGTTGATATACTTAATGGTGTCCCACAGGTCTCACAGGCTGTCATTTTTTTTCATTATTTTTTCTTTTTGTTCCTCAGACTGGATAATTAATTGTTTTGTCTTCAAATTCACTGATCGTTTCTTCTGCCTGTTCAAATCTGCTCTTGAATCCATCTAATGAGCTTCTCATTTCAATCACTGTACACTGCAGGCCCCAAGATTTCTGTTTGGTTCCTTTTTATAATTTCTATCTCTTTATTTTGTTCAGACAATATTTTCCTAATTTCCTTTAGTTTTTTGCATGTGGATTCCTTTAGCTCATTGTACATATTTAAGATAGTTGATTTAAGATCTTTGACTAATAGTTCCAATGTAGGAGCTTTCTCAGGAATGGTTTCTGGCGAATTCTTTTTTGTTCCTATGAATAGACCATATTTTCCTGTTTCTTTGTGTGTTTTGTATATTTTTGTTGGAAACTAGACATTTTGAGTTTTATGTTGTTATAATTCTGAAAATCCATTTCTTCCACTCTTTTGGGATTGCTCAGTTTTGCTGTTGAGTTTTGCTATCAATTTGAGATTTTCAAAAAAAAAAAAAAAATCAAAGAAGGAGAAAAGAGAGAGAGAAAAAAAAAAGGTACTGCCTCTTTAAAGACTCTTCTGCTGCTTTTGCTTGAGGGGGATTGGAACAATGGCTGCCCTCAGAGGTGGTGCCCCAGTGATATGAAGTAGCTGATAAAAGCAGTGATCAGTGTTCAGCCAAATACCCCCAGATTTTGGAGGACCAGGTCCTTACAGTCCTCCCTGGCACCAGAAAGTTGCACCAGGAGCCTGAGCTGCAGTCTTCACTCCTGCCTGCTATGTGGCTGGAGCCAGGAGATGGTAGTTGTTGCAAGGAGTGTGAAATTCACTGGTATTTACCATGATTTACTATCCTCTTCCCATAGCTCTTCCCTGGATGCTGCACAGTGTTCCAACAGACTCCGGAGTTTCAAAATAGTTGATTCCGAGAGTTCCTGCAATTCAATAGCTGTTTTGGTGGAGGGACTGATTCCTGGAACTTCCTACTCCTCTACCTTCCCACAATTTTCTCTGTTAACTTCTGATGCTATTTCTCAACTTCCCTCTTTTATAAGATGAGGTAAGATGAGGATAAGAGTGCCTTACACAGTATGAATCACTGAACCAATTAACAGCTCGAATCTGAGTTGAAAGAATATGAGACATCCAGTGTTGCGTGCACTCTAGAACGACATTCCACACATGTGTCATTCTCAAGTCAGTTGTTGGTTTTTACCAAAGCAAAACCTCTACTTGACAATGCTGTTAATCCAACTTTGAGTTATTCCCTAAACTTAAAAGTAATTAATGTGAACTGCTTTAAAAATATTCTAGAATCTTAACAGCCACTCATATTCGAAGTTTCCAGTCTCTATTTCCACAAATACATATAAGATTTGCCTGAATATGCACCTTATTTATTCCATTAACCCAGAGGGAACTGGTGGGCACCTCAGTACACCAATCCAAATCCAGTGCAGAGGAACAGCAGCATCTTAGAGCCCTAGCGAAAAACTTTTCATGCACTCACCCCTCAAATCTTCTGGAAAAATCTTCTGATCCTTTAAAAGAACTCCCTGCCATCTCCTATTGAATTTGTAAGAGGCTCTGACAAATGGTTATTAAAGCCATGTATGTATATATTCCAACTTACAAATCATCCTTTACATAATCAGTGCCCCCCACCCTCACCCTGCACCCTTTATAACATGAGTGTTAGCAAACAAGGCATAGGAGAACCCCGTAACACGCAGGAGAATCGCATCATAAGGGGTATCCCGATACGTGGTTACAGCTTGGAGGACATAGTCTGACCTTCTGTATAACTGAATCTAAGTAACAAGAAACTTGTTGCAATGTTGTTTTCCTTCCACAACAAGATGTACTTGCGAATTTCAGACAGATTATTATCTTTTTCTCCTACTGAAAACATTGAATTCACTGCCATATTTGGAATGCCTATTTATTTGTGGGGCACTTAGGATCATTGTTTTGGTCCCTACCATCAGAAAGGAAGTGTCACTTGGTAGAAAACATTAAAAAAGTGTACCTTCAGCTATCAGCTCATTATAAACAAACTCAACACTGTATTAGCAAAGGCCAGGTTGCTGTTATGACAATTCTATGCACTATTTCATTTCCAAATAGATAACGATGTTTTGCAGAATTGCTTATAATTTTAAAAACTGGAAACAACCTAAATGACCACCATTGCAAGAATGATACTAAACTATAATATATCCATACTATAGATTTCTCTACAGCAATTAAATAGAATCGAATCAATTTATATGTTCTAACATGCAAAGACTTCCAAAAGTAAGACATATTATTGAGTAAAAAAAAGCAAGTTGGGATTGATTTGTACAGCATCATCACCAATTAAACAAAACACATTTGTTTATGAGTATATCTATATGTGTGTAAGTACACAGAAAAGAATTTGGAACAGCAAGAAAGTCTGAGATTGGGGGTAAGGGTCAAAGAGGACTTTAGACTTATCTATAAAGTTTTAATTTTTAATAAAGTAAATGTATGTGTGTATTATTTATATAATTAAAAATCAATTTAAAATAGATAACATTAGCGGTGGTGGTGAATAAAGGCAAATAAATCCCCTTAGCTGGGATATGAATCAACTGTTAAAGGGTATTACTGCCTTCAGTTCTAATTTCCTTTCTACCAGTCAAAATTCTGGGAACTCAGCAAGAAGAAGTAAATTCTTGCCTTGATCAATCAATATAGGGCTTTGATGTCAACGAGGCAAAACAATTCCTTTGCATCTCAAGCGAGAATTTACCTACAACATTCTTTGCTGTTTTCCTAAAGGTTGCCTTATTTGAAGTCTGGAGTAGCAAAAGGGAGTTCTTTAGATTGTCTCTATCGCCTTCCCCAAACTTCCGCCATCCCAATGAAACTGAAGCCTTACAAGGGGAAGAGTAAAAATAAAGGACCCATTACTACCCTCATTTTACACACCTAACCTTTCTAAGGCTTCTTTCATCTACATGTCTGTAAAGAAAACTGTCAGAGCAACAAAGATGCAAAGTGGAAACAGATGTTTTTCCACCAAAAGTGCTCTCAGGAATGATTTCAGATACTTGTGTTTGTTTTTTAAGTAACTATACCAACTGACTTTTCTTGTCCACCATTCCAGCCCCCAGCACGTTTCTGAGGCCCCTCTGGGCAAACAGGCTCAAAAAGGGCCAAGCAAAGTCAGCCTAGGTTACTGGCAAGCCCTGAAGATACAGAAGTTTGGGGGCTCTTGAGAAGGCTTGGGGCTCTCGGTCTGGACTACCCTTCAGAGCAGCCGGCACAAGACGCCAGAGGGAATGTCTTAGCAAGGCCTAAGAGGGCAATGGCATTTTCTTCTCTAGCTGATTTTGTTTCCCCTTCTGGAGAAGGGCAGCCCACTTGGGCTCCTTTGGGGTGCAGAGTGTCTTGGGAACACACGCTGGTCCCCTTCGGTCGTGACCCCGCCACCCCCCCTCAAGTCTTTGCTTTTAGGTACTTCAGTTGCTAAAGGCATTTAACTTTAATTCCATTTGACTTCAATTGTGTCCAAATTACTGTAAAAGGGAAGAAGACAACAAGCTGTAAATATGAAGAGAGACAGAAAATCATTGCGAATACTGCCTTTATGAATATTTGATGAAGAAAGGTTAGATCCATAGCTGATAAATTATAAGAAATTATGTCCATCATGTGACTCTGTCAGCAAAGGTTAATACAAATGGGTCGGGACTTAGTTGGGATGCCAATGCAGATTAAAAAAGATTTGTCCTGTCCTCACTGCAATTAGTTTTCTCCTACTATTAGTGTAATAAAGTTGATCATTAGGATTATGGCAACAGAACAATGGCTCAGTGAAATCATTTGTTTTTCAGACTATCGTTGCATTTTCACAATAAATTTTTCATCTCTGCTAATCTTGCCTTTAATTGCCTGGTTTCCATGAGCAGGATTCAATTATTAACTCTTTTGACACTACAATGCCCTTGCCATCAAGTACGCTGATTGTATGCAGACTGAATGGACAATCAGACATTTTTCTGCAGCTTGGACACATGGATCTCGTGGTTCATTTAGCGCAAGCAGAAAAACGGTTATTTTTGCTCAAATAACAGCTCCAGTCAAGTGTGAAATTGTATATAATTGTGTTATAGGATTTTGCCCAGGTTAAAGGCCTTCTTGGGGCTTCCATTATGAACCTCATTTCTCAGATATTTGTGATTCGTTTTCCACTTTAAGAAAATCTGAATTAGGCTTAACATGCTCTGCCTGGAGGCCTTGTTGTGGTTGTCGTCACTGTTATTACTACTTTGCAAAGGGGATTAAAGTAGTTGTCCTCCATTCTTTGTACCAATGCGGGGATGTAACTGATGTCCAGCACAGTACAGTAAACTGGGAGGGAGACTAAATGGCATCACAGATCCCAACAGCTGAAGGCCTAATTTGTCCAAGTGGTAGTGTGGATTTCCAAAGGTATCCTCAGCCCCTTTCAACATGTCCTCCCTTCTGCCAGGAAGGCTGAAGAGCTTGGAGACTGAAGCCACAGAGAGGGTGGGATGGACAGCTGACAACTAAAGGCAGTCAGGGTCAGAAGGCATCTCACTTCCCAGCTATTCCAGACCAGGCTCTAAATAAGCAACCTGCAAACAAACTTCAATGATGTGGTACCAGCTTATTTACCATCACTGTGCTCCTTACAGAAAACTCCACTGCCCTGGCTCGAGGTCACCCTTTCTTTGGATATCTACATCATGAATTACATACCTTCCGCAAATTGTCATCTGCTGTTTAAAGAGGGGCATGGCTGTGGAATGTGTAAAGATCAGTACAGGGCAAGGAAAAAGGCAAATATGATTTCTGCTTTGGAGGGCATACAAAGGAGGGGAAGATGTAGAGAAGAAGTGTACTCACCACAGAAAGGTAAATTAAAAAATAAAAACCTTAACACAAATGAAACACATGCTATTAAGTGAAGAGACCTTAGAAACCCAAGGCAGAAGATAAAGCATTTTCTCCAAATCTAAGGAAAGGCTAGAAAAAGGGATAACTCGAGAAAAATTGTCTCTAGAAGGGTTAAATGTGACAGCCAGAAGAAGGAATGGAATTGTCAGGCCGGTGACAATCTCACCGTAGAAGCAGTGTCTTAGGAAGGTCCACTGAGAGCTCCCCCCAACAGAAACACACACTCTGCCCACACTTACAGTCATCCCAAAGCAGGACACATCAGGGAGCCTGCCAGATTATCAGATCAACTAATCAATAGCATTGACAATATTTCTGCCTAAAAGCATGGGGGAGCAGTAAGTAAAGCACCAAAGCGGACAGAATCTTTTGCCAATATACTACCTTGGACCTTTGACTTCTGCCAAGGGCCCAAGAGGCCCTTTTCTTCCCAAGACCTGGGATTTTCTGCCTAAGAGACTCTGACCTGCTTGGACGAAGGAACTGGTACAGGGGGCGTGTGCAAATGGCACCGACCCAGTCCCGCAGGCATTTAAAGCAGCTTGTCGGGTCATGCCAGCACCCCCTCTTGGCAACCGTCCCTTCTCCAGTCCCCTGGACTCTGGGAATCTCTGCCATGCGCACAACATCACTGGACTCACAGGGATACAAATGGCACCTCCGTGTATCTGGATGGCTCCTGAGACTTGAGCCACCTGAAGAGTTCTGTCCCCTCTGAATGACCTATACTTGGTGGCTCTGAAAAGACATTTTGGTCACTTTTGACTCATTAAATTTAATGTTCCAGAGAGCAACCTGATTTCATCACCGAAGTTGAAGCTAACTCAGAGAGAGAATACACTGCATATCTCCCCAGGTCTATAAAAGAGCCTCTGGGATGATAAAGAACCCAACTCATGAATCCGTATCAAACACGCTCTGTGGAGTGTGACCATCTCCCCAACTGCAGCTTTGGCTGAGGCGATCAGTAGGCCAGCCCCCAAATGTCAGGATGAACCCTCTCTAGAAACACATTTGTAGTAGGTGAAGACTAGAACATGACTGTCAGGTGAAAGGGACTAACACTTGGTAAGCACCTGCTATGGACCAGTTTATCCATCTCATTTCATTCTCTTAACTCTATAGAATCATTCTGTTTGCTGAGAAGGAAACTGAGGCTCAGAGAGGTTAAATAACTTGCCCAAGGTCACACAGCCAGTTGAAGGAAAGACTGGGATTCACATCCAGGCCTGCTAGGCATCAAAACCACTACCCCCAATTTTCCTAAAATCCAGTGTTGCCTCACTTACAGCAGAATAACAAAAAGACAGCTTACCCAGTGAGGTAAAGGAAACAGACAAAATGCCAACCCCCCAAACCGCTGAAGTCCTGGAGAAGATGTCTGGGCATGGTGCACGTAGGAAGCAACACTGGTGCCGGAGCTTGTTCTGTGCTCAGAGAGGATATAATGGGTATAAAAATGGAACTTGAACAGACAAAATTTAGAACTTATTTGGAAACAGATCCCTCATAGTCGACATCTGTACCAGTCATTGAGCTCTCTAAGCAGGGAAAAGCCTCAGTTTTTTAAAACTGGCATATTATTGTAGTCTGCCTGGCTATGCTGTAACTATTTCAAGGACTATTAAATTAAACCCTGGGGACAGTTTCCCTTAAGATAAAGAGCATGCTTTTTATTGTGCCATCAAAGGAGACCAGAAAACCTGAAGCTCTCAGCTTTAAAGACAACATAATGAGATCAGAGATTCTGCTTGCAAAGAAATTAACTTTCGGTTAATTAATGAAAGTAACCTTAAACAGCGGGCATGTTGCCAACAACCAGGACACTTCAATAAATGGGGGGCTGGGGGGGTGTAGATAATGGGCTGCTTTCAAGGGGCCCGGGCTCAGCAGCCCAGAAAAGAAATTTGATGAGGAGGCTGCTTGTAAATTTGATCTCAAATTCTTAAGATGAACAAATAATAGCCTTATCTGTAATAAAGTCTGCTACAAATACTTTCTTTTCCCCCATAATTTTCTGTTCAATTTAGATAGAAGATTTAATTAGATGTTGGTGAAACACCAGTTATTTAATAAAACCCTTAATAAAAATCTAATCTATGGTACACAGAAACCACTGTAACATAATCACAATTTAAAAATACATTTTAGAGTATTTACTTTTTTATAATTAAGAAAATATATGTATGTCATATGTTCTGTTTTCTACCCATGGTAAAGGCTAAGAAGGCAAATCCAGTACAAAAAAGGCCTCAAATTGCAACCCATTTACCCTTCTCATGAAGTTTTTTTTTAAGATTATTTTTTTTATCAGTTCAACCAAAAGGGATCTTTAAATCTGAATGAAGGGAATGAAGCAAGATCCCTCTCATATTCTAAAGTTTTTAAACAAAAATCTGCTTATCACAAGAAATTGAATTCTAAAGATTCCTAAAATTCTATGAGAAACAATATGGGTCCCCACATCTGCTCAATCCAACCATAATTTCACCATTACAGATTATTGGCAAATTCTGTGGTGGAGATAAGGGCTCTCCCACCCTGAGATTTCCTAGGTCTCTGGGAGAACATAGATTCCAACATGGTTTGATAAATTAATGGAACATGGGTGACACACATTAACAGCACTTATTAATAGCACATATTCAGGAGACATTAAGGATGTTTTGAGTATATCCCTAATCTTCTATTCCCTTAACCAAAGGCAGACTTCTGGGCTGGACATCCTGAGCTCCAGGTTTCATTCAACACAGCAATTCATAGAGATCGTGTTTCCTACACAAAGCTGCAGTATTGCTGGGGATGTTGGTTTTTATGCGAAGTTGTTGTTTCCAGCCTCTGGAGCAAGATTCAGTTGGGACCAAACTTTTTGAAACACTTGGTGGCCTGCCTTCTACAGGCTGATCGGCCGGAGGCGAACACACTGAGGGGAGTGACGAAGTCCTTGATTCAATACTTCAGAATGTATTTCCTGAAAGTCATGTCCCTTTACTTGACATCATATAGTTTTCATGCTCCTTCATGATTATTTAGGTAGAAGAATCTGACTGAAGTAATTCCTCAGAAAAATAGGGTCGGGGGAGAGGAAGAAGGGAATTTAACTAAGAGCAAACTCCCCCATTTTGAAGGCGCACGTAGATGCTGGTGGCAATCCACTGACCCAGTACCAGGACTAAAATGCCTACGGAACAAACTCTCTGTGTCCTTGACCAGGACCATGTGGCATCTCTGCTCATGTCTGATTTGAGAAGGTCACTGTTTAATGCATCTGGATGTTGTGATCATCCAGATTTAATCATCAGGATGGGGTTCCAGTGGTTTCCACTGTATATAAATTTAAATAATGGTACCTCCTCCCATGAAGGAAGGGAAGTCTGTAGACTTTGCCCATCTGTTCTGTGAGACTGTTCATTTTGAGTTTCTGATTAGATGCCTCCTGCTCTCCCTATGCATGCTGTAATCTCCAAACAATGCCACAGTGTTTGGGGGGCATTTAATGATTCATAGTGCTTATTATTTTCAGTTCAACTCTGATTCCCCTTTGGCTATGGATACAAGGGCCTGGTGTGGACTGACCATGGCGAGTGCTTACTTACACACACTGTGCACAAGAGGCAGCCAGCAGGGGCCCGTCGGGCATTCTGGGGCCATACAGCTGCTCAAGAATGTGTCCTGACTGGGCGTCAGATTGCATTTCATTTCCGTGCCTTCCATGCCAATACCTGCATGGCTGGCTTAGCCCCTTACACAAGTTCAACCAGGGATTGGGCTGGAAGACAAGAGAAATTGGGGACTTGCCATGGGGTTCCCGGAAAATGGAATGAGGACACACTGAGAAAACTATCTGAAATAATATCCAATTGTCTCCTTTGGAGAGGGGGAGAGGACTGTACAACCACCTCCTGTTCTTGTATCTATTTCCAATGTGTGCTGACTTTTATCAGTCACCAACTCTCTCTCCTTTCTACAAGTTGGTTTTGCCTTCTTTGTAGCCCTGCCATACCCAGGGACAAGAAACACATTCTTTAGTTGAAAAAAAAAAAAATGCTGATGCACTTTCAGGTCCAAAAAGCAAAAGGGGAAAAAAAAATTCCAACCCTTGTTTGGTATAAAGCATAGAGATGATCTCTGAGGCTTTCTTAAATATTAACATTATAATGAGGAGACATGGGGTTTTGCTTCACTTGTGGGTTTCCCACAACATCCTGTCTTAACAGGATCTTTTGGAGCTTGTGACACCTCCAAGCACGAGCTGTTCCTCCAGAGGGATGTTGACTTTTGTGGTCTATTAAGCAAGCAATGCATATGTCAAAGTTTACTCTTCCAGGACCCGAGTTCTGACGCAAGTGCTTCAGGCCAAACTGCACATAAGTCCGTGCTCTTTCCCATGGGTGTTGTTAAGGAGAATTCTCTGTAGCAGGACGAGGTTAACGGCAAACTTTGGTGTTTAAACAACAATTACCCACCAGGTGACAAAAACCACCTAACAAGTCTATTCATCTCTGTGTTGCCAGGGAAGCCGCCGAGGCTTTTGCGCGATGGGTCAGATCTGGGGGAAAACCAGATGAACCATGTCAGAGCAGGTTTCAAGGCAACCCAGCTCAGGGCTTCTGTTCTAACCGAGTTCCTCTAACTACAAGCAGCTTAGCCTCTATGATTAAGATCCTGAGCTTTATAGTCCAAGAGAGGCTTGGGTTCAAGTCCTAATTGTGTGACTGAACTTGGGAAAGCTACAAAAACCTCACTAAGTTTCCTTATCTGTAAATGGGGACAAAAATACCTATTTCACAGAGCTTCTGTGAGGATTCACCAAGATCATGAATGTACAGTATGTACCACAATGTTTGGCATAGAGTAAAAAGTGCAATCAATGATAATTATTACTAGTATTAACATCTTCTCTGGTGCTTGGTGACTTCAAGCTGTGACTGTTTTTGTGACAGCCATTTTATCAGTGTCTCTAACATTCAGGAATGCTTATAAGTGTGATTATTTTTGTTAAGTTTGACTATTAGCCCTCTCTTGTATTCCAAAGCATGACAATCCTATGTTTGGCAGTGACAGTCACCTGGAACAGTTTTAGGCTCTGGCTCAGGGGTGACAATATGGCAGCCCGGGGGCCACGGTGATCCCACATTTTGACCCAAATGGTATCAGCTCTTGCAATTTAAAAAAAAAAAAAAGTGAATTAGTTAAAAAGGAAAGAAGAAAGAAAAAAGAAGAAATCCAGCGATTTCACTCAAAAATTCATATTTTTGGCTTCACTGGAAACACTGGAAGATCCGCTTCCAATATGGTAATCCAATATCCCACCAGAATACTTACCCTTAAGTGTGACTCACACACAGGTGATGCCTTTCTGTGCTTGGCCGCTCCATTCATCTCTACTAGTCAGTCCTGCTCCAGTTCATTGGTCTGTAAAAGAGCCAGCCCATTTAGTGCTGCTATTAGCCGTCCGCTGGTTGCCTGGACAACTTCTTCCGTAATTCCACCATTTTGCCTTCTGACTTTTTCGTTCAGGAGGGCCTTGAAGTTGCTTGAGCGCAGTCTGATGAGTCACCCTGTCCAATAGCAGTTACTTGGGTGGCATCTACATGCTTTTCCCAGGGTGACTATCAACAACCATTCTGCCCACCAATTTGTTTTCATTCCCTGGCTCTAATCAGATTTACTTACATATTTCCTTCTGTGGCTTCAGCTTTGGCTTCACTTTGAGGCCAGTTCAGCCCCAGAGAATTGTAGGAAGATACTAGTTTATAAAAGTTCAGAATCAAACTTCATTTCTGAGTTGGCCATCCTGGGCCTATTTTACCTTATTACCATTGATTAGCTCACCAGGCACTGAATTCACCAGCCACTTATAAACACCGTCCCATCTCCAGGGACGTATCTAGCATATCTGACACCTGAAGCAGATTGTTTTTCACATCCCTCTCCTCTATACAACAAAATTATTTGAAATAACAATCATAATGATCAGTGATAATTATTTTCTTGATTTTAAAATTATTGAAAACAAAGAAGAAATTCCAATTTAAAAATGGTATTCAAACTCAGCCAACTATTTTATGCAGAGAACCAAAATTTTCACATAGCAAATACAAACATTACTTCTGATAGTTATACACTGTTTCACTGTTTTAAATTTTAAACCACAGTAAAAACTCCAAGTGGTCACATCGCAAAACAGAGATGAAGTACTCCAACTGTTGTTTCTTCATCTTAACAACCACTGTCTATCACTGTTTATTTTGTATCTCAACTACTTAAATGCAGGGAAATGTGGCACCATAGGGGTGGGAGACAGAAACTACACCTGAAATGAGTTCAAACAATTTCAAACGGTAACAGAACTGAGAATTTGCTGCATTAAAACGTCCATGTAGAAGACAATGCTTATTAAAGGATCTGCTACAGAAATGTGCTAATTTGAAGATTTTACTTGAGTAAAATTCGGCAGTAACATCAGAGATTGTTTAGAGCATAGACCAGTGAAAGAGGTTTTTGGGGAGGGGTAATCTATCACTGACACTGGAACTGCTGGTGAATGGTGATAATAAAAAAGAAGCTGAGTCTCAGTCAGTTTTATTATTGTTTTAGAAGTTTCTAGAGACAATGCATCCCCTTATTGTCAGCATGGGGGGGGGGTGAGAGGGCAGACTGCTCCCACTACCACTCCCCCACTCCTTGGTTTGTCACTGCCTATTTCATAACTAGATTTCTGCTTTTTATTGTTAAGACATTCTGCTGGGTTTCCCGACCCCTTTAGGACCAAAACTTTCGTCTGAGTCTTTGATCTTCTCTTCACAAATCCATTATTTCTTAGAATTCTTGATCCAGCTGCCATTTTGGCCTCCATCCCTGGCTTGCCTCTTTCTTCTAACTCAGCACCCTAATCAAACTGCTCACCTACCTGTGCCCTTACTACCTGCTTATTTTCAGCCTTCTTTCTCTCTGCCTCTGACGATTTCTCTGAACATGAACACATGACTGCCTGGCAGAGGGGCTCCAACCAGCTTTCTTTCCTGTCTAGCTTAACTCTTAACATAAACTCCACATCGTCCTACTGCTGCCTAAATCTCACAGTGGCTATCATATGATAAGCATCATTCTGATGCTGGTAGCCTGGTGGGGGACGTGGCTGGAGATTGGTGATCCCACCAGAATACTCATCCTTAAGTGTGACTCACACACAGGTGATGCCAAAGAAAAACAGGGGATGGGAAAGGTGGGTGCATTACAAATGGCAGCCAAGGCTTCCGGATAGTTAGAAGGCTAAAAAAAGATGACAGCCCTGTCAGTGTTGGCCTTGGTCTGGGTTTAATGCCTCATTTGACTCCACACTGTGTCTACCGGGCTCCCAAAGGCCGCTTCAGCTTTCATGATGTCCATTTCTTATGACAGTACATTGCCATATCTCAGGACAGTATATTGCCTAATAGCAGAATTTATGGTCTTTAGTTCTGAGCTGTCAATAAAATCTCATGGTCACATGAGGGCTTTCTCCAGCACAGTCTAATACAGAACGCTTATCTTATTCAAGCACAACATCAGCTTCTAATATCCCCTTAACTCTGCAAATTAAGCCATGATTTTTACGATTTCTTTGAGAGCAGTCTTAGGCAGCCTGGACTTTTTTTATATATGGTGATGATGATGATGATGAAGATGATGCGCAACAACTCTGTCAGTTAATCACATATGTCAATAATCACATATACTAGTTAACCAAACCTGTTTTCTTCGCTTTTGCTTAAAATTTTGGCCCATTATTATAAGAAAGGGTGGTGGTTGTGCCTCATCATTTTGGAAAATCAAGACAGAGTTTCAATATTTAATTCTAAATCCTAACACATGTGCCTTTACTCATTTGCAGCAAGGAATAATAACCCAGGCCTTCAATTCCTTTTCAGATGAAAGGGGAAGCATTTTAAGGTGTGGCTTTGCTAGGCTAAACTAGATTCCATCCTGTTTATTTAGCCCCTAAATTCTAAAAAGATATCAGTATCCAATCATGCCTAGCTCCATGTGATAATTTATTTGTGTATACGTGTATGTATGAATATATATACATATAAACACACAAACACATATGTGTATATATAAAATGCATAAGGTAATCTGACAAGGTTCCCTGTCATAGACAGTTTTGATGGTACACATCAGTGTGATGGAGGAAGAGTATTCAAATGATTTTCTGAGATTCTTTTCTGTACATACTTGCTTTGTGGAATTCAAATGCTGCTCATTTCTATATAGCTATTATCTTCATATATTTCTAGGATGCTGCTTTGAAAATCTGGACCACTTTGAAAGATTTTATAAAATGACTCATTCTCACAAAGAGGAGAAAGGCAGGTTAATCATCTATTGACTCCTCAGTCTTATTACTGGCATAAAGCTCTGGCTTTGCTAAATTTCCTCTTTTTAGTTACCTAACAAACATACATCACCAGGAAGTGCAGATAAAGATCGAAAGATTAAGCTTTGTCACTCAAATGATAATTGAAAAGAGTATTTTAAACACACTGTAAATATACACAAGCCATCATAAAATCATCAAAACCCTGCCAGAGCTCACAACTTCTAGAGTATATAGATTACAGGGAGAGGGATATTGATGTCAAGTCCTGCTTGTCTTGGAAGGTTGTCATTAACCGTCCCAAGCCAGCACTCAGCCAGCCACCTGAGCTGAAGAAAGAAGGGGACTCTGGCATCACACATTCTTGTGGCAGATTAGCAGGATTTGGGATGAGCACTTTAATATACATTTAATCGTGATCCTTTTCCATTCAATTCCAAGATTCCTTAAAATATATTCTTCCAACTACTGTAGAAATCAAGATTCTGTTGACCTGCTTTTGTAAAAATAAGATAATTTCATATACAGGAAAGATTTAGTAAAGCAGATTAATTTCTTCTAAAAATTTCATTTATAACATGTCATAAAAAGACACATAGCCCATGTATACTAGAAGCATGCAGTAACTTCACCTTTCATAAAAAGAAAAGCTTGTCATCCCAATCTTATTAGGATGTCATGCATTGTTAAACTGGTAAAATATTTCTGTATACTCCAATTAGTGCAACCATTTACTGGCACAGACATTACAGAGAAAACTATCTTCTTAACAAAAAAAAGTCATTTCCATTGGGAACTAATCCTTTGTTTGACAATTCAGAGAATGTTATTTAGAGATTTTAATTGCTCAGTTGATCTGTGGCTGGATCTCAATAATCAAAACAATAAAATTGTTGGGTTGTTTTTTCTTTTTTTACAACTGTAATAAAATGCTCGTAGTGTCCTGGGATAGTCAACTTGAGCAGGATTGACACTGTCAGATTTTTTTTCATATATCTTTTTTATCAAAGACAAACCAGCCATGTTTTAAAAAGTAAAAAGGACAGTAATAACATTGCCATTATCAACAGATATCCCAAATATAACTTAATGCCCTCATGAAAAATCTGATTTGTTTGCCTCTCACAATCTAATCTGATTACTTATGAAAAAGGGCTACAATTCTTATTTAAAAAGAAAAAAAATTTCTTCAAATCAATTACAAAAAGCCAAACATTCCAATAAATATGGGCAAAAGACATGAACAATATTTCACAAATGAAATCAACCATTTTAACCATTAAATTTAAGAAAACACTTCCACCCCATTAGTAATCAAAAGAATGCAAATGAAGTCAATGAAACACCATTTTTTCTAATCTTTCAAACTGAAATTGTTTACACACACACACACACACACACACACTTTTCCAGGGTACAGGAAACAGGTATCCTCATAAGCTGCTGGCGTCCATGTAACTGGCTCCATGCTTTGGAAGAACATTTTGGTAATATGTATCAAAAGCTTTAAAAATGTGTATATTCTTTGATTCAACAATTCAATTTCTAGGAATTTATCCTGAAGTGACAAAGATTCACACAAAATTTTGAAGCAAGGGTATTCATCTCAGTATTTTATATGATAAAGGAAAAAATTAAAAAATTTCCTATTGTCCAGCAATTGGAAAAAACTTTAATTATGGTATATCATGCAAGGGAATGCTGGTTGCCATTAACAATCATGTTCCCAAGGTCTATTTCAAGATATAAAAACCCGCTCACTACATAGTAAGTGAAAAGAGACAAGTGTAAAATATTAAGATCCTAATTTTGCTTTGAAAGTATATGTATATGTATGTATGCAATAAAAAAAAGACAAGACTAGAAGAACAAATACTCTAAAATATTCATAGTGTTTATGTTAAGGTGGTGAGATTATAGCAGACTTCTCTTTTTCTGGTTTGTCTTATTCTGAATTTTCAAAATATTGTTAATTAGCACAGCTTACATGTTAATGGAAAACATGTTAATTTACAAAGCAAACCCAGCAATATTTAGCCTTAAAAATGTTTCTACCAGGTTTTATAAATAATATGGCTTACGGAAAGTACACTTAGACCTAAATTTTCTTTTTTGTTTGGAGAAAAGTGTGGGTCATTGTCACAATGACAAACCTTGTACAAATGTGCAGAGAGGCTTTTTTTTTTTTTAAAGTTTGTAAGGGTGGAGCTGGCAGTTAAGATGGTCAGGGCCCAAGCCCGAGAAAAGAGTTGATGCATTATTCATTTTCAACCCGCAGGACAGAATGCAGGACACCCAGAAACATGACATTTGGTGCCAAGGGAAACGAGCACATGGCTTGGAACAAACAACTGGCTATTAACAACAGCCAGTAGAAGAAACACAAGTCAGACCCACATTTGCACTCAATTTTGATTCTAAAATTCTATAAATAAGCAAATGCTTATTTTAAATACTCATGTTGGAAAGGAGAATTCCTCCCTGCAACTACTGTTTGCCCACTCCCACTTTCTCAATCCCAAAACTCACATGGAGGGACTTTCTGAAACTTCCTTTCTTGAGGACTAAAAAGAAGTCACTATTCTTGACCAAAAGGGGGATGTGAAAGGAAATGAAATAAGCTTCAGTGGCAGAGAGATTCCAAAAGGAGCCGAGAGGTCACTCTGGTGGGCACTCTTATGCACACTTTAGACAACCCTTTTTAGGTTCTGAAGAATTGGTGTAGCTGGTGGTGGATACCTGGAACTGTCGGGCTACAACCCAGAACCCATGAATCTCGAAGACAGTTGTATAAAGGTGTAGCTTATGAGGGGTGGCGGTGGGATTGGGAAAGCCATAAGGACCAAACACCACTTTGTCTAGTTTATGGATGGATGTGTAGAAGGGTAGGGGAGGGAAACAGACAGACAAAGGTACCCAGTGTTCTTTTTTACTTCAATTGCTCTTTTTCACTCTAATTATTATTCTTGTTATTTTTGTGTGTGTGCTAATGAAGGTGTCAGGGATTGATTTAGGTGATGAATGTACAACTATGTAATGGTACTGTAAACAATCGAAAGTACAATTTGTTTTGTATGACTGCGTGGTATGTGAATATATCTCAATAAAATGATGATTAAAAAAAAAAAAAAAAAAAAAAAAAAAAAAAAAAAAAGAAGTCACTGGCATTAACTCGGGACCACACGCTTTACGGTGGCCAAAGCTTGACCATGAAGATGAAGGCTGTTACAACCTTCCTCCTGTGAGACACTTCAGGGTCTTCAGATTTTTCACTCTGATTAATTTGCTTCCTACAGGGTCAGACCAGAGAGACATCGTATTCCCCAACTTAAACTGCCTCCTACCCAGCATCCTTGCTTCTAAATTTTCTCTTTTCACCTGGATTCCATTTGGGAAGAAAAGTGTCCCCATCAGCTCTGGCCTACTTAGAGGATGGGGAGGTGGAGAATACACGAGAAGAAAAATGATTTGGCGGAGGGGAGGTGGGGAACATTTATTGGTTTATCAATTGAGTTCCTACTATGTGCTGAGTGTTCTACATATATTATATCATTTGACTTCACCAATCCCAAAATAACAAACTTCAGCCTTCTAAAGTCTTCCCCTCCTCAAACCCCAACCAGAATAATTCATTGTGGCTGTCAATATTAAGGAATATTTCAAAACACAAAGTTTTTAGCCACAGGTTTATTTGTTTTCAATAACAGGGATGGATTAGATCCATATCCAGGGGCACATGTCAAACAAGTGGCCAGTTCTTATTTCTGGAATAGTCAGAGGAAAGCTCCTCTTAAAGAGGAAGCCCACCGAGGCACTTCCCGTAGCCAGTAAGTGAGGAGGCTGACAGGATCAGGGCACACAGCCAGCCTCTGAACCGTGCCTGGCATCTCAATTTCTGAGTTTGCTTTTTGTCTCAAAGCTCATGATTTCCAAATTCAAATGCAGCGCAGATTCCTTCTTCCCCTTCCCCTACTTAAGACTGCCAGTTCCCCTGTACTGCTGGCTAAGCAGCTGCAGTATAAATAACTGGAAGGAATGCTTTCTGCTTGGCCACCCCTCAGGCAGGAGACAACCAGCTTTCTCGGAGGTGTTCGGCGAGCCTCCGCCGGTGCCTCATTAGAACGCGAGACACTCCTGCCAGCCCTGGGCGCTGGCTGCCGGCTGCCTGTGGTCTGCGTCTGCAGCCCTGACGGACGGCTGAGGCTGCAGCCTTCCACTGAAGACCAAGTACATGAGCCACTGCAGTTAATCAATAAGATAATGGAATGAATCAATAGGAAAGATTTTTAGAAGGTCTTAATTAAAGAAACACTTGCAGATACAAATGATGTCTTCAATCTATTGATGGTGCCAAGGTGAAGGGTTAAACACAAACAAAACCATCAACTTTATTTTGCTGGCATGCCTTCCACAAGAGAACAACCCAGCAGCCTCCTGGCCCCAAGGTCGGCCCATTAATCAGTCCCTTGTCAATTCCATGGCCACACTGTATGGGAAAATCAGTCTATGATCAAAAATTTTAATTACTAAACAGCAGCTCAAAACAGCAATGAAAAATCGATGTGAGCACCCCCTCTTGCCTTCCTGTGCTCCTAAATTGGGGGCTGCACCCCTCCTCCAAAAAAAAAACAGTTCTGCAGATGCACTCCCATTCCGATGTGATGCACAGAATTAGAATAATTAAAGAAAGCCTAAATTGATGGATCCCATTTAGGCAGGGGAATTCTCCAGTGGGCCTTCTGCTCAAACGTGTTACATCAATATTTTTGATTCCCCACACGGGTCCAGCACTAGGTACTGGTTTAAAGAGACATCAATCTGTGATGTCAGCATTTATCTAATGAACCTTCAAAAATCGATGTCCAGCCATGGTCTGTTACATGCAGGCACCCAATTTGCCTACTCTCCTGACCTTACTGGCTAAACCAAAAGCCGTAATAACAGGAAACATGGAGCCTCAAGTGGACAGGTGAGATGGCTAGAACAGAAGAGGCTGAGATAATATAATCGATTTCAACCCAGAGAACTCAAATGATAAAGGAACAAAACTAGGGAGGCCAAGATGTCTTTCTAAACTTTCATAGGGCCTCCTAACTCTAGACAAGTACATTCCAAAATGATCAGCTACTTCACGTCATTTCCCCTCAAAACTCACCTTCCCCTCACATCGTTTCCCTTCGTCCTAGTGCTGCCTGACAGGATTTCGGTCCCTTTCCTGACAGCTGTGGTAATTTTCTGCTTTCTTGGGTTACTCGACTGGGAGTGCCATTTAGCTCCACTCAACAGGAGGCCCGTGTTTAGTTCTTCCCTTGTTAGTGTTTATGTTCAACTCATCCTCAGCCTTCTGCTAAGAGCACTCCTTGACACTGATATTTTGACACGGTAACAAGCCAAGGAGAGAGTCTAAGTTTGTTTCACTTCTTTTTGCCTTTTTAAAATAAATTGGCCTATACTGGCTGCCAGGAGGCTGAGCTAGCTCAAGTGCCTAACTCAGGGAGCCAGGCACGCCGTACACAATGCCAGCATTTGACCTGCCTCATGCTCTCTTCTTTATTCACCGCAGTTCTATCTTGCTTGACCCAAAGAGTCAGTCTTGAGAGCGGTGTGGAGGCAGGACAGTTGGAAGATGTGTTGTGCGGGCTGAATTAGTTGTTGTAGGGTGCTTGTCTGTCGCCCCTTGAACACAGCTTTCAGCAGCCCATTGTGCCAAGTTTGAGGCCAATTAAACGACAGTGAAAGGGACCATGATTTCATTTGCTTGGATTGTCACATTTCAGAAGTTCAGCAGCCTGCAAAACGTTCGCTGTCTCTCATTAAGCCACTTCCAGCAACTGAGTAAAGTGTCTAAATGAGCTGCTTTTTATGCTCTGCGTTCGGCCCGAGAGAGAAGAATACCATGCTAGCCCCGGTATTAGAAAGTGCTTCTGACCTTACAAACAGAAGACGCTTGAGAACAGCAAAATCGACTCTAGGATAAAAACGAGAAGGTATTCTAAGAATTTCTGTTGGGTTTTCTAGCATTTCTCTGGAAGAATTCTCGCTTTGGGGAGGAGGCAGGAGTGTGTGCATGTGTTTGAGGGAGAAGCACATCCTAAGCAAAACGAACTATTGGTATGGTGATCATGTTTTCGAAACCATAAATAAAGACCTGTAAGTTTTTTTTTTTCCTGACACATGCATTTATTTATTTAAAAATCCCCACAAAAATATTTTTTAAATTCCATTTAGATATACATTTAACAGTGAATTGCCTTTAAGCAAAGAGTATTATATAAAATCAGATTTGTCCTGGAAAATCTGATGTGTATTAGACATTGGACAGATTTCAACTGAGTCTCACTTGGGTATAAGGAGGAAAATTGATCTTTCTGGGGACTGTGTGTATGCTAATTCCTATTACGGTTCCAGTTTGATTAGAAAATTGCTATACGGAAGTTGATAATGACAATTACCATTAGTTGATTTCTTGCTAGATGTCAGACACTAGCTGACAGACACTGTATCTTATTTAATCCTCTCAACGGCCCATTTTCCAGATGAGAAGACTGAGGCACAGAGAAGTTACTTAACTTGTTCAAAGTCATATCTGGCAAGAGAAAGAACAAAGACTCAAACCCAGGCCTGTCTGATTCCTAACCACTTTGTGTTTCTGCTTTAGTGGTAAAAGGCTAGCACAATCCCCGGTGGACTCACAAAATAAAAACTGGCAGCGGCCTGGGTGGTAGAAGTGATGCCCGTCCCACTTCCCCCGGGGCAGAGATTGGCATGGCCAGGGAGTCAACTTCAAACTTGGTTAATGCATTTGCTTTGGTGGACAGAGATCTTCTGGAGTTCCAATCTTTCTACTAACTTTTCCTGAAAATAACTCTTACAAGTAGGGTTCTTTTTTTCTGATCACAAAAGAAAATCTAGAAAATGTTGAAATGCCCCAAGAAGAAAACAGAAATAACATGTAATTCTACCACCTGGCTATAACCACTCGGTGCAGATTCTCTATTGCCCTTTTTGCCAGTATAACATATGATTTCATGTATTATTTGCTCCGTGTTTGGTGTTTTTCTCAATGAATATACGAACCCCCCCAAACTATGTGCTGCACTCTTCCCATGGAAAGAAGGGGTTATAATCACTAGATTTGGTAGGTCACTCTGAAGGTCACTCTCTCAACGTAAATCCTGGGTTCTTTTAAATACTGTGTCATCCCACCTGACTCCATGGAGGTGAAAGGTGGAACTTTTTCAGGCCCACGTAGTGAGACTAGCCCCAGGGGCTGAGAACTGAAGGTCAAAGAAGCCCAGGGTCTGGCTGCCTGTACCCAACCCTTGAATTCTAGAAGCTTCAAATGTAATCAGAGTTCCTCCCACCAGTGCTGGGACCATTTTTTTCCTTAAAAAAAAGTTGCAGAAAAAGCCCAACCTAAAACTGAGGTGATCAGTTTTATTATGTTTGTGTTTAAAAAAAAAAAGAAAAAAAAATCATAATCCTGGATAGAATTGTTTTGTTATTTGAAACACATATAATTGATATTCTTGCTTGAAGACAGAAATGATACTACAGCCTGCAGCAGTCAAGGGTTTACAGAACTGAGGCTGCTGTTCCTTGCCTGGCCCCGGGAAGGGTGTGATGAATACAATCTGAAATCAATATCAGGGAACAGTTACTGCATCTCAATATTATTTGCCAAGATGGGCTGCTGGAAGAGGTGTGGGGGAAAAGAGATATATGTCAATAGCTCTAACGGAGCACTCCACAGCCACGCACAAAGGGAGGTCAAATAACTATCAGCCAACCAATTCCTATTGTAAGTAGTAAAAATGTTAAAATCAATATTATTAAATAAAAAGTTAGCACTGCTATTGAACTCTCTCACGATCTTGGCAGCGCCGGGCTGGAAATGAAGGAGGCTATTTTCCAATCTCTTTGGGGGCAAATGTTTAGCATCATTAACATTTGCAA
This sequence comes from Choloepus didactylus, assembly GCF_015220235.1. Classification (NCBI taxonomy): domain Eukaryota; kingdom Metazoa; phylum Chordata; class Mammalia; order Pilosa; family Megalonychidae; genus Choloepus; species Choloepus didactylus. Next base: position 9,464,970 of record NC_051328.1, on the reverse strand, counting down.
AACATAGGGGCAGATAGGTATTTTTCACATATAAACTGAACCATGGGGAGCAGGTGAACAATAGAGCTGGGTAACTGTCACCTCACTAGAAACAATAACACTTTCCCACCCTGGGTGGGATTTAAACTCTGAGGGCCACTGAGGGCTACACATTTTAGAGCTAGACATTGCCCCTCTGACCCTCAGGGCGACAGAGGTTTGGCTGGTCCTGAGCTTTCAAGGAACAGAGAAAGGTTCTATTTGCTGTCTTTTCAAATCTCAAGATTTAGAAATGCACTGGAAATAATCATGAGGGAGAAAAGGAAAAAGGAAGGAAGGGAGAGAGGGAGGAAGGAAGGAAGGAGAAGAAAAGAAAAGACGAAAGAAAATAAGGGCATTTTAATAGCAGAAGACTGACCTTTCTTGTCAAGGAAAGGGAAAGAAAGGGAAGGGAAGGGAAGGGAAGGGAAGGGAACAAGGGCATTTCAATAGCGGAGGATTGACCTGTTCTTGTCATCCTGGAGGATGGTGGGGAAAGCTTCTCAAAGCCAAGGATATGTTCTTTGCTGCTGGTGTTGGGTGGTTAACTGTGCAAGCTGAAGGGAGCGAATAGATAGGTATTGAAAAAAGATGAATTTAGAATAAAGATCGCCCAGCCAAAAACTGCTATGAAAGAAGCACGCTCCAGTTATGTCTGAAGGAGGAAGGAGAGGGAGGGAGGGAGAGAGAGAGAGAGAGAGAGAGAGGGAGAGAGGGAGAGAGAGAGAGAGAGAGAGAGAGAGAGAGAGAGGTGCAAATCTGAGTGACAGCCCATCGGCAAGACTGCATTTTCTGTTCTGACCTGCATTTAAACACAGAGCTGCTTAGCCTTTTGAACACCTGAAGTTGGCTCCCTTGTTTGCATTTCACAGAAACTCCTATTGAAAGTAAACAAGAACCTTTGGTGAATTCTTTAGCATACAAATAAACCAGCAAAGGCGGCTAAGTAGGCCTATCTGAACTAACTGGATAGAAATATTCATCTGTAAATAACCCTCCAATCTGGTGCTTTCCCGTACAAATACTACATGGAACATTAGACACAACTAGCTTCTAGGGATATTTAGGCTCACTAGAGAGCAATTTTTATGTCTACTGGCATCTGTGGGTAGTGATATGGACTGACTGTTAATATAACCAACATAAAATTTATGTGAACACTCACTGAAATAGCAACACACTGTCAGACAGCTGGTGGCTGATGCGGAGCACATGCGGATTTTATATGCACTGCGTAAACTAACCTTTGCAATAAAGATTTAGCAGGTTTATTAGTTTAGGAAATCGCTATAATTAAGGATAATTCATAATGGCCGCTTATCCACTCTCCAGCAATAGCTAGCTTAATTTAGGCTCCATTTCTTTGAGCCATAAATAAGTGAGCTGCTATCTTCTGCACAGATGTGGGATTCAACCTGTTCATGTTGGCTGGTTTTTGCTTATGTTTTAATCAAAAGCATTAGTAGATAAGACTATAAAAGGCACAGGTTTGAAATAAAGCAGCAAGAAATGCACAGGCAGAGTTTTTTTTCTTCCTAACTACTCAAAAAAAATAAATAAATAAAAATAAAAAAGTAACCTCTCCCTCCAGAGGTAAAACAATTAAAAGTAAATAATCCTTTTAAACGTACTTAAGGAACTTTCATCTACAATCCCAGGGAGAGAGAAAGTGACAGAGCAATAACATTAACGAAGGCCAAAGAAATATGAGTGTGCCCTCTCCACAGTATTCCCACTTAACTGTGCATGTAATTAAAGCCTGACCTTTGCACACACTGACGGGCAGTGACTTCCCCTGGGACCTGAGCAGGGCCCACGAGGACGGGAGAGTTCTACAGTGCAGTCTCCTGCCTTCAGTGTCTACTGAGAGGGACAGTGGCTTTTGTTCTCTGTCTCCATTGCCAGGGACCCTCCTCCTGCTGGTCCTTAGCTACACCTGATACTCCTCCCATACTCCGTCTTTGGATTACTGCCTACGTGCTCTGCACATACCCAGGGCGTGAGTCAGCAAAAGGCAAGCAGGGCCAGAAAGAAGCTGGGTTCAGACTGTTTGCATCTTTAATGCCAACTAGTCAGTGGCCGTGCCCGAGGTGTAGGCCACTCTGCCCAGCCCTCCTTGGCCTGGTCTGAACAGCCGGCCGAAGAAGACTTTTCTCTCTCGTGCTCTCCCCCAGGGCATTTCAGCTTGATTGACAAGGGAATTTGGAATCATATTAAGCGGGAAGCTATGCCGAGACTTAAGAGTAGCTTTGTTCTTGAGATTTTCATGATTGTGGAGTTAATCTGGTGTAATGGAAACGGAGTTGGTCTAAGAGTTGGCAGGCCTGAGATGCGTTCCCAGCTGTGTCACTCGTCAACTGCCACATCCCTGAGAGAGCCAGTCGGCCTCCCTGAGCTTCAAACTCATCACTTGCAAACTGGGACCTCACCACCTGCCCCACCTACTGCAAGGACTGCAGTAAGGACCCAGGGACACAGCACCTACAAAAGTCTCCTGGGACAGCAAAACACCCTGTGGGGAGTTCCAGTTCAACCACTTAGGAGTGGGAACTTGCCATCTCCTTGTTTCCCTCTTTGGTAAGTCAGGGCCAATAATATCTGCCTTATTCACCTCAATGTGCTATGAGGATCAAGAAAAATGGGTGCAAAAGTGGCTAGTAAGCTCTAAGGCTCTTTACCAGGTAAGATACTCTAACCAGATACTCCCCTTAACAGTGCTGCTCTGCAGGTTCTAACGACATGCCAAAGTTCCTCAGAGCCAGTCGATCAGAGGCAGATGGGGAAGAGGACTTGGAGGAGTCTGAGAAAATCCCACTGTTCATGGGGTGATGCAATGACCCCTAAGAACAGGCTAGGCACACCGATTTTTTAAAAAAATCTATTATAATTACGTATTTAATACTATTTTATTATCAGAATAATTTTTCCATTACTGGGAAAGTATAAAAGGTGTCTCCGTTTTCTCTATGAATAGTTTATCTGCTGAAGATGGGAGTAGTCAGTGACAAGCTCAGTTAAACTCTCTAGAAGAAATTTCTATCCCAAGGCACTCTCATGCAGAGGCTGTTTACAGTAAAAAAAATGAAGAAATTGACATCATTTGACACTTGTTATTGACAAATTCTGGTCTTCAGTGTCCTGACTGCAAAGCTGGCATATCCCCAGAAGTGCAGCAAAAGAGGAGCCAGTGACAATACAAAGAGTAATTATGCTAAGTGGTTAGCACAACTCAGCCATCCCTGGCTTCAGCGTCCCTTGCTGTGGGGCTCCAGTGCCAACGGCCACCGTGGCCATGCAATGAGAACAGGTGGATAGGAGCTGGACAACTCCAGAGGAATCCTCACAGTCAGGGAAAGGCCCCTGGCTCGCCTTTCATCACCATGGCCCTGAGAAGCAGCCCGACCTTAGCTCCCCAGTTAATCAAAACAGCCATAGAGCTCCCTTCTGTCCCCTGAGCTCCAGTTGTCTGGCGTGCTTACCTGTAACCCCGGGATGGCAAGTGGCTCCCTCTCTTTTTCATTCATGTACAGGCCTATTTAATCAGGTGTGCACTGGGAGATTTATATCCCATTACAAAAGTGATCTTGGCAAAATAAAAATCTAATGCTGTGGGTTGTAAAATAGTGCTGGATCACAGAATGAGGGAGCAAGTGGGGTCAGGCAATTGCCTAGCCGTCCCCGTTCAAGCATTCAGACTGAAAGTATTAGCCCAAAATGAGGAACATATTTATCAGTAAAATCTTTTATTTTTTTTTTAAATAGAGTTTCCTTTAGGAGTCAAAGTTCACAGGAACATTTACCATTCTGGTGCACAAATTGACATCTTTAATAAGGCTTCTGGAAATTCAGAATTTAAATCATGGTTAGAATGATAGGGTCAAAACATGTCAAACTAAGAACCTGTGGTCAAAAAATACATGTTTTCATTACAGCCCAATTGTTTTAAACCATTCTTACTCTCTAAAAATTATAAACTGAAATAAAGAATCTTAAAAACAACAAATAGGTCCCAGGGTTTTCTAAAGAAATACCCAATTGCAAGGGCTTGCCTAAGCAGGGGAATAAATTTTTCAATATATAGCAACTCAAGCAGAAGTAGTAATCATAACAGTAGTCATGCCTGCAACAGCGGGAGTAACAGTCGAAGTAGTTGAAACTACATGTAACCTTTTTTGAGGAACCAGCGCTCCACAAACACAAATACTGTGTATTACGCTGCTAGAAGTAAAATTAGTAGGATGGGTAGAATTAAGATAGATCAAGTACATTTCTACCATAAAAAGGTAGGTGGCAAAAATGATAGCAAAGGAAGAGTGCAAGAGGACTCAAGGTTTAAAAAAAAAAAAAAAAAAGAAAAAGAAAAGCATACTACTCTAATTCTCTCTGCTTTAAAAAAAAAGTTTTGTATTAAAAACAGTCAGAAAAGAATCGAATATCTAGGAATAAATTCAACCAAAGATGTAAAGGACCTGCACACAGAAAACTACAAAACATTGCTTAAAAGAAATCAAAGAAGACCCAAATAAATGGAAAGACATTCTGTGTTCATGGATTGGAAAAGTAAATATCATTAAGACGTTAATGCTATCGCAATTATTTTACAGATTCAACGCAATCCCAATAAAAATTCCAACAGTTTACTTTGCAAAATTGGAAAAGCCAATTATCAAATTTACTTGGAAGGATAAGGGACCCCAAGTAGCCTAAAATACCTTGAAGAAGAAGAACAAGTTTGGAGGACTCATACTTCCAGACTTTCAAACATGTTACAAAGATACAGTGATCAAAACAGCATGGGACTGGCATAAAGACAGATATGCTGACCAATGGAATCAAACTGAGAGTTCAGAAACAGACACTCACATCTATGGCCACTTGATATTTGACAAGGCTACCAAGTCCACCCAACTGGGAAAGAATAGCCTGTTCAATAAATGATGCTGTGAGAACTGGATATCCATATCCAAAAGAATGCAAGAGGATTCCTACCTCATACTTTATACAAAAATTAAAATGGATCAAAGTCCTAACTATAAGAACCAGGGCTATAAAACTCCTAGATGAAAATTTAGGGAAGCATCTTCAAGATCTTGTGGTAGGCAATGGTTTCTTAGACTTTACACCCAAAGCACAAGCAAGGAAAGAAAAAATAGATAAATGAGACCACCTCAAAATTAAAAACTTCTGTGATTCAAAGGACTTTGTCAAGAAACTGAAAAGGCAGCCTATGCGATGGGAGAAAATATTTGGAAATCACATATCTGATAAGAGTTTAATATCTAGAATATATAAATAAGTCAACAACCCAAGGGGCAAAGATGTGAATAGCCATTTTTTCAAAGAGGAAATACAAATGGCCAAAAAAACCACATGAAAAGATCTCAACATCACTAGCTATTAGGGAAATACAAATCAAAACCACGAGATATCATTCCACACCTGCAAGAATGGCCACTATTAAAAAAGAAAAACAGAAAACTAGAAGTGTTGGAGAGGATGTGGAGAAAGAAGAACACTCATTCACTGCTGGTGGGAATATAAAATGGCGCAGCCGCTGCGCAAGACAATTTGGCGCCTCCTTAGTAACCCAAGTATAGAACCATCATATGATCCATCAATCCTGCTACTAGGTATATACCCAGGAGAATTGAAAGCATGACAGACATTTGCACATTGATGTTCATAGTGATATTATTCACAATTTCCAAAAGATGGAAGCAATCCAAGTGTCCATCAACTGAGGAATGGATAAGCAAAATGTGGTATATACATATGGTGCAATATTATTCAGCAGTAAGAAGGAATTTGGTCCTGATGATGGATGCAAAAACATGGATGAACCTGGGGGACATTACGTTGAGTGAGATAAGCCAGACACAAAAGGACAAATTTTGTATGATCTCACTAATATGAACTAAGTATAATAAGCAAATTCATAAAGTTAGAATCTAGAATATAGATTACCAGGAGATAGAATGAGGGTAGAGAATGGGGAGCTGATGCTTAATTTGTGCAGAAATTCTCTTTAGGTTGACTGTAAATATTTGGAAATGGATAGAGGTGATGGTAGCATTACTGTGAGTATAATTAACAATGCTGAATTATGTGTGTGGATGTGATTGAAACGGGAGGTTTTAGGTCATGTATGTAAGGAAAGCTAGAGGACAAAACATGGGACTATATAAGACAGTGAACCCTGTGGTGGACAATGTACTGTGGCAAGCAGCACAAATATAAGAATGTTCTTTCATGAACTATAACAAATGTACCTCACTGTTACAGGGTGTTTATAATAGGGTGATATACGGGAAATATATCTAACGCAAACTAAATATAAATAAATCCACAGACACTGAATTAGATTAGTGGTTATTTAGGACTGGAGAAAGATAGAGGGATTGAAAGGTGACTCCTAAGGGGTATGGGTTTTTCCTTCGTGGAGTAATGAAGATGTTCTAAAATTGATTTTCAGTGATGAATACACAATTCTGTGATTATAGTAAAAGCCACTGATCGTACACCACGGATGGACTGTATGGTTCGTGAATGTATCTCAATAATACTGCTTTAAAAAGTTAAAAAAAAAAAAAAAAAAAAAACCCAGCCAGAACAAGAACTTCTTGATAGGTGATTTTCAGTACCCCGCATCCACGGCATCTTCTTAATGCTAGCAATTTGGATCACTGTTATAGAAAACAGATGCATTAATATTGGTTCACTCTCATTCCCATCTCCTGCTAAACTGCAAATGAGACACAGTACATTGCTCTGAAACCTTTGGATCCCCAACATAGGATAGGATCTCCGATGAGCATAGGATTCCCAATATGTTTATTCCTGGGGTCAAGATATTCTTGTCATGTAAAAGAGAGAAAAGAGCTGTAATGGGCTGTACAGAATCTCCAGGCTTCTGTCTGAATCCCTGACAGTGACCCAATGAGGTTTCACTCTTACCACTTACGTTTCTTTTCCCCTTCCAATCTATTTTACAACTTTCCAGGAAGATTACAGGGTCCAGCCAGGCATGCATGACCTCAAGAATAATCAAAATGAAGACAGTATACGCTGCCTAATAACAACAATGGATTTCCAAACTGTAAAACACGGTGCTGCTCCGATTTCAAGTCCAAGTGGGAAATAGCAGTTCCAGCCCAGGGCTTGTGTTTTTTTTTCAAACTATTCCCTCACAATTTCTTTCATTGAAGAAAAGCAGATTCCCAACCAGAAATAACAAACCTCTCCAGCTCAGAAGATAAACAGGAGGCCCCCTGCTTCCGCCTGTCCTTTGCCTGGTGCCACTGACACTGGCAGCCTAGCGGTAATATTTTGTTAACTATCATAACTTGGATTCATTTGATTTGCAGATGGGGACCCCTATTGGTATGAAAAAAATCCCAGGGAAAACGGGAACTAAACACAGCCTTCTTAAGCAAATGTCCCTGAGCTTGCCATCAAAAATCCAGAGTTCCACTTCAAAAGAGGAAAAATACAGAGTGCTGGAATCCTCTTCTCCCACCCCCACGAGCATGCACCCCTCCTGGAGAAGCCCAGCCCTCCCATACAACGCTGCGGAGTTAACCTTCCCGCATGCCCCACGGGGGTGCGAGCGCGAGCACGCTGCACTCAGGCTGCCCATGTCATCAGGGTGGCAGTCCATCTCTTTGCTGACAGATCTCTGTGTTGGGCAGGATTTCCAATCCTTCGTGACTATCTATTTGTCACTGCAGGTGAGTGGTGGCACTCAGCCTGATCCCCAGCCACTTTCACAGTTACTTATCTGTCTTTATGGATTCATCCTGTGTGTCAAGCCAGCACATAACAGCATTACTGTCAGGGTGACAAAACTGTCCCCAGAGTGCCACAAATGATTCTCTCTCTTTATGGCTGCTAGCAGGGGGGGAACGCAGTGACACCGCCTCGCCTCACTCATCTTTCTCCGGCCCTCGCCAGGTTTGGCACCTCCTCCTGCAGGTAGAGCTGGCTAATGGTGGGTTCAGATGAGCACGGCTTTCTGTGGTCTCTAAAAATTATATAGAAAAGCGGGGCAAAGCGAGAGTTAACTGCAGTGCTTCCTCCAGGGCGGCCCAGCTTCCTGTCACCTGCTCTGATGCGAGGCACTGAAGTGTTTAGATATGTATCACCATATCACAGAGGAAGCCAGAGTGGGGGTTCTCTCTCCTCTCCAACCCCTGAGGCCTGTCAGTTTCCCACTCCTCCAGGAACACGGAAAATACACAGCTGAGGGAGCTCCAAAAACTAACTGCTAAACCTGTAATCTGAACCACAATGACGAGCTATGATTTGAATGCTGTCATTTTTAGAACAGAAATAGTAAGTGGAGCTAACAATAAATAAGAATTTCAAGGGTACTTTGCATTTGCCAGATGATTTGTAATCATTTGCGTAAGTTGACTGTTTTAAAAATAGCATCTCATTTTCTTTTTTTTTCCTGCTTTTAAATGGAGCCCCAGTTCCATTTTCCCTCACAGGCCTTCTTCGAAATGTAATTTGGACAGCAATGTGGTGCCTGTGGCCATGTTACGTGGAAGGAAGGTTTCTGCTATCCCTTTATTTTAATCTCGCAAGAGCATGCCAAAATTAACGCATCAAGTGAACACTGAATTTTTATTGCCACCAGGAACGTGCTCAAGGATCCCACATTAAGACATGCTACTTCTAAATGAAGTCCACAATCATTTCACTGGCCTGTCCAGAGTGACCTTCTACTGCCACTCCGCAGTTT